>NC_056737.1:1987177701-1987485201 GCF_019279795.1 Protopterus annectens | reverse complement strand
GTACAGCTTATTTATGGTTGGGGTCCACTAGACTGGACGTCTGCCTTTGGAAGATTGGGTCTCGGTTTTGTTTGGGATAGCATGATCCATGCATTCCTGGAGGTGTCCATAGAATACGTTTATATAGGATTCTGCAATTTGGGCCATAGTTTCCACTTGCCTGGGGACCTTGAAGGATTCTACCTCAGTTTTGAGAAGTGTGAAGTTCGCTTTTGAGAAGTTTTTCACTGTGGTTTTCTGGGCTTGGGGTGGGGTCGGGATGTGGATATCCAGTGAGATTAATTTATGGTCCGATCTTACCAATGAGGGGTATACCTCTGGTATGGAGCATAGAGTCCCCATGTTGGTGATGATTAGGTCAAGCATGTTTTCCCCTCTTGTGGGACTGGTGACTAGTTGTTCCATAGCATTTGAGTTTATAAATTCTAGGAACCTTTGGGCTAGGGTGTTGGGGCTTGAGTAATGCTCCCAGTCTATGTTTGGGTAGTTGAAGTCACTCAATACAATGGTGTTTGGAGAGATCTTCATATTCTCTAGTTTTCTCAGGAAAGCCGAGTGGAATTCCTGATTTTGACAGGGTGGTCTGTAACATGCTACAAACTGAAAAGCTGTTTTGCCCACTGTTAGTTGCACATGGATGGTCTCCGATGCTTCGTGCAACACCACTAACCTGGAGGTGTGGGTATCTTTGATGAATATGGATACTCCCCCTCCTTTTGTGAAACGGTCTGAGTTTTGGGGCTGAAAAGCATGATATGAGGTATAACCTGGTAGTGCTGGTGTGCTCTCTGGAGCCTTGAACCAGGTTTCTGTCACTGCACAGATATCGATGTTCTCCATACTGAGGAGGGCTTCGAGTGTGTGCATCTTGAGGTTTAGACTTCTGGTGTTTAGCAGCATTACCCTTAGTTTCTTATTCATTGTGTTGTCTATGGAGGTGGGTTTGTCTTTTGAGCCTTGCCTAAAAAAGGCACTATGGGGGTGGCAAGAGCCTTTGCCAATATCCGAAAGCCCAGGGGTGACAGGTGCAAGCCGTCCCTAGTGAAGCAATGTGGCTTGTCGAGCATGTCATCCCAGGCTGACAGACACTGGATCCTCTTTGAATGACACCAAAATTTTAGCCAGTTGTTAAAATCGATCATTTTGTCTTTATACTGTGTCATCATTCTAGGTGAGGATAAGATGCTGCTCAAGGTCAGGGTCATACCGGCCTGGTCTACATGATCAGAGAGCTCCTCTATGTCTCTTTTCATGTAGTCAAGGGAGGTACGTCTCAGGTCATTCACACCAGCATGGAAAATGACAGAGTCATATTTGTACTTGCTTTGGAGTGACCTTAGTGCTTGTGTTATGTGGCGGATCCTAGCGCTCGACAGGCAGCTCACTGTGACCTTCTCTTTATTCAGCCTGGTGAGCGGGACGTCAGTGTGTCTGACTATAGAATCACCTATTACAAGTGTATCAGGTGTGTTATTTAGCCTTAAGGGCTGTGACTGTTTGGCACACTGACTTTGTGAGCTATGTGTTGCACGTGTTTTGTTTTGGAGTAGTGTTTGCTTGGAAGTCTGCTTTGGAGGTCTCTGCTGCTTAGGCAGATTTTTATTTAGAGCCTCCGAGTATGTTTTTGTGTGTTTATGTGTTTGGTTTGCTGTTGTGATAGGACTATGTGAGACTGGATTTGTGATGTGTGAAGTTACCTTCTCCTCTTGACTGGTTGCACCAGTTTTGAGTTGAGAGAGCTCAGCCTCTAGTTTGGCTATATGGTTGCATCTCTCACATATATTTGAACTTGGGAGGAGGAGAGGGTTGTCTGTGTACATGAGACAGTTGTAACATTGCCTCAAGATTCCCAGATTCACCAGTTGGACTGGAGAGGAAACCATTAACTGACCTTTGGACATGCTAGACTAGTATAGGCAACTGCTTTATCACTGAAAAAAAGGACCAATAGGGGACAAGGTACTCGAAGGGAGTATATGAGGATGTAGTACTTTTAGTTTACTAGTGCTGAGTTGTAATATTGCTTATATGGGCAGGTGCAGGGCCTTAGATTGAGAATAGGATGTTTAATTTGAGAGATAGAGCAGTTCTAAGGGAAAAAGTGAAGAGTAGACTTTGTGGAGCCGGGAATAGTTTAAATCCGATTAAGCGGCGCTACGCGCGCAATCGCACAAAGCCGCACTAAAGCGGGTTTTTATGCAAGGTACTTTAAAGAGCTAGAAATGGCCCAAAACAGCCAATTAACTACAATATTCTTGTGCTGAGGTCACTCCTTCAGGGACAGATAGGCTGCTCAAGGCTCCCCACTCCCACTGGTGAGCAAAGAAACTTCCTTCTATCCAAGTAAGGAAATGGGCAACACAGGAACTATTCAAAAGTCCAGAATCCAGCAAAGCCTGTATAAGGGACTGAAGATGGTGAGTGAAAGGAAAACTGCTCTTACGACTGGTAAAAACTCACGATAGTTTATTGAACAATTCCACACGACTGGTTAAGCGCTTTCGACTGGTGATCAGTCTTCATCAGAACAAACAACACATATCATCCCAAAGTATTTATACACATCCTAAATCACCTTAATTGATGTTTAACTAATTAAAATCCCGCCAAAAAGTTTAAAGCCATATTACACATTTTCTATAATACACTGTAAGTAAACCAACCTTAAATCAAGATGTAACTTTCAAATACACATGTAATATAATAATATATACAATAGTAATATATGCAGTAATATATACGGTGGGTAAAACCTCTTGGTGTAACTGTAATTATCCATATAACTATCTAATAAAAAATCTAAAAAAATAAATATATATAAATATATGCACTTCACTTGTGTGATAAAGTTAAAAATCCCAGTAACAAACCTAAGAGTTGAAATTTACTCTAAAGCTAAAAAAGGTTTTATACTTATAAAATCATTGAGACCGGGTGGTCTCGTGGAATCCGTTAGGATTTGCCATTTACTTTCATAGCGGCTAATTTCATTTTCCAGTCACCCCCAAATGGGCGGACATCTATCTGTTCTACAATGGAAAACAAAAAAACATGTTCCTCGCCTTTATCCAAGATGTGTCTGTACAATGCATTTTTGGTATCTTGTTTCCCTATTTTATGCATGTTAATAAATCGTCTGTTCAGCTGTCTCTCTGTCTTGCCTATGTAATGGGCGTTGCATAGTTTACAGACTGCCAGATAGACCACATGTTTTGTTCTACAGTTACCACATTTGCTTTTTGTAGTAGTATAACACAAATCATTAAGTTGAATAGTCATGTTAGAATTAATGTATTTACACTGTTTGCAGTTCCCGCATTTAACTGTACCCTTAAGTGATCCATACTTTGATCTTTCTGCCTTATTATCGGCTTTTTCTAATAGCCTTTTTATATTTGGGGCAGTTTTATATACACATCTTGGTTTACTACCCAATAGCTCTTCCTTGTCCAATACTCTAAGTGTTGACCAATGCCTTTCCAATATTTCCTTTATAATATGTGTGGTCGGGGTGTACATAAGGACACAAACTCTTCCTGATGTTTCACTACAAATTCCTACTTTTTTGTCCATCTGATACGCACCTAATAGGGGTGGATATTTATTACCCCATTCATTGTACACATAACTGATGACCTCCAAAACCATCTTTTCAGGGTAAGCTCTACTCAAAAACATTTCTTTGATGGTATTAAGCTCCTTTTCCAAGATTGATTTGTTAGAAGACATTCTTGCTACGCGTACACATTGGCCTTTTATGACATTCTGAAATACATGGGGGGGATGGTTACTACTATAATGGACGTAATCATTGGAAAAAGTGGGTTTCCTATGCACCCTAGAGATGAACCCTTGATTGTTATGACTCAATGCTACGTCCAAAAATGATATTTCATGGTAACTATATTCATAAGTGAATTTCAAGAATTCGACTGTCTTGTTTAGGTACTCCATAAATTCTAGTAACCTATCCTCAGAGGCCTTCCATAGAATAAAAATGTCATCCAAATATCTAATGTATGTTATGATATCTTTGTAGAAAGGGCTGTTGAACACATACACCGATTCCCATTCGGCCATGACCAAATTCGCAAAGATGGGAGCACATGATGCTCCCATCGCCACTCCCTTTGTCTGCCTGGAAAATTCACCTTGAAAGGAGATATAGTTGTGATCTAACACCAGTGACATCATGTCACAAATGATGCTGATTTTCTCCCAGGAAAAATCGGTGTATCTAGTTAGACTCTTTTCAAAAAATTCCAGTCCTTCAGTCTTAGGGATACTGGAAATGAGGTCTACTACATCCACTGTAAGATAGATCAAATTAGTTTCCCACAAGTCTTTGGTGATGGTACCCAAGAACCTCCACGAGTCTTTGATAATGTGGGGGATGTTGTCGTAAACCTTCTTTACCCAATTGTCTATAAGTTTCCCTAATCTGTAGGTTTTTGATCTGGAACCAGATACAATCGGTCGAAAGGGTGGTTGGTCAATGGATTTATGTAACTTCGGAATACCAACCATTTTGGCTAGAACTGGATGATCCTCTTTCACAAAAATATACGTGTCATTTGATATCCTGTTGTCAATGCGAAATTCTTCTATTAAAAGATCTATACGTTGATGGCCTATATTGACCTGATTCAATGAAATATGTTCATAGTTTCCTGAATGATGAAGAATACTGAGTATTTCCTGGTTATAATCTTCTGAAGAGAAGATAACTGCCCCGCCTCCTTTGTCGGGTTTCATGATCCTGATGTTTCTATTGTTCATGAATTCCGACAAACAATTCCTTTCTTTACTTGTTATGTTGTCTGGATGTTTGTGGACCTGTTTTTTCATGTTGTGATATGTCCAGTATATGTCACTGCAAACCAAAAGTACGTAATTGTGCACATGTGGATTGAATGCTGGTATGTGCGTACTCTTTTCTTGCACACTGATACAGCTGTATCCCTGACTGCTAAATTAGATTCCATCTTATTATCAAATGTTAAAGCCAGATTGAGTCTCCTGGTGTATTTTTTTACTTCCTTAATACAATCGATTAAGTTCCATCCACACATGGGAATAAACTTCATCCCTTTGCTTAGCATTTGGGCACTTATATTGTCTACCTCTACAGAGGTATAATTGTACACCTTGAATCCATCGTGTACAACGATACTAGGCTTTTTGTCATTGTCTGCAGCTTCACTACAAATACTCGCTTGTGTCCCCAGGTCACTAGGGTAATCCAATTGTCTCGTTGAGGGGATATCGTCCTGTGTGACATGAGTGTGTGTATGTGTATACTTGTCATCCCTATCTATTTCTTGTGCCATTGGTTGGGAACCGTCCAAGCTGGGTAGAATCTCCCCCCCTGAAAATTTTCTTCTTTATGTGATTTCCTAAATTCACTTCTTCTTGTGGGTTGTTTATTGTGTGAATCTATGTCCTTATGGTTGGGCCATATGTACGCTCTATCATTTTTATGGGCCTCAATGTCACGTTGAATTTTCTTATTTTTCCTGTCCACTATATTGTGAGCATTATTGTCAGCAAGGGAAAACTGTTTCATGTACAAATCATTTAAACCATCAAAATCCTTGTGTTGTAAAATATTACCATTCATTTGTTCTAAATCATCAGCTAATATATTTTGTTTTTCCTCTAAGTGCTTTATCAATAATTTCATGTACTCATATCCAAATCCTTCAAATAATTGGTTAAACTCTTTTTCAACCACAGATGTTAATTTTATCCCTAAAGGTAATTTAAAAAATCTTAAGCCTTTCGGCACAATTTTCAACATTACACACTTGGATAAATAACTGCAATCTATTTTGGCATTTTTATATGCCAATAGTTTTTTGCCATACTCTATGATATATTCCTTTAATGGGAATGTATTATCTATATCTTGTTTCAAGCCATAACCATGCCTAATGTCCATGTCAAAATAATCATTGTCATCCCTCAAAAAATGTTCAAACAAGGAATCGCCATTGAATACATGTTCTTTTGTCTTCTTTCTGCCACCTATGTTATCAGAATTGTGTATGTCGTAATGTTGGATATTTTGGCTTTTACGGCCCTTCTCCGAATTATAAAAGACAGTACCTTTGTTATCATGAACCTTCCTACTGCGGCTGCTAATGTCCGAGATGACTTTCGGGCGGGCACCACCATACTGTTTATCCATCCGTTTTTTGCACATGCTGTAGTCGAAAGTGAAGTCATGCTCCATATAGTCATGGCGTTAAGCAATAAAAAATCCTCGTCGGTGTGGGCTAAATCCAAAGCCCTGTTGTTAACTGTTTTACCATGTTCGGGTGAGTCCACATTGACATTTGTAGCAGATATGTTGTCAAAGACACCGTCCGTGTCTTGTAACACTTCCGGAAACCTACGGTCGGGTGTACTGACATCCCCACATCCTTGTGGTTTGCGATTGAGTCCTTGCACATGCGCAGTGTCTCTCTTACGTTGATCCTGGACGTCTCCTTCGTCATCCGAATATACCGAAACCTTGTGAGCTCTTACAAATTCCGGAGATGCACTACAATCAGTGTCTTCTACCTTTTTGTCTTTGTTGGAGCAGGATACAAATTCGGAAAACAAATTTAACAATTTGCGCACCTCCCCCTGTAGCACCGTGAGGTCCGCTCTCAATTCAGTGATACCATCCCTTGCTGGAGAAGCAGATAATTCCTTGTTCTCAGCCATCAGTAATTAACTGTTCACAAACTGGGAAAGCCAACAACACAAGAACTGAAGATGGTGAGTGAAAGGAAAACTGCTCTTACGACTGGTAAAAACTCACGATAGTTTATTGAACAATCAGGTCAATATAGGCCATCAACGTACAGATCTTATAATAGAAGAATTTCTCATTGACAACAGGATATCAAATGACACGCATATTTTTGTGAAAGAGGATCATCCAGTTCTAGCCAAAATGGTTGGTATTCCGAAGTTACATAAATCCATTGACCAACCACCCTTTCGACCGATTGTATCTGGTTCCAGATCAAAAACCTACAGATTAGGGAAACTTATAGACAATTGGGTAAAGAAGGTTTACGACAACATCCCCCACATTATCAAAGACTCGTGGAGGTTCTTGGGTACCATCACCAAAGACTTGTGGGAAACTAATTTGATCTATCTTACAGTGGATGTAGTAGACCTCTTTTCCAGTATCCCTAAGACTGAAGGACTGGAATTTTTTGAAAAGAGTCTGACTAGATACACCGATTTTTCCTGGGAGAAAATCAGCATCATTTGTGACATGATGTCACTGGTGTTAGATCACAACTATATCTCCTTTCAAGGTGAATTTTTCAGGCAGACAAAGGGAGTGGCGATGGGAGCATCATGTGCTCCCATCTTTCTGAGTGGTCATGGCGAATGGGAATCGGTGTATGTGTTCAACAGCCCTTTCTACAAAGATATCATAACATACATTAGATATTTGGATGACATTTTTATTCTATGGAAGGCCTCTGAGGATAGGTTACTAGAATTTATGGAGTACCTAAACAAGACAGTCGAATTCTTGAAATTCACTTATGAATATAGTTACCATGAAATATCATTTTTGGACGTAGCATTGAGTCATAACAATCAAGGGTTCATCTCTAGGGTGCATAGGAAACCCACTTTTTCCAATGATTACGTCCATTATAGTAGTAACCATCCCCCCCATGTATTTCAGAATGTCATAAAAGGCCAATGTGTACGCGTAGCAAGAATGTCTTCTAACAAATCAGTCTTGGAAAAGGAGCTTAATACCATCAAAGAAATGTTTTTGAGTAGAGCTTACCCTGAAAAGATGGTTTTGGAGGTCATCAGTTATGTGTACAATGAATGGGGTAATAAATATCCACCCCTATTAGGTGCGTATCAGATGGACAAAAAAGTAGGAATTTGTAGTGAAACATCAGGAAGAGTTTGTGTCCTTATGTACACCCCGACCACACATATTATAAAGGAAATATTGGAAAGGCATTGGTCAACACTTAGAGTATTGGACAAGGAAGAGCTATTGGGTAGTAAACCAAGATGTGTATATAAAACTGCCCCAAATATAAAAAGGCTATTAGAAAAAGCCGATAATAAGGCAGAAAGATCAAAGTATGGATCACTTAAGGGTACAGTTAAATGCGGGAACTGCAAACAGTGTAAATACATTAATTCTAACATGACTATTCAACTTAATGATTTGTGTCATACTACTATAAAAAGCAAATGTGGTAACTGTAGAACAAAACATGTGGTCTATCTGGCAGTCTGTAAACTATGCAACGCCCATTACATAGGCAAGACAGAGAGACAGCTGAACAGACGCATTTACGAACATGCGTACAAAATAGGGAAACAAGATACCAAAAATGCATTGTACAGACACATCATGGATAAAGGCGAGGAACATGGTTTTTTGTTTTCCATTGTAGAACAGATAGATGTCCGCCCATTTGGGGGTGACTGGAAAATGAAATTAGCCGCTTGCAGTAAATGGCAAATCCTAACGGATTCCACGAGACCACCCGGTCTCAATGATTTTATAAGTATAAAACCTTTTTTAGCTTTAGAGTAAATTTCAACTCTTAGGTTTGTTACTGGGATTTTTAACTTTATCACACAAGTGAAGTGCATATATTTATATATATTTATTTTTTATTAGATTTTTTATTAGATAGTTATATGGATAATTATAGTTACACCAAGAGGTTTTACCCACCGTATATATTACTGCATATATTACTATTGTATATATTATTATATTACATGTGTATTTGAAAGTTACATCTTGATTTAAGGTTGGTTTACTTACAGTGTATTATAGAAAATGTGTAATATGGCTTTAAACTTTTTGGCGGGATTTTAATTAGTTAAACATCAATTAAGGTGATTTAGGATGTGTATAAATACTTTGGGATGATATGTGTTGTTTGTTCTGATGAAGACTGATCACCAGTCGAAAGCGCTTAACCAGTCGTGTGGAATTGTTCAATAAACTATCGTGAGTTTTTACCAGTCGTAAGAGCAGTTTTCCTTTCACTCACCATCTTCAGTTCTTGTGTTGTTGGCTTTCCCAGTTTGTGAACTGTATAAGGGACTGTTCTAGGTTAGGAAAGGCAGGAAACAAGGATTTTTTTTTTTCTTTTTTTAGACAAACAGCAGGAGAAGTACAGTAAATTCAATACACAGGCTAGCGCACTTGAGTGGGCAGCCTCAACAGTTAAATGTAAACAAACAAACTTTAAAAAAGTGCAGGTATTGTAAAAACACATAAACCAGGCTTAGAACAAGTAAATCAGCAGTATAAACTCACTTTTCAGCGAGGAAGGACGGTCGCACAGGTAGTAACAGAAAAATTATACTTAAATCTTAAAAGCAGTCACTGTTTTCATTTCTCTGCTGCTAGCACCACTCTGCAGGACCACGAGGAGCTGTTGCTGAGTAGGATAAGCGAAAAAAACACGTCAAAGTGGGTTTTTATGTAGGGAACTTTAAAGAGCTAGAAATGGCCCAAAATGGCCAATTAACTACAAGATTCTTGTGCTGAGGTCACTCCTTCAGGGACAGATAGGCTGCTCAAGGGTCCCCACTCCCACTGGTGAGCAAAGAAACTTCCTTCTATCCAAGTAAGGAAATGGGCAACACAGGAACTATTCAAAAGTCCAGAATGCAGCAAAGTCTGTATAAGGGACTATTCTAGGTTAGGAAAGGTGGGAAACAAGGATATTTTTTTGTTTTTTTTTCTTTTTTTAGACAAACAGCAGGAGAAGTACAGTAAATTCAATACACAGGCTAGCGCACTTGAGACTCCACTACATGTTCTGAGTATATATATATATATATATATATATATATATATATATATATACTCAGAACATGTAGTGGAGTGATATCCACCACCATACCTCTACAACTCTTAGTGCAATAATTCTAAACAAAGGCTGTCAAAATGGGGGGCACAATGGTCCAAGAACAGGGACATAATGTACATACTGCAGTTATAAATGTAGAATGTTGCTACAGTAACAGGGTTTGTGTCAAAATACATGTTCAGAAGGATGTGAATTCTGAAACTGAAATGTATGTCATCATTTACTGACAAAAATCCTCACATCATCACAGTGATTTACCACAGAAATGAAAATAATGATTCTGTGGAACAGAATCCTGGACAGTCTCAAACAATCTGGCCAGTCAAGAGGTATGCTCAGAACCACATAGTGCTACAAATCTAGACCAAGCCTGACAAGGGGGGTGTAAAGCCATGAAACTGGGAGCATATCACAAATACTGGAGTAGATAAGGTGACACAGTTGATGCAGTAACACCCTCCTGTCTGTTGTACCATATAGTGACTGGAATAGCCCAAGTCCAAAACCAAATTACTCCTTACTAGTTACTGACATAAATCTTCACATCATCCCACTGATGTGTCAGACATACACAACAGATATGGGACCAGACAACAGTACATCTGATAAATATTGGGACATGACATCACAGTAGGGAAACTACTCTGAGCTGCTAGGCATATCACCAAGTACTGTCTAAACTCCTGAAGATTGACACAACACTAACTCAATTTTGCTATGGGGGAATAAACATGTAATTGCAAATATATCAGGCACTACAGGGATGTAACAGCACTGACCAACAGACACCAGTGTGAAAGTGCATACCCAGAACCAATCTCACCACATTCAAAGGGACATACTGGTAAGTCACAGGAGTAGAGTATATGGACTGTGTGAACAAAATCACACACTACCCCTATATATAATGGCCCAATTCACAGTGTAGTCTGATGCCTGAGTGTGGTATGGGACATGTGTCAGTCTGCCCCTACAAACATATACAGCTGATAGAGCACCAGAAGCTGGAGCAGCATGCAAAGTCAGATAGAAAAGGACCCTCAACACTTACATCTACCCCCCCCTCCCTACACAGGCCAAATAAAACATTCTTAATACACTGCTACAGAATCCTGACAGTCTGAAATACACAGTCCTCGCAACTGTATAGAGTCCCACAGAACATCCATGCTTTGTCCTCGTATATAAGGCCTTCTACATTTAACATGTCTGGCAGTCTGATACATCACTGGGATGATATCTGGAATGAAGTCACTATATAATGATATACTATACCTATCTGCCTCTGACAGCATGACATCTGGACAAAGCCTGACATACTTGGGGGCAGAGGCCCAAACACAGGGGCATTATTGACATATTGTTGTCATAAACTGAGAAAGTTGCTGGTGTAACAGGGTTGTTGTAACATATCTGTTCTAAAGGATATAAAGTCAGAAACACACATGGATGTTATCATTTACTGACTGCAATCCTCAGAGTATGCTATTGAATTTCCAAGGCCAAAAAATGTGTGAGTAACACACCAAATATAAGAGTCCAAACTCTGGCCATGCGGATAGTCCTATAGTTGAGAGTTATGTCAACCACATAATGCTATCAGATTTAAATGCAAGCAGAGCAGCCATATCCACACAAACCCTGTCAAACTAGCATTACTTCAACTGTATAACAGCAATATTTACATTCTGTCCCTATGTCTGGAAAATTCTCCCCCAGTTTGTTGTGCTGTCTCCACAGTGTTTGTTGTAAGAGGTATTCCCAACTACACTCTGTGATGCTTTTGTCACACACCTCCATGAAGTACTCCTCCCAGGCAAGGAAAAGGGGAAATGCCCACATGAAGTACTCAGTTATAGGAGTGTGTTTCCATGTTATTGGGTATGGGAATGATACCACAGCTGTTTCACAAGCAATTAGAAAGTGGGAGACTCCAACTGGTGCACAGGCCATTAGCTGCTCATGAGCATTACCTAGTAAAGGCAAGCTGCTGCCTATACAAAACAAATATATATATATATATATATATATATATATATATATATATATATATATACTACATCTGTCTCAGAGGGAGAGAGAGGAAGGGAGGGAGAGAGGGACACACATGCAC
The DNA here is from genome assembly GCF_019279795.1 of Protopterus annectens. Taxonomy (NCBI): domain Eukaryota; kingdom Metazoa; phylum Chordata; order Ceratodontiformes; family Protopteridae; genus Protopterus; species Protopterus annectens. The sequence continues at coordinate 1,987,473,204 of NC_056737.1, read as the reverse complement.
ACACACACACACACACACACACACACACACACACACACACACACACACACACACACACACACAAACAGACAGATAGACACACTGAGACTGATGGAGTATACCAACTGAATTGAAAACAAAAGAACACAGCTATGTCAAACAATTAAACATGTAATGGAATGTAGTAGGGGGCATGTAAACATGGAAAATAGGAAGTTCAAACAATATTATGTCTCAGTAACACATGCTGTACTGATATATTGCTGAGCAGAACCTATGGCCATAGAAACTGTGTCTATCTGCTGTGACATAGAACACACCTCAGGACCCTGAGTCACCCCAGGAAAGGATGGCTCACATATGACCACTACTGGAGTGTGTGTTGCACAATACTGGCTGTGACACTGCTAGGCCACACCCAGTGCAAATCATACCATCATTAACTCTGCTACATCCAGCTCTGACTTGTGCCTCTTTTTTCATTGCCAATATCTTCAACCCATATAACATAGCTGGTCTCACTACCCTCTTGTAGACCTTCCCTATAACTCTTAATGGTACTCGTCTGTCACAAAACACACCTGACACTCTTCTCCACCACCCACATCCTGCCCGTACTCTCATCTTCACCTCTCCCCCACACTCGCCATTACTCTCAACTGTTGTTCCCAAGTATTTACACCTATCCACCTTTGAAAACTGTACTCCCTGCATCCTCACCATTCCTCCATCATCCCTCCCATTCACACACATATATTCCATCTTAGTCCTGCTGACCATCATTCCTCCCCTCTCTAGACCATACCTCCACCTCTCCAGGGTCTCCTCAACCTGTTCTCTACTCTCACTACAGACCACAATGTAATCTGCAAACAGCACAGTCTAGGGGGACTCCTGTCTGGTCATGTCTGTCAACCTGTCCATCGCCACTGCAAATACGAAAGGGCTTATAGCTGATCCCTGATGTACTCCCACCTCCACCTTAAACACACCTGTCACTCCCAATGCAGAGCTCACTGCTGTCACACTAGCCTTGTACATACCCTGTAGCATTCTTACAGATTCTTCCACCACTCCTGACCACCTCATACAATACCACAACTCCTCTATAGGCATCCTGCCATATGTTGTCTCTAAGTCCACAAAGAAACAACGCAGCTACTTCTGACCTTCTCTGTATGTCCCTATCAACACTCTCAGAGCAAATTTCACATCTGTACTGCACTTTCCTGGCATGAAATCATGCTGCTGATCAGTAATCTTTACCTCCCTTCTTAGCCTAGCTTTCACCACCCTATACCATTGCTTTATGCTGTGATTGATCAATGTTATTCCTCTGTAGTTACTACAGCTCTGCACACCACCCTTATTCTCATAATCAGAACCCAAACACATTTTATCCACTCCTCATGCATTCTCTCACTTTCCAAGATTACAGTAAATAATCCGGTTAAAAAGACCATTGCCATTTGTCCTAAACACATCCATGCTTCTACAGGTATGTCATCTGGACCAATAGCCTTTCCATTCTTAAACGTTTTCATAGCTATCCTTACTTCACCCTTGATAATCTGTTGCACATCCTGATTCACCATACCCACATCATCCAACCTTCTCACGCTGTCATTCTCTTCATTCAACAGCCCATCAAAGTACTGTTTCTATCTGCTTGACACACTCTCCTCGCTTGTGAGTGCAGTTCCACCATTATCCTTTCTCTGCCTTATTTGCTGCACATCCTTCCTAGCTACATGCCTCTGTCAAGCCAATTGGCACAGGTCCTATTCTCCATCATTGGTGTCCAACCTTACATACAACCCTTCAGATGCCCCATCCTCAGCCTTTGCTAACACTCTCTTTGCCATGCACCCCATCTCCCTATACACCTGTCTACTTTCTTCATCTGTCTGCAATCCCACTTCTCATTGGCCAACCTCTTTCTCTGTATACTCCCCTGTACTTCATCATGCTACCACTAGGTCTCCTTGTCCTCCTTCCTCTGTGCAGAAGTCACACCAAGCCCTGTTCTACTCATCTCCCTTACTAGCTCGGATGTAGTTACCCAGATATTTGCTAGCTCTTCACTGCCACCCACTGCCTGTCTTAACAATTCCCTGAACACAACCTCACAATCATCCTTTCTCAGTATCTACCATTTGATCCATGGTGCTGCCCTCACACTCCTCCCCCTTTTCTTGATCACCAACGTTATTCCACAGACCCACCTTCCATGCTGCCTAACTACACTTTCCCCTGTCACCACTTTACAGTTACTAATCCCCTTCAAACAGGCCCACCTGCATATGAGATAATCCACCTGTGAGTATCTTCCTTCACTCTTGTATGTCACCCTATGGCCCTTGGTCTTGTAAAACTACATATTCAACACACCCATGTCCAGCCTCTGTTGCAAACTCCACCACCATCTCACCTTCTTCATTCCTTTGCTTAACACCATACCTACAGATCACTTCTGCATCCACTCTGTCCCCTTCACCAACATATCCATTGAAATCTGCTCCAATTACCACTCACTCACTCACCTTAGGTACACTCATCACCACTTCATTCTCATCCATCACACACGCAATTAGCGGAGCATATGCACTAACAACTGTCAACCTTACACCATCAATTCCCAACATCCTAAACATCACTCTACCTGACACTCTTATCATCTCCACAAACACTCTTGGCATAATGTTCCTTCAGGTTAACCCCCGACACCATTTCCCCTCCCATACACACCATGATAGAACTATTTGTGCCAGACTCCAATGCACACAGCTGTACACCCCTTCCATCTGGTCTCTGGCACACACAATATATCCATCTTTCTACTGTCTAGCATATCAGCTAGCTGTTCCCATACCAGTCAAACTCACAACATTAACAGTTCCTACCCTCACTACCACACACCTAGCCTTTAATCTCTCTGCCTGCCATATCAGTGTCAGACATCCTCCAGGGTAGGTTTGTTAATGCAAAGGCTACTGCACTATCAAATGACATATGTGTTTTACAGCAATATGAAGAAAGTGTCACTAATTGTGGCCTATAGCCCACCATGTATGTGCGTTGTCCTACAGATGTCCTGCCCTAACAGGCTGACATGACTGACTGAGCAGCAAGACTGTAATTACAGTGTGCCATACTGACATAGAACAGGAATGTATAGCAGATATTACCTGTGCATATGTATGTATGGATAGGTGTACCTGGCTGCCTCATAACAACTGACATGGGATGCAAAACATCAGGTGAATAAGCTGTACATGTTGTACACATGTGTAACCTTAGTTTCTGTGCATCCAACAGAGTTACACGTCTACAACTACTGGTTGCCTCATTGCCCTGACACAGACATGAGTAGTATAATAAGCATGAGTATCATGTTGAAACTGTAGAGGTGGCCAACTGTGTTCTGACTCTGTGTCCATGCGTACTACAGACAGATATATGGCCACCCATATTGCTGTATGGCCTCAGAAATACCTTACTTGTAAACCTGTCTCCACCAAAGTAGAGCAAACCCCTTTGCTGGACAGCAGCAATGCACAATGAACATAATGTGATGCTATATTGGTTGTACAGGGCAAAGTAGGAGCAGGCACCAACTGGGCAGCATGTCAACCTTTGTCTGAATGAGCATATTAGGTCACAGGTGGATTACTGTAAGGCCAACTATGAATACAAATTGGACACATCCACTAAGGGCAATCACAAGGCCATCTTCACATATGTCTGCAGTCTCAGAGAAACCAACCCAACCCACCCTGTAATGGTGGTCAATCACAGCACATACAAGCACACCATAGTTACAGCCAATCTGCTGCAGACAGGTTTAGGGAAACCATCACCCCCTAGATCACCATCAGTATATGTGGATATGCACAGTGCACGCACCCCTCCACTCATCATCATGGATAAGGTGCAAACTGCCTAATCAAAGTTAACAAAAGCAAGTCCCCTTGGGGCCTGATAACATCCCTGTCTGCATCCTACATGAACCCAGGCATATGCTTCCAGCTCCATTGCAACTGTATGCAAGCAAAGCCTGAGCACCATTGACATCCCATCTGCAAGGAACACGGGCACTGCCATCCCTCTACACAAACGTGAATGATGAATAGTGGTTTATGCACTGTACCCCTGATTGGGGGGAACATAGCACATCAGGACCAAGTGTACAATGCATGTTCATACAGTGCTGCCAGGTACAGGGGTATGATGTGTTTGTAAGTGGTGGGTAATGACAGTCCATATTCATGTGCTGGCTCTGTAAAGAACTCTGGGCAATGTCTGAGGTCCTGTGATGTGTTTTCCTGTGTATGTCTTCCAGGTGCCATGCAGCGGCAACTGCCTTACACCGATGTGGAGACAGCAGCCATCACAGAAGATGTAATCTTAAACTATGTCATCCTTTCTGGTCATAGCCAGCAAAATCTGCAGGAGCAGACTGCCCTGTCAGATGAGATCGTCCACAGAGTGAACATGTTAGGCCACCATGGATGCACATATGCTCAGGTCAGGCATACAGCAACTAACCTGATACATTGTGCCTGGCAAAGGGCTGCTGCTGTAACAAGGGACTGTACTGGTACTGTTGGGGGGGGGGGTCAGCCACACAGGCCCCACTTACCGTGACAGAGAAACTCCTTGCCAGCCTTGGGGTAGCTCCCGCACAAACTCAAACATGGAAAGCAGCAGTTGTGGGTGGGTGGCACCCAGGCAACAGGTGAGGAGCATCCAGGTAAGGCCAAAGTGCACATCAATGTAATGAGGTAACATTTAAACTGTCTTCTACAGAGTCTCTAGATACATATGGCAGTGCACAATGGATTGGTGGGTTATGTGTAGTAATTGCACACAAGTGCACATCTATGGTGAAGGACAGCAAATTGTGTAATATCATAGTTTGTACTGTAACTGTGCATAAATGTAGCGTTCATCTTGTACCAATGCCTAATGTGAATCTGCTAACAATACATATCCCTCACAACTACATAGGTCCCTCTGGTCTGCACATGAGACAGCAGCCTGAGCCAAGTAAGTATGGGGTTTTTCTGTTGTGGCTCACCAGTACCCCAGGCATGCTAAAGTTAATGCATGTGACCATGCACACAACTGTTAAACTCAACCATTTGGCAATATCTGCATGTTCACATGTGGTGGTGTTTACTGCATTCCATCACTGTTGTCATGACAGAGGCCTATTTGCAGGAGATGTCACATATCTGTAGCATACCTCACAACCTGTCATTGCAGAACATCTGGACAAAGACCGACAAAATGAGGGGGACAAAGGCCCAAAACTAGGATCATATTGTAGAAATTAGTGGTATACGGTGCATATAAATGGTGTACACACCTGTTAGAATGCCAGGTATGTGTGATATACAAACTTGAGAGCACAATAGACAAGTTCAAAATTCTGCCAACCTTTCATGTAACCTATAACCTGTACAATTCAATTGTAAAGCAAACAAATCTGTTAGGGGAACAATTATGACACATAACAATAGTACAACAACCTAGATGCATATGTGTGCACAGGCTGAAGCTAGTACTGTGTTGTGGCAGCTTTCAATATAAGTACAGCAGTACATTTTATTGGGTACACAACAGCTATTAATTACAGAGACTCTTTGATTAACAGCAACTAACAGTCAGCTGTCCTACCAGTATTATCCTAACATATACCCAGTTGCCTGCTATAGCAACAGCCATGGTTCACATAGAGCTGACGAAGCTGCTAAGGGACCACATGTTTGAGATGTATCAGCCTGGAGAAGGGTACGAAAACATTTCCACAGCATTGCACATACTACGGAACACAGTGCAGACAGTCATCAAAAGGTGGTAAAAATATGGGGCTACAGTGATATTGTGAAGGAGTGGACATCCCACTAACATCTCTGAGAATACAATGCCAAAACTGGCCAGAAAAGCTGCCAGGAGCCTACAGCAACAGTGAAGTAGTATCATGAGTCTCCAGCAATTGCTGGATGCATACTACATGTCACAACAATCTCCCATGGTCTCCATATGTCCTGCCTATAGTGTAGGGTTGAAAGATGGCAGAAGTTCCTAACAGCAAACAATATCCAGGCCTGGTGAAGGTCTGAAAAACAATACATCAGGTCTCCAAAAAGCAAGTGGAAAAATGTATTATGGTAATATAGGACCACAGTTGGACTCTTTGGCCAGAATTCTGACAGATGTGTTTGCTGCAATATCACCAATATACATCACTACAACAACACCCCCACGGTGAAGCATGGTGATGACAGTGTCCTGCTTTGGGGTTGCTGTTCACAAGCTGGAACTGGGGTTGTAGCCAAGTTACAGGGAATTATGAACAGTTCCAAACACTGGTCCCTTGTGGCTCCAAAACGTTCTGGTGTCTGCCACACAGCTGTGGATGATGAGGAATTCCACCTTTCCACACAACAATGGCCCAAACCATACATCCAAATCAACAAAAGGATGGCTTAACCAGAACACATGCACTGTTCTGCACTGGCTGAGTCAGAACCAACACCCATGTAAAATAGGATGTATGCAGGGTGACCTGAAGAGGGTAGTGCACAGAGGATGCCCTTGCAATCTCACATAGGTGGAGGTGTTTTGCAAGGGAGAGTGTGGAAACATTGGCAAGTCAAGATGTGCCATGCTGAAAGACACCTTCCCAAGAGGACTGCATGTTGTGATTAAATTAAAAGGTGGTTTAACAGAGTATTACTTTAAGGGTGTGCACATTCATGCAACCAGCCTATTGTTACCAGATGTTACCTGTAACTGATGTGTATGTTCTTCAGTTGGATTGCACAGGTTTTATGTCATATGAAATGATGGCAATGTTATGACCTGATTTCTGAGGTCTCGTGATATATAACGAAAAAATGGCATGTTAACAGGTGTGTGTACACTTACTATATCCACTGTAAGCTTGGGAAGTTTTTGGGTAACTGGCTTTGTTTTAAAATACATGTACTGCAGGTTATGTAGTCTGTACCTCCAAGTAGGACAATACTTAGTGGCACCATTCCACAGGCCAACCCAGGAATGTATTAGACAAACACAGGAGTTATGAAGAACAGACTAAACATATGAGCCACACATGTGGACATTCAGCAAAACCCTGTACAGTTGGGAGGTATGTTCTGTAGAAGCTGCTACAGTGCTATATAGGTGAACAGCAATAATTTACATGGGTGCAGTGTGTGCTAGGTGAAGGGTCATCACCTACTAACATCACTCATGTATCCCAGAGGTGTATATTAGTAGTAACAGTAATTGGAAAGGGCTGCACTGCATGATACTGAGGGTCCATCCAGAGTGTGTATGTTATTGTTTGACTGTGTGTCATAAATGCCACCAGTCGGCTAATGTGAGGTCTGTGTAATGCCTTTGAGGCACATCACCTGTCTGTATGTGTGTGTGTGTGTGTGTGTGTGTGTGTGTGTGTTTGTATACCAGCAAAACGTATAGTGCCGGTAATAATTTACGTATGTTGTTTTTTCCCTCACAGGTGGACAAGGTGGCTGTGGTCCCTCCTGCTCTAATACTGATGACAGTGTCTCTGCAGAATCTGACCATGATGATACTCATATTGAGGCACAGGTGGGGTTGTCAGGGGCTAATACTGTGCCATTGGTTGGCATCCCACTATTGTCAACCCCATCCCCGCACACAGTCACAATGCCCACACATGCCAACTGTCACCAGTGGTCACAGATAATGGACAGTTGGTGGGTGGTGGCATGTAAAAGGCTACTGTGGTGACTATGGCAAGTGAGGGTGCAGGCACTAGCCATAGCCAGAGTGCTGGCGAGGTCCAACACAGGCAGATGGGCAGTGGTGCTTTGAGGAGGATTGCAGCCCATCATGACCATGTTGCAAGTGCCATGACACCAGTTATCAGATGCATGTTTCAGGCCATCATGTGGGCACAGGCACATAATGAACATATTACCGGACATATATGAACCAGGATCAGCTAAGGGTCTAAGTGCTAATGCACCATCATGTTCCCATGCTGGCAGTACCACCAACACTAGTGAAGGGGGTATGCTGCCCACTCCATGACACAGCAGGCCATGGGCATGTGATCCTGGCCAGTCACAACAGGTACATGGATCCAGCAGGCATCAGTCACCAGTGGGGAGTAGTACTGCATCTGAACTCGGCTCTGGTGGTGCCGATGACACCCTCATCAGGCCCAGTTCCCATGTCCATGTCCAGAGATGATGAACTGTACACCCTGCCATGTACGGCCCACACCTGTCCAAAATACCCATGTATAGGGTCCCCACATGGCATGACTGTGTGCATACAAACACACACACAAATCACTATCAGAAAAGTCATCTCCACACACGCACGTGCAGGTGTATACACACACACACACACACACACCACCCCTGCACTGCCCATTTAATGAACACTTCCCAAAAACACACACACATGATGTCAACTGTATGGCCCAGCCTAGGCTTCTGGCAAACCCACACAACACCCTGTGCATATGATGATACCTGTGCCACATCCATGCCATCCATATCATTGATGCAGGGACATGCTTATATGGGTCTGATGCACAGGGTGACTTTAGTAGAGTGTAGCTATTTAATGCTGTGTAAGGTGCTGTCATCTGGCATTTGTAATGGGTACACATCAGTGTGTGTGTACCTTTTCAGCCATGATGCATTATTGGTGTTAGTAACACTAAGTGAATGTGTTTTCACATGCTGTATTCTGTTTGTGTTCCAGGTGTCTGTGCGTCAGCAGGATGTGACCATGCAGACATCACAAATGAGGGGTATGTCAGTGTTGTAACTCATTGACTATGTCATTGTTGAGGTACATCTGTATCTGCACACATTTCCCAGGTCTGTGTAATAGTTCTTGCATGTGCCTCACAGCTTATAAGGCTGAGGTGTTGTATCTCAGTCTATGGTAGTTGACATCAGTATAGTGGACAACGATAAGTGTGGTGAGTGGAACACACCTCGGATTGCTAACGCCCTCAACCCCAGAGGATATTGTGTTGACGAAACACACAGAGAATACTGTTCACACACACACACACACACACACACACACACACACACACACACACACACACACGCACACACACGCACACACCCACACACACGCAAATGCACACACAGGATCGCAGTTGCCAGTGTTGTGTTTGGAACCCCTACCCATCAAGTTGTGGTACCACACTATTATGCGGTTATTGCAGGTGGCACAGGACTACTAGTGCGATGAGTGTTACACGGTACATGTAAGATGAATAACATCATGTGGCCTTGTGGGTTTTGGCAATGGTGACTGTACTGGGTGTGAGGGTACTCATAATAGTGTTGCATACAAGTCTACACACTCACAACCACTGCTAGATGCACCAATGCACATGCGCGCACGTGCGCACACACACACACACACATGCCAATACTGACTTTAGCAGACCAACCTATCTTGTTATTCGTACCTTACTATTCCATACTGTTGCACAGGGCTTATAGGGCTGAAAAGTGTCTACAGATACCACTATAGTTAATGTGAAGAGTGGACATCATACAGTAGACCTAGGAATGTGTACTGTGTGTACCATGGCATAAAATATGAAACCATCATCACCCACGTCATCCTTGAACCGCAAATATCTAAAGATTCATGGTCTTTTTTGGAGACTGTGAATAAGCTCGCCTTTAGTGAGGACGTTCTGTTCCTCACTATTGACGTGAAAGATCTCTACTCATCCATCCCCCATGGTGAAGGAATAGAATGGGTGTCCTACATGATGAGGCGACATAGTGCACCTGTAGAGGAGATACACCTGGTAGAAGAACTTCTTGATATAGTGTTGTCCTATAACTATGTTATGTTCAATACAAAATTGTACCATCAGGAGGTGGGGGTGGCGATGGGCTCCCCTTGCGGGGCTAGTTTAGCCAATTTAGTTATGGCGTATTGGGAAAGAGAATGCATTTTTAGCCACCCCACACTGCAACATCAAATTCAATTCTACACACGGTTTTTAGACGATATATTTATCTTGTTCAAAGGCAATGTAGAGGATTTACGAAATATGCTAGATGTTTTCAACACTAGTACAAACTTTTTGAAATTTACACACTTGGTGAATAAAGACAAAATAGCATATTTAGATGAACAATTGAGTAAAGACTACCAAAATAGGATTTATATAGCAAAAATCTTCCAGAAAGACACCTATTCAAATGCCTTCCTCCAGTATAACAGTTGTCATCCTTCATTCCAGAAGAAATCTGTAGTGAAGGGCCAACTTGTTAGGGCTGCTAGGATGGTATCTAGAAATGTAGACTTTGATGAAGAATGCGGTTTATTATACACTTTTTTTCACTCAAAGAGGGTACCCTAGTTTATTTGTCCAGGAAATAATAAGAGAGGTACAGAATAAAAGAACCACAGGTGTTTACATCCCAGTACTGAACAACAACCATGTTGATAGACCAATGGAAAGAAAAGTAAAACAACTGTTCAGCCCCTGCAGTTTTATTTGTACATACACTCTTGATTCCAGTGAAATAGTTACTATTATTTCTAAGAACTGGGAAATTCTACTGAGAGATGGGCAATTTAGATCCCTCTTCCCAGAGTTTCCCAAAGTAGTATTTAGACGATGTAGTAATCTGAAGTCAATTTTGGAGGCTAAAACCAGGGCACCAAGTAGCAGAGATGGCATGTTTAAATGCTACATGTGCCGTGTTTGTAAGTACATAGATGTGGGTAGTAGTTTTGAAATTAGAAATAGGAAATTCAAAATGAAGGGCAAATTTAACTGTCAAAGTAAAGAAGTCATTTATTTAGCTAAGTGTGTTCTATGTCCAGCTTTCTATATTGGCAAGACTGATAGAAAGTTATGTGAAAGAATTTATGAACACATGTATTGTATTAATAAAAACAAACTTGAAAATGCACTGGCTAGATATATCAACGAGAATCCAGGGCATCAGTTCAACTTTAGGGTTATCCAATAACTGGACAGTGATGGTCGAGGGGGACCTGAGTCACTCAGATTCGAAAGAAGTGAACTAATCTGGCAACTGAGACTCAATGCCTGTCATTATCCAGGTATTAATGAATTGAGCTCAATTATGTGTATATTACGTTTGAAGGATTTGGCCAGATAACATCATATATATTTTCTCTGATGAGTAGAGCTATCCACTATCGGAATCCGCAATAATTTGAGTGACTAGAAGTATTATGTATTACTTATGCTTTTTACATGTACCATTTTTACCTGTTTAGGTAATATATTTATATTTTTATATATATACATTTTGTGTTGATTCCATAAAGTGTTTAGTAGTAATAGGTAGAACCCTAGTTTGTATGTAGGTGTAGTAGCTGACATATTCTGTACGTACTGACGTCCGTGTTATTTATTCACTAGTATAATCATGTGTTTTCATTTTAGTTCATATATATAGTTTTATATTTTTGTAATTAGCTTCATTGAGATTTTTCTTTTCCTTTCAATTAATAAGAGTAATAAGATTTAGGAATGAGTAGTTTAAGTATAACACTTGTTTACTTTTATTTTTAGGGAGACATAAACATACTTATGAAATGTTTAGTATATATAATTATGTATATAACAAAGTATTAATAACCTTTTGTAGCATGTTTACAATACGGAATATTTATGGTTTTACATTATTTTGTTTTCAAGGATAGGTAAAAATATAAACAAAAAATAAAACAAAATGAATATATGTGTAATATAATGTAGTAACATTCGGATGTTTTCAGAGTGATGGGATGCTACGCTTTTCTTCACTTGTAATCTGAGATATGTTGGTTAATTGTTTCATGCCCCGTAAGCATGATAAAATTTCTTATAGCTTGTAGTGAACATGAGGTTACTGTTAAAACATGTAAAACGTCTTAATATACGTATACTTACACATATAAGTTTTAAATATATGTACAATTCTTTATATAGTTGGTAGTAAACAGTTGCACCATTGTTTGGCGCACTTCCAGTATGAGTTATGTGGTTTTATGGAAATGACAATATGTTTGTAACAAATAGAAACACTACAATGTACCTTTAAATTTTTAAACAACGCAGTGATTCTGCACACATTCAACCAATAATAGTAATGAAGGTGTTTAGCATGTGTTCTAGTTTAGAGTTAAAAAGAGTGCCTAGTTGTAATAATTTGTATTTCTTTTTATTAAGACTTGTATCTGATGAAGTTGAATAAGGTGTACTCGACGAAAAGTGGATTTTAAATTACATTCGTTCACGGTTTTTTACTGTGTTTGGGAGCTGTAAACGAGTTTTTTTGGAGTTCAAGCTGTTTTTTGGAGTTGATGCCCATCCAATGGATGTCATTCACACACAAACATATGATACTCTTCTCTCACACACATTTGCCAGTACTGAGATTAGAACCCCTACCTATCTATTTATTATTACTACATTGTTATGCATTTATCACACGCACCAGAAGGTTATAGGGTAACACTTGTCCGAAGGAACTTCAAAGGCGAGGGACATCACCAGGCCTTGAAAATTATGACAATGGGCGATGTACTGGTGAGAGAGGCCACAAAATACTGTAACCTACACATATACACACTTACACACAATAATACACACACACACACACACACACACACACACACACACACACACACACACACACACACACACACACACACACACACACTTGCCAGGACTCATATTAGAACCTTAAGCTATGTGGTTATTGGTATTATAGTGTTATGCAGTTACTGCACACACCACAGAGCGTATTGGTTGTGGAGTGTCCCAAGGTACCTATATAGTGAATAACATTTACAGCACTTGTAAGGTATGGCAGTGGTAGTTATACTGGGTGAGATGGGCCACCAACTACTTTTACCCACATGTTTACACACTCACAAGCACTTTCATACACATTAATACACACACACACACACACACACACACACACACACACACACACACACACACACACACACACACATATACACACACTTGACACTACTGAGATCCATAGGTTTAAAGAATCATAGATGTGTACATGGCAAATGGCCATGGAGGCTTTATAAGGCTAGCCCATGGGAATACACTGGCATCATGCCACCTGAAAATACTCTCCAGTGTGTCTACTGAGTATAGTCACTGTAGTGATCACTAGGGTGGGTATCCTATTCCCCATCCAATCCTCTTGATTTCTCTTGAAGAGGACCAGTGATGTGCTCAGCTTGACATGTATGTGGCATCTATTCCATAGCAGTGCCAGTCTTTGGGTTGTGAACCTGTCCCTCCTGCATGTCCTGTTGATTGTGAGGATGCAACTGAGGTATCTGGGGCATGTTGTGTTGATAGATTGGTTTCCTTGGATGTAGCATTCCTGACAGGGTTGGGTCAGACATGTCTGTGTATGTCAGGCAGAGATCGCACCTAAGTAGTCAATTTGAGACAGAGATTCATTGCAGTTGCTGGAGTCTGTCTGTATGGGGCAAGTGTGTATTACCTAAGATCCTCTTTGTGAGGTACATTTGCAGCCTCTCCTGTTGTTGCTGGTGTTCAGTGGGGTACATGGCAAATGGCCCATAGTACACATTGATTGGCCTACTGAGGGGAGTGTACAGGGAAACACTGTCCTTTTACTTCCCTGATTCAACACCCTGAGTCAGGAGAAGTGACACATGGAAGGACTTTCAGAAGACAGTGGCACTGTGGTGGTCACCATAGAGCTCACTGCCAACCTGTGTTCCCAGTTCTGTTATACCAAAATCAGTGTACAGTGGACTACCATCAATGTATTATTTATGGGAATGCTGTCGTACCCAAAGGGGATGGTGACACATCATCTGGCATTGAGCTTATGTGCAGGGTTCTGACAACAGTCTTAGTTCTCAGAAAGGCCTTTGCAAAGGATGTCAACCTCACATGAGGGGAGTAATAATAGCACCCACCTTGTAGTCATCTGCAAACATTGTCAGCCAGGGCACCTTTGTATTGGGCTGGTTCTCAAAGGTGTAGATCCCAAACATGAGGGAACCCAGGTCCACAACCTGTGGGACTCCACTCCTGACTGTTCAGCAGTCTGACATGGAGTCCACTGCTTTTACACTGTGGGCTCTATCTGTGAGCTGGTTTGCAGGTCACCTACTGATGTAGGGGTGTCTACTTACCTGAGTGTGTTTGTATATGATTCCTGATTGGGAAGTGATATCCAAGGATTAGATGGGCAGCCTATCTTGTTAGCCATTCCATACTGTTACATAGTTATTGCATATGGCACAATGCTTATAGGGCTGCAGAGTGTCTACAGGTCTCTCTACAGTGGATGACAGCTGTGGGCCTTGTAATGTGGACACTGGGACATGTACTGGGTGGGCAACAGCAAAAAGTAGCAAAATCCACCCCCAGTGGATATGGTACATACATACACACTCACACACACACACACACACACACACACACACACACACACACACACACACACACACACACACACACACACACACACACACGCACACACACACACACACACACTTGCCCGGACTGAAATTAGAAACCCTTCCTATCTATTTATTGCTACTAGACTGTTACACATTTATCACACAATGAAATACGAAGCACAAAAACCAAATGAACCAAGTAAATAATATCACTAGCTGAATGCGAGATGAAAAGCACAAAGGTAATAGCGTAATCAGTAGTTTAATATCCGCTTTCGTCAATGGACTTCATCAGAATGCAAAAGCAACACAGTTTAAAACATTTAAATACTCAGACAGTTGACGTACAAATTAATCAATCAGACCTCACTTAATTGGATTATTAAAACAAATAAAAAACAGAAAACGTTGTTCATTTTAAAGTAAAAAAATCCAAGGAAACAAGTCCCTTGTTAACCTGTAATTTCCTATGCTTTAAAAAACATTTAATGTTAATATAATCGTTTAAACCAGGAGACTTGTCTGCATTAAGTTTGTACATTAGAATCAGGGAGCACCTTTATAGTATTAGGACTAAGGACGAGAATAATGCTCTCTACAAACACACAAAGGTTTGTAGTTCATATAAAAAATTTTTATTTTCTGTCTTAGAAGTGGTGCACCCTGACCTTAGAGCAGGAGATTATAAGAATTTTTTAGAGCAGCGTGAAACCATGTGGCAAATAAAACTTAATGCAGACAAGTCTCCTGGTTTAAACGATTATATTAACATTAAATGTTTTTTAAAGCATAGGAAATTACAGGTTAACAAGGGACTTGTTATTAAACTACTGATTACGCTATTACCTTTGTGCTTTTCATCTCGCATTCAGCTAGTGATATTATTTACATTTATCACACACACCACAGAGCTTACGGGTAAAGGTTGTCCAAAGGCACTACTAAGGTGAAGAACATCACCAGCCCTTATACCATATGACAATGTGTGATATACTGGGTGAGAGAGACCACAAAATACTTTCAACTACACCAGTTTGGGTTTGTGAAGGGCCAATCTTGTCTCCTGAATCTGACTGATGTATTCGAATCAGTCTCCAGAGGTGTGGATGAGGGTAAGGCAGTCCACACAGCCTATCTGGACCTCGCCAAGGCCTTCGACACCATTCCCCACTCTGAAATCATAGATAACCTTACTAAGCTGGGCATAAATCCCTATGTCACTCGATGGGTTGCCAACTGGCTTACTGACAGAACCCAGACTGTAAAAGTAGCCGACTCCAAATCCAGCTCCAGACAAGTGACAAGTGGAGTACCTCTGGGTTCAGTCCTCGGACCACTCTTGTTTGGCATCTACTTCTCTGACGTACAGGCCAACACTAAGGGACTCTGGCTAACAAAGTTTGCAGATGACTGCAAAGTGGGAGCCATTATTGAATCCCCAAATGATGTGGATATTCTACAAAAAGGCCTTACAGAAACAGATGCCTGGTACCAGAGCCATGGGCTCAAGCTTAATGCCAAGAAATGTATAGTTATCCCCTTTGAAAAAAACATGTACTTATGAATTATCACATAGGTGGCAGTACACTAAACATCGAAAGTGTGATGAGAGACTTAGGGACACAGGTGATTAGTGGTCTCACTTTCGATAACCACAACAGTCAGGAAATCCTTCTATGTGGCATACCTCATCACTAAGGGCTTTTCATCCAGAAAAAAGGAGGTCATTGTCCCACTGTACTCATCCCTCATTAGACCCATTATAGAGTACAACGCCCCATTTGGTATGTACCTCACAAGACATCTGCAACAGCTGGAAAGGCTACAGAAATACCTCACTAAAAGAATCACAGGTCTAAAGCAGATGCCATATGCTGACCGTCTAAAAAGACTCCAGCTATACTCTGTGGAATATCGTCTACTCAGAGGTGATCTCTGATTAACATACAAGTCCATGTCAAACCCTGAGCTGTTGGGCATGCTCCACTTAAAGAAATCCCAATCCCTCAGAGCCACACACTCCAGGGATATAAACCTTGTCATCATAATGAACAAAACATGCTGGAGGGATAGATTCCTGACCCAGAAACTCCCCATACTCTGGAATAGACTGCCCATACATGTCAAGCAGAGTGCATCCTTGGCCCTCTTCAAAAGGAACCTTGATGATTGGATGGGAGATAGGAAATTCACCCTGGGGATTATATCAGTCGCCCTGGTAGACAGGGGTCCAGAGAAGTAAATATTGTGGGAAGAAATACCCAGGGAATTGTTATGGCTAGGCTTGTATTGGCCCTAGGGTCGATAGCCTAGTACCAGCCTATGAACCTATATACATAATTACATTTGCCAGAACTGGCAAATTAGAACTCCTACTTAACTAGTTATTTGTACTATAGTGTTACACAGTTGTCACACACATTACGGGCAATGGGAAGTGTATTGAGTTTGAATGGACCCAAAATATTTAACTTATAAACACACACACACACACACACACACACACACACACACACACACACACACACACACACACACACACACACACACACACACACACACACCACACTTTTACATATGCCAGGACTGAGATTAGCACACCTACCTAATTAGTTAGTTGTACTATAGTGTTACACAGTTATCACACAAACCACCGAGTTTATGGGGCTGAGGCCTGATGAAAGGGACTTCTAAGGTGACTGATATCTGCAGGACTGCTAAAGTAGGGAAAGGGGAAGTGTACTGGGTTTGAATGGACCCAAAAGCTTTAACTTCTAAACACACACACACTTTCACATTTACCAGGGCTGAGATTAGAACTCTTACCGAACTAGCTATTTGTAGTATAGTGTTATGCAGTTATCAATTGTGCCACAGAACTTATAGGGCTGAAGCCTGATGAAAGAGACTTCTAAGGTGACTGATATCTGCAGGACTACTGACAGTTGACATTGCAGTTTCAGACTTCATATCCGTCAGACATTCCATGCTACTACAATCATTCCATCAACTTTCTAACATTATTAGAGCAGTATTTCAAAGGTGTCCTTCTCTTTGGACCTCCCCCCCCATTAGTCATGGCTTTGTCCAAATTTCTGGCTATCTGATAATGGCAGGTTTTCTCCTAGCAGTTAGCAGAATGGCCTTTCTTTGCATTTTGTAGACTGTGTTATGTTGGTGTTATGGACCCCATGACACTCCCTAATAGGGCACCGTGGATGAGGCATGGGCATTTGCCAGAGGCCTGTAGGCCAGGTGTGACAGATGCAGGCTATCTGTATCAAGGCAGTGCATTCTGATGATCATATGTTCCTAGGGTGGCGGCAGTGGACAACCCTGGGATGGTACCAGTAAGTTGACTGTGGGTGTTACTGACAATTGCTTTCTGTTTGTGTTGAGCTATCACTCTAGTTGATGGCTGGATGCTGCTTAAGACTAGCGACATGCTACTGCATTTCTATGGGACTATGGGGGGGGGTGACACATCTGTACACAATAAACATTTGCAGACACTGTGCTGATATTTGCTTAACATTTTGGTCCCATTTAGCATAGTGGTGTGCCCTATCTTTGAGACTACAGGCATAACAATATCAACCACAGGTTAGGTTGTTCTGGCATATACATTTGTACTTTCAGACTTCTTACCTTTCAGAGCCATACTGCCACTGCCAAACCTGCTGTGATATTACTGTGTAAAAGTCTGTAGGTGGGGATTTCATGGATGTCACCAAGTGGGGGCCTTTGACAGACTTTTCTGTATGGTTTTCTACAGCTGATCTGCTGGGTGAGGTTGGGGGTGGGTATAGGACCCCCAGTTTGACATCAATGCATGTGACCTATGACCCCCCAATTATTTGATTCACCACATATACTGCAGTGGTATTTGTCAACTAGGGTGGTACTGCATAGTGTGGGTAGGCCAGTACTGGGAATACACTTCCTGCTGTCCTACAGAGCTGTCAGTTGTCTGCTGCTATCTCAGTAAGCCACCACATTCCATTGCATGCTTGAATCAATACCATAGATATGCTATCAGAACATTCTACTGCATTCATTTATTGCTAAGGAGACTGACTTACCATGTGCCTGAGGCTTAGGACAGTGCTTGAGGGCTGACTATGTTGGATCCACGCAGTACACTACCAATACATGGTAAGGTATAGGTGGTGTGATGTTTGGCATTCATTTTACTGTGTGTGTGAGTCAGAGAGAGAAAAATCAGTCCCTCGGATCCTACAGTGTCAGTGTAAGGCTATGTGTTGCCTCTTTGCCAAGGACAGGGCATACTGGTCACGCCTCCATCTGCCTACAGGGGCAGGCTCAGAATTTTCATCCTCCAGTTCCCTCTTTGCCTCTGGAGACCTTGGCAATGGTGGGGGGGGGGGGCTGTGTGGCCCTTCCCCATTTTGTTCCTGCTGCAACTTTTTCCACAGGATCATATTATGCAGCATGGCACATACTGTGAACATGTGGCTGGAGAGTACTGCAAGGCTCCATCAGATATGTCAAGGCAGTGGAAACGAGACTTGAGCATCTCAAACACACACTCTATAATGATCCTGGCTTGTGCGTGTACCTCATTATGGCATTCTTGTGTGGGTGTGTGTGCATTTCTGATGGGTGTCATCAGCCATGGCTCCAGTGTGTAACCAGCATCCCCCACCAGATGATCATATGGGATGCCCCCACTGGCAAACTCCTTGTTCAGCTGTGACGAATGCCATATGTGGGAGTCGGGATAGCTTCCAGGGCTGCCAGCACACACATTCATGATAATGCCCTGGGCATTGCACACACCCTGGCAGTTGATGGAGTAGAACCCCTTGAGGTTTAGGTAGACCCTACCCTGGTCACCGGGTAGTTCTTTGATGTTGATGTGCGTGCAGTCTATGGAACCCAGTACCTCTGGGCATTCTGCTACAAGGTGGAAGAGACGCATATTGTTGGTCCTCTCCTCATGGGTGCCAGGGAGATAATTGTGCTCAGCGGCATTTGGTCGCATGGCATCCAGGAACTGGTGCAGTATCTGGACGCAGATGCCTGTGAGACCCCCATGATATCCCCAGTTGGTCTTTGGAAAGTACGTGTAACTAATATTCTTAAGGATACACATACCTTGGTATCCACTGGGATAGGTTCCCCTCTGTTGGTTCTGGGTCTGAGGTGAGGCCGGCACAGCTCAAGAAGTTACTGAAGTATATCCCTGTCCACCCTGTAGCACTCTACTATCACCAGATCATGTAGCCCCTGGTAGGCTACCTTGGGTCTGAACACTCTTCTCCTCCTCCTTAGTCTGTGTTGATTGTCAGCATTATCCTCCTCACCGCCCTCAATCTCTAGCACATACTGACAGGTCAAAGCAACAGCAGCCCCTAACATGTTTTGTTAGATTTGTCAGTTTAAAATTCCCCCGAATGTACACACCAGTGGTGTAGAGTTTGTGGCAAAAACCAGACTGAAAGGTGTTTGCATAGTGTATAGTAGTGTGCTGGGCTGCTGCCTGTGTAATTGGCTGATTCTGATACATTCCACCTGCCAGCTATGGTAGTTCACCTTGATTGCCTTCCTTCTGCTGTTTTCCCTTCCTATATCCTCCCCATTTAAGCCTTGATGCACGCTGTGCATACCTAGTGCTCAATAGTAAACAGTTCTGCTATTTCCTTTTTTTTTTTGTTTTTGCTTTGTTTTAGGCCTGATGCACACCTCACACACTTGCTTAGTTAAAGTAAACACTTTTAAGCAGATCTGGCCCTCCTCTGGAGGCAAACACATTCTTCATTTCATGGAATAAGTCAATACAACCTCAGACTTACCCCCTTCTTTAGCTGTGCTTAGCTAAGGGCAAACATGGGCCACCAAGCTCCAGTGTGCTTACAGCAAGCATGACACACACCCTTTTCATGTTATCTAGCTCTCCTGTCTACACAGTGGTGTTGGTGCACCTACACGGTTAAGTGCAGTCTGGCACTTAGAAGAAAGTTGTGATTCAGTATAAATCCCATCATTTGCATACACCATTGCCTTAATCCATAGTTATCACACTTACAATGGGCCTTTCCCCTTAGCAACCACTTTGTTTGTGTCTTTCGGCTTTTCCTGGTTAGGGGTCGCCACACTGGAACTCCGGTCTGCTAATGATTGGTAGTGGATTTTTACGTACCGGGTTACCAGCCCTGACGCACAACCTTCAACGAAGGCATGCCCCATTCACGTATGCCTCCACACAGAAGACGCTCTAGCTGAGAATCGAACGGGACAACATCTTGCTATGAGGCGACAATGCTACCGCAGCACCACCACCGCAGTCTTCCTCTTAGCAACCCCTATTCCCTGGTATTGTTTTCATTCTGCATGCCACTGACTATAGTGGCAAAATGCAAATTTCTATGAAAATTGTTTTTTCACATTTTTTAAATTTTTTGGCACAATCCTGTTTGCATGCTGCTGCCCGATGCTTAAACAGCTGAGATCGGCCAAAAAAAGTTTTATTTTATAAAATGTAACCTATTTATCATGCTAATGGCCATATATTTTGCCATTGGTATGCCTAACAGTTATAATACATGCTTTATTTCGAGCTGTCATGCCTCCGTTTTGTAACTTGCAGAAATGTGTTCAGCTAGTAGCTGAACACATTTCTGCTTCTTACACTATTCCTGCATGGACACCTGCCGACCTCCTGAATCACTAATTCACCTCATTGTCCATGCAGGAGTAGTGCTGCCAAGTTCGTGCACGTCAGAACAGCTGTTTGCTGAATTGCTCGGCGGCCATATTCCATCGAGCTGCAGCTACACTCTTCCTGCACGGAATAAAAACCTTAATGAATCCCGGGGTTTATCTTTTAATTACCCAAACTCATGCTGAACAAGTGCCAATCTTTCCTTTATGGACCAAGTCTTGTGTACTTTTCAGAATGAATTCTCCAAACACTGTAGTTCATTTAATAAGGCTTTATTAGACATTTACAATACGTGAATACTGTCTTCATTAACAGTACTGATAAACAATTAGTGTTTAAAGTTACTGCACATCATATCCTGATTGCTCTGAACAACGAAAACTAATATAGTCTTTATTTGACTTGTCTTCTGTACCCAGGCTCGAGTGTCTGTGATCTTCTCTGAAGTAACAGGTCAAACGAACTCACTAACCTTAACTGAACTGCTATCCTGAACACAACATATTATATTGCTTCAGTCCAGTAATTTTCCTTATTATTTACTCTTTCTAACCGTGATCTCAGGCTTTGTCTCGTATGTGCTTTATTTAGCATTCCATTAACTCATTAACCCGAGTAACTTCTCATGGTGCCTCTGTGCTTAACACAAAGTGCTCCATGAGAAGATACTAATTGGAAGCTGTTACCCCCCCGAGTGCCTTCCACAAGTGTGAGTAACTTTGCAGGAATATTCTAGCTCCACTGCTGAAAATTAAGTTGAAAAAGTAACTGAACGTTGTCAGTTACCTTGTCAACTTAATTTTCAGTGTGGACTTATATGGTCTTCATATTTGACATAAATTAGAAAATCGGCTTGCAATGCAGCCTGTATTTGCATGTCAAAAGCAAGCCGATTGTAGTGTGCTTTTCATCCAGCAACTGTGGCAGCCAATGATAGTCACCTCTTGCGTAACACCCCCCCCTCCACTCTCTTATGTCCAGATAAATAGTGGGTCCTACAGTAGATATTCCCTTTCTTTTTTTGGATTCTGTGGAATTATCTACTGTATCCCTCTTTATCATGCCGTTCGGGTACCATTGAAAAGCTGCAATGGAGATCCGAGTGTTTTCCTGAGTAAACCTTGACTTCAGCAGACAATTTTCATGACCAAGCCTGCCTTAGTCCTCCTTATGGTAAGATGGTCTCATTCCATACATTTTTTCTATCAACTGCCAGGGTTGTTAGGTTTGTTCATGAGCAGCGAGTAGGCTATATAAAAGTATGGTAAAGTTTGCTTTACTGTTTCGCTTGTGAAATCGCTGGTGTCTTGTGCTTATACTTGCCATAGCCAACATTGCTTGCCCAATATCAAATCCCAGTTCTTTCCGTGTACTCAGTCGAGGTGCCAGAATCAAGTAAAAAACACAAGCCTGACTAGTGTCTGAAGTATCTACATCCTTCAATTCAGGACAAAATGGTGTGATAACTGATCTTTTCACCTATATGCTGAGGGTAGACATAGACCTTGAACCACTGTTAGCCTCCCTCTTCCTTCTCCTTCTCGTCCCAAGGCACGAAAGTTTCGGAGGTGATCAGGGAAGTGGGGCCAAAATGGTTCAAGTGGTGAACCAGCATGCAAACCATGCCCCCGCCGCCTGTGCTGGGACTCATCTCACCAGCCACTCCTAAACTGCAGTACCCCAAATAAAAGAGCACAACTACACAAGTACCAGTAAACAAAATGGTAATATAGCGTTTTTTGGTCTGTATGGATCCTTTCAGGGTTAGGATGGCGGCGAAAAATTCCATGGCTCCTGAGCTCCGGTCCCAGCCTCAGTCCACCCTCTTCCAGCCATCTTCCAGCCTGCTGCAAGGAGGAGACCGAGGAACTTACTTGGTCCTTCTTATTCCTTCCCAGATCAGTGAATTGAGATGGGGCCGATTTCTCTCCCCCTTCAAGGTTTCATGTCACATACAGCGTCAATGCATCACCAGCATGCTGCTGAAAGAATACAGGTGGCAGCTGCAGTGATCACGGCAGAACAAGGAGAAGGAACGGCTTTCCTGCTGGGGAAGCCGAGCTGTAGCAGGGTTCAGGGACATTTCACAGTGGCAGCGAATGCACAGTTGTATCATAGCATACCTACAACACACACCAAAAACTCCTCTGCGTTTGCTTCGGTACTTGCAAGTAATGTGTCTGAAATATTTAGTCTTACAAATCCCTGCATTTCTCTACACCTCGCCAGCAATTCCAGTAAGTTCCCAGGCTCCCTGTGATGAAGACTTGTTGCTCTCTTGAAATGCGGCTGTAGAAGGTGAGGGCTCACCAATAACTTACAACAGGCACTACCTGTCTGAACAAGTCCCATAAGTCATGTCACTGGGATAAGTGACTGGATAAAGTGAGTGCCATGCAAACTTACAATTCCACTGGTCCCGCTCATCCCTGTTAGCATATATGAATGTATGAGCGATTATCTTACTCTGCATTTGGGCATTATCTGTTTTACCCATTTTCTTTTCCTGGCATTGTTGTCTGTACTTCCTACTTCACCACAATGACACTGACAGCTGTAAACCCCCAAAGAAGCCTATAAGCTTCTCACTTTCTCACGTGGCCATAGATGTACTCATACCTTTGACATGTCGAGAGGAGTAGTAGCTGTAGTGAGAGAGTTGGTGTACAGACTGATGTACAGGACCTAGCAGTCAAGAATGCATTTTATTTTTAGAGTGTACTTTCCTCAATTTTCTTTCTTGTGACACTCTGGAGTTATAAGAAGACAAGCATACGTATGTTTCAACTTGTTTACTTTTTATGTCAGTAGAGAAGCGACAAATATTAGATAGACTGATGCAGTATGGCATTCATAAGTCTTTTATCACCAGGCAAAGCCCAGTCCCTGCAAGGCTTTTACGTAAGTCATTAGTTGTTTCTCTGTAGCTACAGGCTGTGGTATGAAATGTTATTCAGCTCACACTGATTGGTATTAGCCAGTGTCTCTACATAGTATAGTAAAATGTACATTGTATGTAAACAGCTCTTTTCGTTAGGATTTTGAAGTTATGAATTATTTATCTATAGTTGACTGTTGATAGCAGTGTTTTCTACACACATACAGAAGCATGATATATAGATATCTTTCTCATAGTCCACCTAGTATCCCCATAAATCATCACTGGAACATAATTATTTGACTGATTTGTGGCCGGAGCAGCAAAAAGTATATTCTAAATCTTTGTTCACCCTTTACGTGAGCACCTCATGACAGATGCTTCCAGTTTCAGTTTTCTGTCCCAGGTCATAATGTTGTTTGCAGGTCTGAAAGGAAAATTTGAACTTTCTTTGTTACATTTTTTACTACTTTAATTTGTGAGTGAATGTCATTGATTTTTGCCAGAACTTGTAGTGCACACATACTTTTTGGGAAGTCATGGGCATGATATTTGTCGGCTTTGCTTTCAAGATGCAGTAGTGTTTTTTTTTTTTTTTAGCAACAGAAAATTTTATGCTAAAAGTAAGTTACTGTAGTCTGTTTAAACAAAGTAGTGGTCAGTGCATAAACATGTTTATAAACAGAGTATGTGATACTTTATCCCAATAATACAAGCTTATCTGTAACCCTAACCTGAGGTGAGGCTATGATTAAACATGACACATAGGTGAGGTGACAGTTCATTTTGTAGTTCATGTAGTACACAGCCCAGGATGTCATCTGGTCCCATGGATGCTGTATTCTTAGCTTTGGAGAGCCCGGTTTCTACCTGTGTGGCTGTGATTACCAGAATTTGGCAATCTTTTGGTACTGAGATGGGCCCTTTCCTGGGATTCCTGGGAGCCTGGGATTTTCCTATTTTCTGCAAGAGTTTCTTTCTTCTGTTGTATAATTTGTTTATGGCAGGGGACCACCAGATTGGCTTCCTTTTATTTGGAAGAGAGCGTCTTGGTTCTATTTGGGATGGCACGATTCATGCATGAGTGGCTGTGCTCGTACAGTGCCTCAGAGTAGGATTCAGCAGTAGAACTTTCAGCTCCAGTCTGCATGGGTGTCATGAAGATTGTCACTTCTGACTTGAGTAGCATGACGTTGGCTTTGGAGAAGTTTTTTACGGAGGTTTCCTTACTGGGGGGGTGGGATGTGGATGTCAAGGGTGATTTGCTTATGGTCAGACCTGACCAATGAGGGGGTGACCTATCTCCCATATTGGTAATGTCCAGGTCTAGGATACTGGAGCCCCTGGTGGGACAATGGATTAGTTGATCCAGGGCACTGGAATTTATGAATTCCAAGAACCCGTTGAGAAAAGGTGTTGGTACCCCAGTAGTTTTCACATTTAATGGCAGGGTAGTTAAAATCACCCCGTATTAGGGTGTTTGGTTGTATCTTACTATTTTCCAGTATGTTTAGAAAGGTGTAGTGAGAATCTTGGGGCATGGTGGGAGATCTGTAGCAAGCTACAATTTGGATTGCAGTCTTACCTAGTGTTAGTTCCACCTGGAGAATTTCAGATGCATTGTGTTGGGCAACTAGCCTGGAGGTGTGAATATCCTTGGTGAATATGGACACTCCTCCACCTTTAGTGTTTCGGTCTTGGTTTGGCGGCCAAAAAATGTGGTAAGAGTTGTAGCCTGGTATTGCAGGGGTGCTCTCTGGAGCCTTCAACCAGGTCTCAGTTACAGCACAGATATCTATGTTCTCCATTTTTAGGAGTGCCTCCAGAGACTGCATTTTGAGGTTTACATTTCTAGCATTACCTTCAGATGTTGCATGCTTATAGTTATACCAGTACAATATTACCATTCTTTATTTTTTTCACGATGAAGAACAGCATATCCTTTCCATTTTTTGCTGACATTCCAAATTATTCCAAGTATGTTTCTTCCACATTGCTCTCATTTCTGCTTGCAAATCGTGGTATTTTATGATTTTGTGTGTCTCTCAGTATGTAAGACTGTAATCACTGGGTGTAGCAAATCAATGATAATTGCTACTTGTGTTTTTTTTTTCCTGGACTATTACATTTTGTTTTCTTGCATCTATTTTTTCTACTGTTGGTAATGGGTAATACCATGTGATATCTTAATTAATTATTCTCTGCGATGTCTCTTGTGATGAGAAGACTATGAGCTTAGTAGCATACTAAAATCCAATTATTCTGTTTTGTCAAACATCAGGAGATCTCAGACATTGTCAACTGACAACAGAAAAGCACTGTGAGACTGTACAAGAGGAGATTGTATAAGCTGTCACATGCCTTTTTATAATGGTCACACAGCTGTTGTGTTACTTAGTTTGTATATAAGGTGCTTTACCTGGATATCAGTAGTAGTGTAGTGCCACTAATACAAAATAATTTTATACTATGGATTCTTTGCTTTACTCACTGAGGTAGGTTAGTGTTACATAAAAAGGGAATTTGGCTAGGCTTAAAATGGTCTGCAAGGGCAGCTGGCCTAGTACTTAACCTGTGAACTAGTAGCTGCAGGTTAAAGCTATAATGTTACTTTTTTCCTCACTTGCATGTACTGGAATCACTGTGTGTGTATATCTATATATATGTATGACGTCCGTTCACTTTGTGGTAATCTAGAAGCAATCCATTGGTAGCTGATTTTGTAGTTGGAAATCATGTTCTTTGCCTTCAAAGCACTGAACGACTTAGTAACCTTTGGTTCAGTAATAGCAATGGAGTGTCTGAATAGTTGTTGCCAGCTGTTTCAATTTTAGCTTTGATTTTTGCATTCTGGTATAGAAATTAGATGTAAATAATGTGTGTAATTATGTAAAACTATAAAACACATTTGATTAATGAACTAGAAAACTTCCATACAGCAGCTAGAACCTCTGAATTGGTAGATAGACATTGAAATATAAAGTTATTTGCTAGCAGCAACCTCTTCAGTAGTTACAGATATCTTGAATGTGAAATTATTCAGATGACTTTTACCTATGCAGAGATTGTGCATGTTTGGAAACTAGTTTACATTGTAAATGAAGATAAGAAGTACACAGGGCTGCTGGTGGTATCTTCCTGATGAATGCCATGAACAAAGTTGGTTGTATAACTAATGAGAACAAGTCTAGCAGTATATATTTTTTTACTTTCCATCCTAGAGTTATAATTAGTGTTTAAAATTTGCTTATGGAGACCTCACTCTCAGTGTTTGCTGTTTATTATTGTTGAAACGCAAAGTCAAATTCACTTTTCCCCGAGTAATGTATGGAATGTGTAGAAATTAGTATATTTTCTGGTTGGCTTACTGTGTGATCGAGACTGTGAGGGAGACAGAAAAAGTATGCATTTTTTTAACTCCTTTAGCAGATTAATACTAGAGAAGACTACTTTGTGATTTTTATTGGGTATTAAAAAATAATTTAAAGGGGATCCACTTGTGTATACAGGATGGAACTGGGACCTTCAGGAGTCAGTGCAGTGTTCATATTTGTTATTACTGTTCTTGAGGACAATTTCTTACAGAAGTACTGGGACGTACCTCCATCATTGGATGTTATGCTTGATTACTTGGACATGATTTATGTGATAGTTCTGCAGAGGGACCACTATTAATATGACACTGACAGAATAAGAGAATGTGAACTGTCATTATTTTCAAAAGTGTAACATACCACTTTTTTTCCAAACTTAAAAGTTTTAGGAGGGATTAAGGACTGAGCTCAATTTAATGAGGTACAGTTGTTAGGTATGGAAGGAGATATTGAAATGTTTACAGTTTGCTTGCTGAACTGTGACTGCTTTGTATTGTCACAGACATTCACATTTCTAACCAAATTCCATACGTTGAACTGCTGGTTTATTTGCTTTACATAGCATCTCTCATAAGCTTTATCTATCAAAGAGCATAGAAGTGTATAGAGCAAAACATAACTTGTCTTTCTAGAATCCAACCCTGTAACAGAACCTTGACTTCCTCTATGCATTTTGGAAAGAGGGCCTTGACTCTGACTGGAGTAGATTTATTGTGATTATAACAAAAGGTAATAGTCTTGGACATCCATTTGGAAATTATCTGTTTTGACACAGGCTGTCCATTCTTACCATCACAAGAAATAAACAATTGCTCCAGATATTCTGAAAGATTTAGTTTTGCTTAGAAGTTACCCATATTATTACTTGCTGTCTACTACCTGCATGTAGCTATGTTATATTTTGGGAATTTTTCTGGCTTTTGTCAGTAATGTGTGCAACTTTGGTGGGAGGAAGGGCTAAGTGTTATACTAGTTTACTGAATTACTGTATTACATAACAGCTGCACAAGGTGATATAATGAGTACCTACTCAACAGGTTATGTGCAGCAATTATCACCTGTGTCTGAGCATGCATACCTTTGCAGTAATGAAAGGCAGGTCATTATCACCTTACCAATAAGTCAGTTACAATATAGCACTGAGTCATTATCACTTTTCAGGTAAAAATATCAGGAGCTGTCACTGTTATTCACATAAGTACAACTCGTTATCACATTGATGAATGCACAAGTATTATATATATATAGATAGATAGATAGATATTATGTGTATAACCCACAAAGCAAGAAGGTGAGCTACAATGCTGTAACTCTTCCGTGCAAGAACTTGACGAGTCACCCGCAGTATGTCTCTTTGACATGGTATGCACATTTCTAGGTGTCAGAATATACATGTCTATTGTACATGTTCCAGAATACAGGCAGTACTGGGAAACACACCATCTGTATGGTCATTTCCCAATACCTGAGTACATGACCCGGGAGAGGTTTGAAAAAATTCAGCAGTATTTTCACTGCAATGACAAAAACCTCAGACGACCACAGGGCTGTGTGGGTCATGACACGCTCCATCATGTACGGGCAATACTCAATGCCGAACTTCATGCATGCAGGACACAGTATAATGTGCATCGTGAGGTGGCAGTAGATGAAGCCATGGTTGGCTTCTGTGGACGTCTGACATTTAGACAGTTTATGCCTGGCAAGCTGGAGAGGTATGGCATTAAGGTATGGGTGCTGGCTGACTCACATAATGGTTATGTGCATGAATTCCAGGTATACACTGGAAAGGCAGAGCAGACCACAGAGGTTGGACTGGCACACCGAGTTGTGGCCGACCTAACACGGGGGCTGATTGGAAAGAAGCATCACATTTACTTTGACAACTTCTTCTCCTCTGTCCCTCTGGCACAGCAACTGCTGCAGGATGGTCTGTACTGCTGTGGAACCATGCACACCAATAGGTCTGGATGGCCTGTAATATTCAACCGACAAGCCATTGGTAAAGCACCTAGAGGGTTCTACAAGCAGTTGCAGAGTGGACCATTGCTTGCAACTGAATGGAGCAATAGCAACCCAGTATTTCTGCTGTCAACTAATAGTAACCCAACCTTGGTAGTCTCCAGCACACGCAAAAGACAGCACGATGGAACAAATGCTGCAGTGCCATGTCCACCAGTTGTAAACATGTACAACACATACATGAATGGGGTGGACCGAGTGGATCAGCTCAGGACGCAGTATCCAACTGCTCGAAAGGTAAGGAAATGGTGGCTGTACTTGTTCTGGTTCCTATGGGATGTGGCCATAGTGAATGCTTACATTTTATTCCGTGAGAGTGCCAGCCACCGGCAGCTTTCACGTTCTGGCCATGTTATTGTGGCAAGCCAGTTACAGTTTAGAAGAAACCTAGGCATGCACCTCCTGACCACCTACAAGAAAATTAAAAGATGCATAGAGATTACCGTCCCAGAGCCCATGACACGATTTGAACAAGGCTCACACTTTCCAGTAAAATTACGGAAGACATGATGCAAAAACTGTGCCAGCAAGGGTAAACGTGCTGAACCATCATGGGGATGCCCGACCTGCAAGATTAACCTATGCATGGAATGCTTTGGTGAGTACCATGGCCATAAGGGTCTAGCAGACTGCTGACAGCAGTAAGATGTGCAGACCACACTGTACAACAAAGTTGTGACCAGGCTATTGGGTCCATTGCTGAATGGGCACATGTAAAGAGAAAAGGCAGAGGTAAGGCAGACTGCTGACACTGAAGGAGGTCATGAGACCATAGTGGTATCAGCAGTCTGAGTGGGCAGCCAGCACAGCTATGGGACACTACAGATAACCAACATCTGGAGCCCCATGCCTGTCCTTGGCATATTAGTGGAGCGGCGGTCCTTACCCTGCTTTTTCTCTTTACATGTGCCCTTGCTGTGCACCCTTGTCAGTGTCCACTCATGCTTTATTTCAGGTAAGGTAAGACTGTCTTCTACTGTTCAGACGTTTACAGAATGCATTCATGCATGGCTTGATGCACAGGGTCAGTGGATCTACAATCTGCCGTAACGGCATCACAGCGGAAGATGTTCACCTGTTCAGAAGGGATGGCATTCACCTAACTGAGGAGGGCATTGCGTTGTTCTTGACCAACCTCCACAATGGCGTGAGGAGAGCCATGCAAGATTGTTAACATGCAGCTTATGAGAAGAATGGAAAACACCCATGACCAAGTCGGACCAGTATAGTAAGCAAAACACTATTATGAAATGTGTTGTGTAAAATTGATTTCTCTGAGCTTGGCAAATAACTGTTATGGAAATTATGATTTTTTCATATTTTGGTAAATAACTTTGCAAGGGAGCATCTGAATGTGCCAAGTAATATCTCATTTTGAAGAAAGTATTGCTGGTTCCAACATGGTAAAAGAATTGTGCCTGTATGTTTGACACGTGCAGATATCAATGTTTGTTTGGGACTTGGGTTATGGAAATTATGATTTTTTTTCATATTTTGGTAAATAACTTTGCAAGGGAGCATCTGAATGTGCCAAGTAATATCTCATTTTGAAGACAGTATTGTGGGTTCTAACATGGTAAAAGAATTGCGCCTGTATGTTTGACACGTGTGCAGATATCAAAGTTTGTTTGGGACTTACGGTTATGGAAATTATGATTTTTTTCATATTTTGGTAAATAACTTTGCAAGGGAGCATCTGAATGTGCTAAGTAATACCTCATTTTGAAAAGATTATTTATAGTTCTAACATGGTAAAAGAATGGTGCCTGTATGTTGTACTCATAGGCAGATATCAAAGTTTGTTTCAGACTTAGGTTATGGAAATTATGATTTTTTTCATATTTTGGTAAATAACTTTGCAAGGGAACATCTCATTGTGTGAAGTAATACCTCATTTTGAAGACAGTGTTACTCCTTACAACATGGTAAAAGAACTATGTCTGTGCACTGTACACACGTACAGATATCACAGTTTGTTTAGTCTTGTACGAATATGAAAATTATACATTTACAATACTTCTCATTATTATGCCCATATCTTTGCGAGGGAGCATGGTAATCACACAAATGATACATCATTTTGAAGCTGACATTCAGATGCACAACTTCTACACTGATATGTAGGCTCTGTCTGTTACAAGTGAAGAGATATTATGCTTTGTTTATTTATCAATTATGAGAAATAATATATTAATCATATTTCTGTGAATATCTCATGAAAGGAGCATCACACAGTAATGGTTAAGGTATCATTTTAAAGCTGACATTCATACTAACAAATTAAATTCAAATTGTTTGGGTCTGCATGGTACATAGACCAAGATATTGTGCTTTGCTTTTCCAAAAAGGTAAAAAATATGCACAATATCAGCATTCCTTGCCAAATATTTAATAATGACTTTGATATGCACTATCAACATTTACACTGTTGGAAAGGTCAGTGTCTGCTGAACAACTTTTGCGTTTACATTTTTAGTGTAGCTCTTATAGTTAAAGAGTTATGAAAATGTGTTTTCTGTATAGTATTACAAATGGATTTTCTGAAAATGAGCTCAGGTTGCACTGTTCCTATGGTGGAATTAAGCAGGCAGCTTTTACTGAGCTGCTCCGGAGTGAATGAGTTAAGGAACATTCTGTATCTGACAAGATTGTATCTTTCCCTTGAGAAAAGAACATGCTGTATT
The DNA here is from genome assembly GCF_019279795.1 of Protopterus annectens. Lineage (NCBI taxonomy): Eukaryota > Metazoa > Chordata > Ceratodontiformes > Protopteridae > Protopterus > Protopterus annectens. The sequence goes on along the minus strand of NC_056737.1, from coordinate 1,987,441,098 downwards.
TTTTACACACTTTATGCTTATCTTTCCTTTCTAATAAACTGTCTCTCATGTTTGACCAGCAAAGTTATTTTTCTTCCTGCTTAACTGTCTTTTATGCATAAATGAAACATCTTATTTTACCCTTTAGCCTGTTTAATGTCTAATAACTACTTTAAAATGGAAGTCTCTAATCTAACAGTTAGTCTGTTTTCTAACCAAGAAAAAAATCTCAACAGGATGGACATTATATAGGAGAATGATGAACGTTCCACTGGTGGGGTGCCACAAAATTGATCTGTTATTTCCCTGTAACACTTACCCTGTCAGGCAGTATTCTTCTTCTTCTTTCAGCCTTTCCTGGTTAGGGGTTGCCACAGCGGTTCACCTGTCCGCTCATGATTGGCAGGGGAGTTGTATGGTGTCGAGTTGCCAGCCCGGCACCCGACCTTTCCACAGAAGGCACACACACTCACACCTAGGGCCAATTTAGAGTGTCCAATCCACCTACAGCATGTCCTTGGGATGTGGGAGGAAACTGGAGCACCCAGAGGAAACCCACGAGACCACAGGGAGGACATGCCGACTCCACACAGAAGGCACCCCAGCTGAGGATCGAGCCAGAGAACCTCTTGCTGTGAGGCGGCAATGCTAACCACTGCACCACCGTGGCCACCCACACTGTCAGGCAGTATTGCTTGCTACAATTTGTGTTTCAGCTTTCTTTTTGGATTTCATTGTCTCTTGCATCACTGTATTCATGTTTTAATGTAATCTTTATGATATTCCTTTTTCATTATCCTGTAATTTTAAATGTTACCAATGTGTGTTTTGTGAGTTTTACCCCCAGTTTCTTGTGTAAGTGAGCTTGTCAGTAGGGCTAAGCAGTTAACAGAAATAAAATTAACATTATGATTTTGAATGTACTAGATATAGTTTTTTGCGTTATACAAAACACTGTCATTTGATTTAATATATAGAAAATACAAATATTTGAAATGTGTGTCTATGTTTTATATTCACTACAACTCACTGATAATCAGGAAATAAACTGTTGTACACCAGTCCAAATATACTTCTGAATCCCAAAAGCATAGTTTGTTTGAAGGAACTAAAAACATTTTTGCGGTGAAGACAAGTCTATATTCTCTAGCTATTCATATTTTTTTTATCTTTTAACTTGGAAACATCTATGGAAGATTAAAGCTCAGATATTGCATTTGTTAAGTATAACAGTTCCATCCTAATATGTGGAGTTCAATGCTTCCATCTACAAGTGTCCAATCAAACCCCTACCAGGTCTCCCTAGTAATGCAATAGCATACACACCAATAAAAATAAACCAGGGGAAGGTAATACCTTTTGGGGCCAAACTGCACTACACATACCTTGCAAATTCCTGTTAAAGAGTTAAGGCCTGTGCACTCCCAGAATGTATATCCAGTCATCTAAGGCACCCTCAGAACTCTTCCAGTATACTGAAGTGATTAAAGGCTTATGATGCATCCAAAAAAGTAAAATTTTCTAAAATTTTTGTCATACCTAGGGACCTAAAGTAGGCTGGCTAACACCCTATACTCAAAAGTGATGTTCAACTCCTGTTCCCAAAACACCTATATTTTTCAGTAATCTTCAGTCTTACTGCAGCTAATATTTGATCTAGACTGCTAACATCAATCCCTTTCTTGGAGTAATTTTCTCTCTGTTCTCTACTTGCCAATTTACACACAAACACCAATCTGGTTTCTTCACTGCTTACAGCTTAATTTTCTTATCTTGTCTGCTTTCCAACAGAATGCTCTCAGATTCACCTCCTGTTGATATGTCTTGCTGAAGAAATGCCATCCTACCACCTCATCACACTCCAGAAGACATTCCCAGAATTCCAGAGCATTACAGCTGTTTTAATGTCATCTGACATTATACACTGGTATAGCTCACTGCTTAAAAATACCAATCATCAGAATATACTCCATTCAATTTATAATACCTGTCTCATGAAAAGTCCCTCATAGTTTTGAGAAGACTGCAGAGGTCCCAGAATCCATTCTAAGTTGTTTTCCCTTCTCACATGAAGTATTCCAGAAGCACCTCAAGTCCACCCAAATGGGAGAGGATAATCTCCTTGGTAACCCACAATTAATCTTCAGCGGCCTGTGTAGTAATTTCAGCCTAGAAGCATTACTATAGAGCTCAAGGTCCAGTAAACCTGTGCTTTTGGTAGTGTACACAGCTTCCACTGTACTCTTGTTTTTCTTTTCTCTTGCCAAAGCAATTCAGTGACCTTTTTTTTTTGCACTTAAAGAACAGATGAGCAGGTGGGAGAACTGGAAGACCCTGAAAAGCATAGAGGACCAGGGTCAGGAGAAACTAAGAGACCACCTGAAATCTTTGGAAAAAATCCAAACAAAGGAATTTCCATCTCTAGTAATAGGCTATGGCCTTCCCTACAGTGTTCTATATAAATCACCTCCATGGAGGTATAACAGTTCATACCAGCTACCTATAAGATGTCATCTCATCAGACACGCATTATTTTAGAATGTTAGTAGTCTGTCCCTGGGATTCATTAAACCCCATGCAGGAATAGTGCTATTCCTGCACAGAGTGGATTGTGCCAGTGCAGCATAGCAGATCGCCTTGCATATTCATGAAGGCACGCTGCTATCTAACCTGCATGTGCATGATCCATGAACGAGTGCAGGGGACATGTCTAAGCACTGCTCGCACAGTAGGCACACCCCTTGCACTCTAGAATTGCCATACAGCAATTCTAAAGCAACTAACAGTGTCCACGGACACTGTCACAACATAACAGTGTCCACAGACAAAATACATTAGAATACACACAAAAGCACAGCCCCCCACAATGGTCCAGCATGGTAATGTCCACAATGGTATGTCAGTATACATGCTGGCATACCAAATAAGTAAGCATGTTCCTGAGAGGAACATGTAAAATAATACCCCCAGTATGATGTAGTTGCCCAGATGTCCTGCCTTAAGAGGCAAAAAGCAATGTGTATACCCCTAATGTAAATAAAAATAAAACACATGTTTATTTTTTTTTATTCCGTCCCCAATAAAGGTGAAGTGTAGCTGAACGGGTGCACGTGTCATATAGCTATGTATAGCATAGCTTAAACATCTGAAGGAGCTAAATAGAAACATACAGCCAAAATAATCAAAGTGAAATAGCATACTGATTAGAGTGTTCACTTACTATGCAGTTGTTCATAGTTTGAGCCCGAATGCAGTCAATTTATTTTTATATGTGAAAACAGCACTAAAAGTATATTTTTTATAAATAGATAGTGAATAATATATATTTGTTAACCAGGGTAGTATAATAGGTCCAAATGTGAGATGTCAGTGTAGTGCAGATGTGAAACCCCCATATAAACACAAGTGTCCCATACAGTATAGCCACAAAAAATATAATGTAATGAAAGCACATAGGGGGATGTTATGGAAGAGAAACATACATACCACAAGATGTCATTAAGAAGGAATCAACCCCACAATCCTTATAGTCGACAAAATGAAACAACAATGCTAAATTGTGCTCAGCTATGCTTAGCCGGAGTAAGCATAGCTTAAATTTGTATGCTTAGCAATAATCAGCGTAGCTAGGTGGAGTTGCTCACTGGTAAGCAGTGCTTGGCATCTACCCCTTTAAACAATGCTTATTTGTGCTAAACGGCTTTGCCCGTCGCTTAGCTTAGCTCAGCATATTCAAAGCCGTCCAATCATGGCAAAGTGTGGGAAATCAGCCCTATTTAAACCTCGCAGATGGGAATACAGCCCATAACCAGTTGTAGCTCATCACTGCAGGCACTATGGCTGACATTGGTGAAGGTATGCGCTTTTGGGTGGAGTGCTGCGGCATTCAGGAGTCCAGGATCATGGTTGGACATCTAGTAAAAGACCATGAAGGGAGACTGCTGCAGGACCAGTACCAGGGCTCCCCATACAAAGCAGAGACCTGGGACCATCTCGCACGTGATCTCACCAGTGCCATTGGCATCCCTCGGATTGGTGAGCAAGTCTGGCACCACTTTGCTGACTTGAAGCATCAGAAGAAGGAGCTCTTGTACTAGTGAGTCCAAGATGCACGGGCGAGGAATGTCCCAGACGTGTGTAAGTATCAGTATCATTAAGTGTCCAGCCTGTGTATGTAATGGATAGGTATGCATAAATGTTTCTCTATCTCCTGTACAGCTTCAGATGAGCGGGCCATGAACATGGATGCCCATGCCAGCAGGCTGCTAAGGCTGCGTCATGAGGCTGGTGAGTACAAATCTAGCTTGTAGTATTCAGGGACAAATAAATAGAAAGGAGTAGAATGTCACCTGTCAGTATTTAAAAATGGGTATGGTTAGTACTGAATAAATGAGACATTAGCAGAGTAATAGTGATGAACAGGGTGTATATATATATATATATATATATATATATATATATATATATATTAATAAAAGTGTCAGTACCTGTCAATAAAAGTCAAACCCTGGACTGGTTGTGTTTACTTTGGTATGTGGTGGTATGAATCGAAATGTGTACAGTTTCTATACAGCAACTGTAGCTCTGAAAGCATTAAATAATGAAGGCTCATCTGACAAAGATTGTGTACTTGTAAAACAGGAGATGAACTATATGAAATGTTTTATGCAACAAGATCTGATACCTGAATAGTAATGTGTGTCAACCAGTGTTTTCCAGACTGTCCTATGTCAAAGTATGAATTCACAGTATAAGAACTGTCTGCCATGCATGAATGTCAGAATTACAAGGTCAGATTGTACAACCAAGAGAGTATTAGGTAGAAAACAGTCAAGCTAGCAGCAACAGTTTCTCAATAGCTCATTCTAATGAAACTCAAGCTTTGTTGTATTTTTTGCACAAACACGCATGGTTCGAATCCCAGGAGTGGTAGTAAGCTGTATGCATAATTCCACCCAGGAATATGTGAATATGTGTAGAAACAGTCAGGCAGTGTTAACAGAAATTTCCTCCACAGGTCTGCCAGGTAAGAAAAGGTATATCTTAGCTATAAGAAGGCTGTACTTATACACTGTGTACAGCACCCACTGTCCAACCGCAAGGCTGCAAATTACAGCAAGATAAGTACATACACCAAGTAGTCTCCTCCAAGAAATGTCCCTCAAGTGTCACGCTGTCACAGCTAGTGGTTACTGCTGCCCACACCCAGGGTGACCGATAGAAATCAAGGCAGAGTATGGCAGTAGCGCGCACACACACACACACACACACACACACACACACACACACACACACACACACACACACACACACACACAGTATGAGTGCACATATGTAACCCTGACTATGTGAATATGGGTAGAAAAAGTCAGGTAAAGTTAACAGAAACTTCCTCCACAGGTCTGCCAGGTAAGAACATGTATAAATTAGCTCTAAGTAGGCTGTAATTATACACTATGTACAAACATACTGCTGCCCAACCCAAGGCCATAGGTCAATGTAAAGTGAGGTAATACCTGGAGAGTAATGATTAGAGCAATGATCATTAAATTTATGAGCAAATGAAGCCTATACAGTTGTTAATTGATATCTCTCTCTCTCTCCCCCACCTTATCTGCACCAACCATCTAATCACATAAATCAATGGGAATGTTTTTCACCAAACCTACTGTTGGGACATGTGTCCTATTGTTTTACAAATATTTAAATGTTTGACCATTATTGTTCTCTGTTCAAATACTATCATTGGTGGCCTGTTGCTATCAATGTAACCTGCATGCCGATATAATGCCCACTGTGGTTCCATATATGCATGTGTTTTGTTTTCTATGCAACTGTTCCAAATCTGTTGTTTTGCGTTAATGGAAATACCAATGCATGCTGTTATAACTAATCCTGGAATGTGTTTTTCATGACTAACCAACACATGTTATAAAACTGCAACACCATAGCATGTCTGGGAAGGCCGATCCTATCAGATCCACCTGTCCAACCTCAACTGGCCATGGCACTGGGCCCCAGCACGTCTGGGACCCAAACCCAGAACCTCCTTGTCCACTGGTTCTGCACCACCTTTGGGTGGAACTGCCTCAGGGGATGGAGCCCATCCTGGACAGGACACTGTCACCCATCGTCAGGTTCAGGGATTGTTGTGCAGCAAGCTTCAAAAGGAGTTTGAAGATCTGCTACGCCAGCTTGAAGGCAGCATTGTGCATCTTGAGGGTCAGCCTGCCCCTCCTGCTCAGCCCCCAGCACAGCCACCTTTGGGGCCATGAAGGTGCAGTGGTGACTGCTCATGAGTGGGGACCTCAGTCCCACTGTATCCATTTGGGGGCTCGTGGGCATCTGTTTGCCAATGACTCTCCCCATCCAAAGTGTTTACTCCCCACATATGTCATATACCACCCCTGTCTGCTGTCTTGTCTGTCTTCCTACCCAACCTACCTCCCCAAATATACTTACTATCTTTCCCTAACATCCCACTCTCACCTTATTAAAAAAAAAAGGGCAATCTGTTCCCACAAAAAAATGTCACCCCATACATAGCTGTCCATTTTGCACACGTGTCCACATGTAATCTGGTTTAATTGGCTTAACAACACACTACTGTCCTCCTCACCCCTCTGTATATACTGAACAGGAAGAAAGTTACCACAACAGACAAGGGACAGCTGTAACAGGAATGAATATGCTGCTGTTCTCCAATAAAACTTCCAGGCCCATAAACGCTCCAAACAAGTTTATTGAATAAAACCACAACCATGTGAAAACGTCGACCTAGGTTTCGTCCGTTGTACGAACTTCATCAGAACTCCTCACCCCTCTCTCAGAGGTTTTAGTATCCAAATTCACCTCCAAATTCTATACAAATTCACAGCTGTTGCTTTATCAGAAATGGACAGCTATGGACCTTCCCTACACCTGTCCTGCACATCCTTATCTATCTGTCACATTGTTTTTCCCTCTGCATGCCCCCTTGTTCACCACTTTCCTATTACCTTTTTTTCTTTTCTTTTAACGAAATTAGCATGGAGTAAGCTGCAGTAAGCAGCAGTAAGTGGCAGTAAGCAAACTTGCGCGATGCTAAGCGATGCCTACAAAGATTAAGCAGTTTCCTGTTTAACCGTGTGTTGGCATCGCTTACCATCCCACAAACCAGTGCAAACCCACTTACAACTGCTCAAAACTGCCTTAATCACCATGTCTCCATCATCTAGTGTTCTGCCCAGCAACAAAATAATCAGCGTTGCCAAGTCTTGAACCAAATTTTAGTTTCAGAACACACATCCTTCTGGACATGTATGCTGATACAAACCCTGTTACTGTAGGAACATTCTACATTTATAGCTGCAGTACGTACATTATGTCCCTGTTCTTGGGCCATTGTCCCCCCATTTTGACAGCCTTTGTCCAGAATTATTTCACTAAGAGGTGTAGCGGTATGGTGCTGGGTATGACTCCACTACATGTTATGGGCCTATATATATATATATATCTATATATATATATATCTATATATCTATATATATATATATATATATATATATATATATATATATATATATATATATATATATATATATATATATATATATATATAATAGGTTTACCTTCATGTGTGCGTATTGCGCATGGGTGAACAGCAATTGTCTGAAAGGCAGTTTGCAAAGTTTGCAAACGCCTAACAGAAAAAGGTTTGAATGTGCAATGAGCGAATGCACAGTGACATTCGCTCATTGCACATTCGACATTTTGGGGCAGATTGCACTATAGTGGGGATCGGAAAATGGTCCCTTTACCCACTGTAGTGCAATCTCGGAGTTAGAATATTAAAGTCAGGGGGTGTGGGGGGTGCACCCCCCCAAATAGGGGGAGCAGGGTAGCTTGCCCCACTGCTATACACTTCATTAGATTTTTTTTGACATTAATGTTTGAAAATCAGCGAATCTGCTTTTCGATTTGCTGATTTTTGAACATTTAAAACTGTCGCTGTTTTCATTTTCGTGGTTATGATTCACTCATATGAGCAATCACACCACTGTGATTCGGCTTTGTAAAGGTAAACCATATAATATCTTTTTGATATCTATACATATGTTTATATAACAATATATACGTATATATTCTATACATGTTTGTTTTATATGTATAGCTCTATATATCTGATATATATACTTTTTAATATTTATCTTTCACTATACACATCTATATATGTATACTTACATATTCTAAACATTACTGATTCCACAGTGTTTGTTCCCTACTATTCTATACCTGTACTGAATGATATATTTGAAAAAACACTCACACACTACCTTTATATATATGTGTGTGTGTGTATATATATATATATATATATATATATATATATATATATATATGGGTTCTGGACGTTTGCTCGAATGAGCAAACGACCGAAACCCAAACAGCTGGGCATACTTATGTGAAAGTGCTTTTCACAGAAGAAGCACTTTCCCGTAAGTATGCCTGTTGCTGAGGCTGTACTATGGTTCGGGTAAGGGAAATTTCCCTTTTCCCCACTGTAGTGCGGTCTCGGAGGGAGAATATTAAAGTCAGGAGTGTGTGGGGGGCACAGGACTAAAATGTTAATGTAGTGTTTTTATTTTTTTTTTAACATGCTTTAATGGAAGCGCTTTTTTGATAAAAGCTTTTTTGTTAAAGTGTGTTCGATTATTATGGATTTGGCCGTTTTGATCCAGATATATACTGGCCCAGTTCACAGTGTAGTCTGACGCCTGACTGTGGTATGGGATATGTCTCAGTCTGCCCCTACAAACATATACATGTGATAGAGCACCAGAAGCTGGAGCAGCATGCAAAGTCAGATAGAAAAAGACCCTCAACACTTTTATCTACTGCTTCTACACAGGCCAAATAACACATTCACAATACAATGCTACACAATCCTGACAGTCTGTCAACAATTGCCAGAAATACACAGTCCTCTCATCTGTATAGAGTCCCGCAGAACATCCAGGCTTCGTCCTCATATACAAGGCCTTCTACACGTAACATGTCTGGCAGTCTGATACATCACTGGGATGATATCTGGAATTAAGCCACTATGTAATGATATACCACACCTATACACCATTTACAGCATGACATCTGGACAAAGCCTGACATAGTTGGGAGCAAAGGCCCAAACACAGGGGCATTATTGACATATTGCCGTCATAAACTGAGAAAGTTGCTGGTGTAACAGGGTTGTTGTATCATATCTGTTCTGAGGGATATGAAGTCAGAAACACACATGGATGTTACAATTTACTGATTGCAATCCTCAGAGTATGCTACTGAATTTCCAAGGCCAAAAAATGCGTGAGTAACTCACCAAATATAAGAGTCCAAACTCTGGCCAGTCTGGGATAGCCCAACATTTGGAAGCTATGTCAACCACATTACACTATTAGACTTAAAATCATGCAGAGCAGCCATAGCCACACAACCCCTGCCAAACTAGCTTTAGTTCAACTGTATAAGAGCAATACTTACATTCTGTCCCTATGTCTGGAACATTCTCCCCCAATTTGTTGGGCTGTCTCCACAGTGTTTGTCGTAAGAGGTATTCCCAACTACACTCTGTGATACTGTTTGTCACACACCTCAATGAAGTACTCCTCCCAGGCAAGGGAAATGGGCAACACCCACATGAAGTACTCAGATATAGGAGTGTGTTTCCATGCTATTGGGTATGGGAATGATACCACAGCTGTCCCACATGCAATTAGCAAGTGGGGGACTCTTATTGGTGCACAGGCCATCAGCTGCTCATGAGCATTACCTACTAAAGTCATGATGCTGCCTATACAAAACAGATGTATATACTATATCTGTCTGAGGCACACACACACACACACATACACACACACACACACACACACACACACACACACACACACACACACACACACACACACACACACACACACACACACACTGAGACTGATGGAATATATCAACTGAGCTGAAAACAAATAAACATAGCTATGTCAAACAATCAAACCTGTAATAGAATGTAGTAGGGGGCATGTAAACATGGAAAATAGGAAGTTCAAACAATATTATGTCTCAACAACACATGCTGTACTGATATATTGCTGAGCAGAACCTATGGCCACAGCAACTCTGTCTGTCTGCAGTGACATAGAACACAGCTCAGGAAAGGATGGCTCATATATGACCACTACTGGAGTGTGTTGCCCAATACCGACTGTGACACTGCTAGGCCAGACCCAGTGCAAATCATACCATCAGTAACTCTGCTACATCCAGCTCTGACCTGTGCTTCTTCTTTCAATGCCAATGTCTCCAACCCATATAACATAGCTGGTCTCCCTACCCTCTTGTAGACCTTCTGTATCACTCTTAATGGTACTTGTCTGTCACAAATCACACATGACACTCTTCCCAACCACCCACATCCTGCCCGTATTCATGTTGTCACCTCTCCCCCACACTCGCCATTACTCTGAACAGTTGGTCCCAACTATTTAGACCTATCCACCTTTGCAAATTGTACTCCCTGCATCCTCATCATTCCTCCATCCTCCCTCCCATTCATACACATATATTCCATCTTAGTCCTGCTGACCATCATTTCTCCTCCTCTAGACCATACATTCACCTCTCCAGGGTCTCTTCAACCTGTTCCCTACTCTCACTATAGACCACAATGTCATCTGCAAACAGCACAGTCTAGGGGGACTCCTGTCTGATCATGTCTGTCAATCTGTCCATTGCCAATGCAAATAAGAAAGGGCTCATAGCTGATCCCTGATGTACTCCCACCTCCACCTTAAACACACCTGTCACTCCCAATGCAGAACTCACTGCTGTCACACTAGCCTTGTACATGTCCTGTAGCATTCTAACGGAATCCTTCACCACTCCTGACCACCTCATACAATACCACAACTCCTCTCTAGGCATCCTGTCATATGCTGTCTCTAAGTCCACAAAGATACAACACAGCTACGTCCAACCTTCTCTATATGTCCCCATCAACACTGTCAGAACAAACATCGCATCTGTACTGCTCTATCCTGGCATGAAACCATGCTGCTGATCAATAATCCTCATTTCCCTTCTTAGCCTAGCATCCTCCACCCTTTACCATTACCTCATGCTGTGACTGATCAAAGTTATCCCTCTGTGGTTACTATAGCTCTGCACACCACCTATATTCTCATAATCAGTACCCAAACACATTTCATCCACTCCTCACACATCCTCTCACTTTCCTAGATTACAGTAAACAATTTGGTTAAAAAGACCACTGCATTTGCCGAAAGACATCCATGTTTCCACAGGTATGTCATTTGGCCCAATAGCCTTTCCATTCTTAAACCTCTTCATAGCTATCCTTACTTCTCCCTTGATAATCTGTTGCACATCCTGATTCACCATACCCACATCATCTAGCCTTCTCACTCTCTCATTCTCTTCATTCAACATCCCATCAAAGTACTATTTCCACCTGTTCAACACACTCTCCTCGCTTGTGAGTGAAGTTCAACCATTATCCTTTCTCAGCCTTATCTGCTGCATATCCTTCCTAGCTACATGCCCTTGTCAAGCTGATTGGTACAGGTCCTATTCTCCATCCTTGGTGTCCAACCTTACATACAACCCTTCAGATGCCCCATCCTCAGCCTTTGCCACCACTCTATTTGCCATGCACCCCATCTCCCTATACACCTGTCTACTTTCTGCATCTGTCTGACAATCCCACTTTTCCTTGGCCAACCTCTTTCTTAGTATACTCCCCTGTACTTCTTCATGCCACCACCAGGTCTCCTTGTCCTCCTTCCTCTGTGCAGATGTCACGCCAAGCCCCATTTTATTTGTCTCCCTTATTGCTTGGATGTAGTTACCCAGATATTTTTTAACTGTTCACTGCCACCCACTACCTATCTTAATTCTTCCCTGAACTCAACCTCACAATCACCCTTTTTCAGTATCCACCATTTGATCCATGGTGCCACCCTCACACTCCTTCCCCTCTTCATGATCACAAATGTCATCCCACAGACCAACCTTCTATGCTGCCTATTTACAGTTACCAATCCCCTTCAAACAGGCCCATCTGCATAGATAATACACCTGTGTGCATATATAGTTTTTAATATTTATCTTTCACTATACACATCTATATATGTATATTTACATATTCTAAACATTACTGATTCCACAGTGTTTGTTCCCTACTATTCACCTGTGTGCATCTTCTTCCACTCTTGTATGCCACCCTATGCCCCTCGGTCTTGTAATACTATGTATTCACCACACCCATGTCCAACCTCTGTTGCAGACTCCACCACCATCTCACCTTCTGCATTCCTTTGCTTAACACCATACCTACACATCACTTCTGCATCTCCTTTGTCACCTTCACCAACATGCCCATTGAAATCTGCTCCAATCACCACTGACTCACCCTTGGGTACACGCATCACCAATTTATCCAACCACACCAAATTACGTCTGTCTCATCCATCACACAAGCAATTATCTGAGCATATCCACTAACAACTGTCAACATTACACCATCAATTCCCAGCCTCCTGAACATCACTCTACCCAACACTCTTATCACCTCCACAAACACTCTTGGCATAATGTACCTTCAGGTTAACCCCTACACCATTTCCCATCCCAAACACACCATGATAGAACTATTTGTACCCGACTCTGATACACACAGCTATACACCCCTTCCATCTGGTCTCTGGCACACACAATACATCTACCTTTCCTCTGTCCAGCATATCAGCTAGTGCTATCCCCATACCAGTCATACTCACATCATTAACAGTTTCTACCCTCACTACCATACACCTAGCCTTTCACCTCTCTACCTGCCATATGAGCATCAGATATTCTCCAGGGTATGTCTGTGAATGCAAAGGCTACTGCACTATCAAACAACATATGTGTGTTACAGCAGTATGAAGAAAGTGTCACTAATTGTGGCCCATAGCCCACCATGTATGCACATTGTCCTACAGATGTCCTGCCCTAACAGGTTGACATCACTGACTGAGCAGCAAGACTGTCATTACAGTGTGCCATACTGACACAGAACAGAAATGTATAGCAGGTATTACCTGTGCATATGAATGTATGGGTAGGTGTACCTGGCTGCCTCATAACAACTGACATGGGATGAAAAACGTCAGGTGAATAGGCTGTACACATTGTACATGTCTGTAACCTTAGTTTCTGTGCATCCAACAGAGTTACACCTCTACAGCTACTGGTGGTGTCATTGCCCTGACACAGACATGGGTAATATAATAAGCATGAGTATCACGTTGAAATTGTAGAGGTGGCCAACTGACACTGTATCTATGCCTACTATAAACAGATATATGACCACCCATATATCTGTATGGCCTCAGCAAAATCTTACTTGTAAAACCTGTCTCCACCAAAGTAGAGAAAACCCCTTTGCTGGACAGCAGCAATGCACGAAGCACATAATGTGATGTTATATTGGTCGTGCAGGGCAAAGTAGGAGCAGGCACCAACTGGGCGGCATGTCACCCTTCATCTGAATGACCATAATAGGTCACAGGTGGATTACAGTAAGGCTAACTATGAGTACAAATTGGACACATCCACTAAGGGCAATTACAAGGCTATCTTCACATATGTCTGCAGTCTCAGAGGCACCAACCCAATCCACCCTGCAATGGTGGTCAATTACAGCACACACACACACACACACACACACACACACACACACACACACACACACACACACACACACACACACACACACACACACACACCATAGCTACACCCAACCTACTGCAGACAGGTTTAGGGCAAACATTACCACCATGGATCACCATCAGTATAGGTGGATATGCACAGCACACGCATCCCTCCCCTCATCATCATGGATCAGGTCCAAACTGCCTAATCAAAGTTGACAAAAGCAAGTCCCCTTGGGGCCTGATAACATTCCTGTCTGAATCCTACATGAACCCAGGCATACACTTCCAGCTCCATTACACACTGTATGCAAGCAAAGCCTGAGCACCATTGACATCCCATCTGCAAGGAACACGGTTGCTGTCATCCCTCTACACAAACGTGAATGATGAATGGTGGTTTATGCAATATACTGGCCTTCATTGGGGGGAACATGACACATCAGGACCAGGAGTACAATGTATGTTCATACAGTGCTTCCAGGTACAGGGTTATGGTGTGTTTGTAAGTGGTGGCTAATGATAGTCCATATTCATGTGCTGGCTCTTAAAGAACTCTGGGCAATGTCTGAGGTCCTGTAATGTGTTTCCCTGTGTATGTACTCCAGGTGCCATGCAGTGGCAAACGACTTACACTGATGCAGAGACAGCAGCCATCACAGAAGCTGTAATCTTAAACTATGCCATCCTTTTTGGTTGTAGCCGGCAAAATCTGCAGGAGCGGACTGCCCTGTCAGATGAGATCATCCACAGAGTGAACATGTTCGGCCACCATGGACATACATGCGATCACGTCAGGCATAGAGCAACTGACCTGATACATCATGCCTGGCAAAGGGCTGATGCTGTAGCAAGGGACTGTATTGCTATTGGTGGGGAGGCCAGCCGCACAGGCCCCACTTACGGTGACAGAGGGGCTCTTTGCCAACCTTGGAGAAGCCCCCAGACAAACTCAAACATGGGAAACAGCAGTTGTGTAAGTGGGTGGCAACCAGGCAAGAGGTGAGGAGCATCCAGTAAGGCCAAAGTGCACATCAATGTAATGAGGTAGCATTTAAACTGTCTTCTACAGAGTCTCTAGATGAATATGTCAGTGCAAAATGGATTAGTGGGTGGGGTGTTGTAATGCACACAAGTGCACATCCTATGGTGAAGGACAGCAAATTGTGTAATATCATAGTGTGTACTGTACCTGTGCAGAAACATAGTGTTCATCTTGTAACAATGCCTAATGTGAATCTGTTGACAATACATCTGCCTCACAACTACATAGGTCCCTCTGGTCTGCACATGGGACAGCAGCCTGAACCCAGTAAGTATGGGGTTTCCCTATTGTGGCTCACCAGTACCATAGGCATGCTAACGTTAATGCATGTGACCATCCACACAACTGTTACACTCTGCCATTTGGCAATATCTGCATGTTTACCTGTGGTGGTGTTTACTGCATTGCATCATGGTAGTCATGACAGGGGTCTATTTGCAGGAGATGTCACATATTTGTAGCATACCTTATAACCTGTCATTGCAGGACACCTAGACAAAGACTGACAAAATGTGGAGACAAAGGCCCAAAACTAGGGTCATATTATAGAAATTAGTGGTATACAGTGCATATAAATGGTGCACACACCTGTTAAAATGCCAGGTATGTGTGAGATACAAAAATAAGAGCACAACAGAGAAGTTCAGAATACTGGCAAACTTTCATGTGACCTATAACCTGTACAATTCAATTGTAAAGCAAAAAATCTGTTAGGGGAACAATAATGACACATCACAATAGTACAACAACCTAGATGCATATGTGTGCACAGGCTGAAGCTAGTACTGTGTTGAGGCAGCTTTCGATATAACTACAGCAGTACATCTTATTGGGAACACAACAGCCATCAATTACAGAGAGTCTTTGATTAACAGCAACTAACAGTCAGCTGTCCTACCAGGATTATCCTAAGATATACCCAGTTGCCTGTACGGCAACAGCCATGGTTCACATAGAGCGGATGAAGCTGCAAAGGGACCACATGTTTGAGATGTAACAGCCTGGAGAAGGTACCAAAATATTTCCACAGCATTGCACATACAATGAACACAGTGCAGATAGTCGTCAAAAGGTGGTAAAACTATGGGGCTACAGTGACATTGTGAAGGAGTGGACATCCCACAAAGTCTATGAGAATACAAGATCAAAACTGGCCAGAGAGGCTGCCAGGAGCCTTACAGCAACAATGAAGGAGTAGCAGGAATCTCTGGCAAGTACTTGATGTGTACTACATATCACAACAACCTTCCATGGTCTCCATATGTCCTACCTATAGGGTAGCATTGGAAAATGGCAGAAGTTCCTTACAGCAAATAATATCCAGGCCTGGTTAAAGTCTGAAAACAATACATCAGGTCTCCAAAAAGCAATTGGGAAAATGTGTTATGGTAATATGGGACCATGGTTGTACTCATTGGCCACAATTCTGACAGGAGTTTTTGGCACAATATCACCACTGCACATCTCCACAAAAACACCACCCCCACTGTGAAATATGGTGATGGCAGTGTCCTGCTTTAGTGTTGCTGTTCACAAGCTGGAACAGGGGCTGTAGCCAAGTTAGAGGGGATTATGAACAATTCCAAACACTGGTCCCTTGTGGCTCCGAAACCTTCTGGTGTTTGCCACTTAGGCATGGATGGTGAGAAATTACACCTTTCCACACAACAATGGCCCAAACTATACATTCATATCAACAAAAGGATGGCTTCACCAGAACACATGCAACATTCTGCACTGGCTGAGTCAGAGCCCACACCTACATCCAATAGGATATATGCAGGACAACCTGAAGAGGGCAGTGCACAGGGGATGCCCTTGCAATCTGACATAGTTGGAGGTGTTTTGCAAGGGAGAGTGTGCAAACATTGGGAAGTCAAGATGTGCCATTCTGATAGACACCTTCCCAAGAGAACTTCATACTGTGATTAAATCAGAAGTTGCTTTAACAGAGTATTACTTTAAGGTTGTGCACACTCATGCAACCAGCCTATTGTACCTATTTCAGTTACCGGATGTTACCTGTAACTGAAGTGTATGTTCTTCATTTGGATTGCACAGGTCATATGTCATATGAAATGATGGCAATGTTATGACCTGATTTCTGAGGTCTCATGTGATATATCACAAAAACCTGGCATGTTAACAGGTGTGTGTATACTTACTATATCCATTGCAAACTTGGGAAGTTGTTTGAGTAACTGGCTTTGTTTTAAAATACATGTACTGCAGCATTACTTAGTAGCACCAATCCACAGGCCAACCCAGTAATGTATCAGACAAACACAGGAGTTATGAGGAACAGACCAAACATATGAGCCACATGTAGACATTCAGCAAAACCCTGTACAGTTGGGAGGTTGTTCTGTAAGAGTTGCCACAGTACTATACAGGTGAATAGCAAAAATTTACATGGGTGCAGTGTGTGCTAGATCTTGGGTCATCACCTACTAACACCACTCATGTATCCCAGAGGTTTATATTAGTAGTAACAGTAACTGGAAAGGGCTGCACTGCATGATGCCGAGGGTCCGTCCAGAGTGTGTATGTTATTGTCTGACTGTGTGTCGTGAATGCCCCCAGTAGGCTAATGTGAGGTCTGTGTAATGCCTTTAAGGCACCTCACCTGTCTGTGTGTATGTGTGTGTGCACATGTGTGAGTATGTGTGTGTGTGTGTATGTGTGTGTGTGTGTGTGTGTGTGTGTGTGTGTGTGTGTGTGTGTGTGTGTGTGTGTGTGTGTACCAGCAAACCATATAGTGCCAGTAATGATTTACATATGTTGTTTTTCCCTCACAGGTGGACATGGTGGCTGCAGTCCCTCCCACTCTGATATTGATGTCAGTGTATCTGCAGCATCTGGCCGTGATGATACGCATATTGAGGCACAAGTGGGGTTGTCATGGGCTGACACTGTGCCATCGGTTGGCATCCCACTATTGTCAACCCCATCCCTGCACACAGTCACAGTGCCCACACATACTCCATCACCACTAGCCACAGATAATGGACAATTGGCAGGTGGTGGCATGGAACCGGCTACTGTGGTGACTATGGCAAGTGAGGGTGCAAGAACTAGCCATAGCCAGAGTGCTGACGAGGTCCCACACAGGCAGATGGGAAGGGGTGCTGAGAGGAGGATTGCAGCCCATCATGCCCCTGTTGCAAGTGCCATGGCAGCACAGTCACCAGACACATGTTTCAGCCTGTTAGGGGGACACAGGCATGTAATGAATGTAATACCAGACATATATGCAGGGTTGTGGATGAGCATGTCTCTGGTGTCCGTGGCAATATGAGCTCACTGCAGCCATCTGTGAGTGTACTGGATTCATGGATAGAGGATGGGGGGAGACCTTGACACTTCTCAACCATGGAATATCTGTGCCTGAGCATTTGGCAGACACTGGTCAGCAGCCATGTGGCTGTAGGGCAGCACCACGATCAGCTGAGGGTCTACGTGGCCATGCACCTACATTCCAATGCTGGCAGTACCACTAGCAGTACTGAAGAGGGTGTGCTGCCCACACCATGATGCAGCAGGCCATGGGCATGTGACCCTGGCCGGTCCCAACAGGGATGTGGATCCAGCAGGCAGCAGTCACCAACACTACAACAGTACTTCATCTGGACTCGACCCTGGTGGTGCCAGTGATACCCTTGGCAGGCCCAGTTCTCGTGTCTATGGCCAGAGATGGTGAACTGTACACACTGCCATGTATGGCCCACAACTGTCGAAAATACCCCTGTGTAGGGGACCCAAATGGCATGACTGTGTGCATACAAACACATACAAATCACCATCAGAAAAGTCACCTCCATACACACACACACACACACACACACACACACACACACACACACTTGCCAGTACTGACATTAGCAGGCTTATAGGGTTGAAGAGTGTCTATAGATATCACTATGGTTGATGTGAACAGCAGACCTCATACAGTAGACTTAGGAATGTGTACTGTGTGTACCATGGCATAAAATTTGAATCCATGCCCCTCCAATGGATGTCATTCCCACACAAACACACACAAGATACTCTTCTCTCACACACATTTGCCAGGACTGGGAACAGAACCCCTATCTATTTATTGATTGTTACTATATTGTTACGCATTTATCGCATGTGCCATTGAGGTTATAGGGTGTCATTTGTCCAAAGGTGCTTCTAAGGCGAGGGACATCACCAGGCCTTGCAAATTATGACAATGGGTGATGTACTGGGTGAGAGAGGCCACAAAATACTGTAACCTACACATATATATACCTCCACACAATAATACACACACACACAGACATACACACACACACACACACACACACACACACACACACACACACACACACACACACACACACACACACACACATACACACACACACACACACACACACACACACACACACACTTGTCAGGACTCATATTAGAACCCCTAGCTATGTGGTTATTGGAATTATAGTGTTATGCAGTTACCGCACACACCACAGAGCTTATAGGTTGTGGAGTGTCCCAGGGTACCTATATAGTGAATAACATCTACAGCAATTGTAGGGTATGGCAATGGTAGTTGTAGTACTGGGTGAGACAGGCCATCAACTACTTCCACCCACATTTACACACTCTCAAATACTTTCAGATACACTAATGCACACACACATATTTGACAGTACTGAGATCCATGGGTTCAAAGAGTCATAGGCATGTACGTGGCAAATGGCCATGGAGGCTTTACAAAGCTAGCCAATGGAATACACTGGCATCATGTCACCTGACGATACTCCCCAGTGTGTCTACTGAATATAGTCACTGGAGGGATTCCCAAGGTGGGTATTCTATTCCCCATCCACTCCTCCTGATTTCTCTTGAAGAGGGCCATTGATGTGCTCGGCTTGACATGTATGTGTCATCTATTCCATGGCATGGCCAGTCTCTGGTCTGTGAACCTGTCCTTCCAGCATGGCCTGTTGATTGTAAGGATGGGGTTGAGGTATCTGGGGGCATGTTGTGTGGACATATTGGTTTCCTCGGATGTAGCATTCTGACAGGGTTGGGTCAGACATGGCTGTGTATGTCAGGCAGAGATCTCACCTAAGTAGCCAATATGAGACAGAGATTCATTGCAGCTGTTGGAGTCTGTCCATATGGGGCAAGTGTGTAGTACCTAAGATCCTCTTTGTGAGGTACATTTGCACCCTCTCCTGTTGTTGCTGGCATCCAGTGGGGTACATGACAAATGGGCCATAGTACACATTGATTGGCCTACTGAAGGGTGTCTACAGGGAAACACTGTCCTTTTACTTCCCAGATTCAACACCCTGAGTCAGGAGAAGTGACACATGGAAGGACTTCCGGAAGACAGTGGCACTGTGGTGGTCACCATACAGCTTACTGTCAACCTGCGTTCCCAGTTCCATTATACCAACATCAGTCTTCAGTGGACTACCATCAATGTATTACTTTATGGGAACTATGTCATACCCAAAGGGGATGGCGGCACATCATCTGGCATTGAGCTTATGTCCAGGGTTCTGACAACAGTCATAGGTCTCAGAGAGGCCTTTGTGAAGGATGTCAACCTCACATGGGGGGAGTAATAATAGCACCCAACTTGTAGTCATCTGCAAACATTGTCAACCAGGGAGCACTTGTATTGGGCTGATCCTCAGAGGTGTGGATCCCAAACATGAGGGAACCCAGATCCACAACCTGTGGGACTTCACTCATGACTGTTCAGCAGTCTGACATGGAGTCTGCTGCTTTCACACTGTGGGTTCTATCTGTGAGCTGGTTTGCAGGCCACCTACTGATGTAGGCGTGGCTGCCTACCTGAGTGTGTTTGTGTATGATTCCTGAGTGGGGAGTGATATCCAAGGATTAGATTGGCAGCCTATCTTGTTATCTATTCCATACTGTCACATAGTTATTTGCAAATGGCATAATGCTTATAGGGTTGCAGAGTGTCTACAGGTCCCTCTACAGTGGATGACTACTGTGGGCCTTGTAATGTGGACACTGGGATATGTACTGCGTGGGCAACAGCAAAACATAGCAAAATCCACCCCCAGTGGTATGGTTCTCACAGAAACACAACAACCCTGGACAGGATACTGTTCAAACACACACACTTGCCCAGACTGAGATTAGAATCCCTACCTACTGATTTATTGCTACTACAGTGTTACACATTTATCACGCACACCATGGGGCTTATAAAGTGAAGCTTGTCCAAAGGTGCTTCTAAGGTGAGGAACATCACCAGCCCTTGTAAAGTATGGCAGAGGGTGATGTACTGTGTGAGAGAGGCCACAAAATACTTTAAACTACACATATACACACATGCATTTGCTAGAATTGGGATTAGAACTCCTACCTAACAAGTTATTTGTACTATAGTATTATACTGTTATCGCACGTGCCACAGAGCTTATGAAGCAGAGATATGAAGAAAGGGACTTCTAAGGTGACTGATATCTGCAGGACTGCTAAAGTAGGGGAAGGGGAAGTGTACTGAGTTTGAATGGACCCAAAAGCTTTAACTTGTAAACACACACACACACACACACACACACACACACACACACACACACACACACACACACACACACACACACACACACACACACACACACACACACACACACACACACACACACACACACACACACACACACACACACACAGAGCTTATGGGGCTGAGGCCTGATGAAAGGGACTTCTAAGGTGACTGATAATTTGCAGGGCTGCTAAAGTAGGGGAAGGGGAAGTGTACTGGGTTTGAATGGAGCCAAAAGCTTTAACTTATAAACACACACACACACACACACACACACACACACACACACACACACACACACACACACACACACACACACACACACACACACACACACACACACACACACACACACACACACACACACACACACACACACACACACACACACACAGACACACAGACACACACACACACACACACACACACACACACATACACACTTTTACATTTGCCAGGACTGAGATTAGAATTCCTGCACTATAGGGTTACACAGTTATCACACATATCACAGAGCTTATGGGGCTGAGGCCTCATAAAAAGGACTTCTAAGGTTACTGATATCTGCAGGACTGCTAAAGTAGGGAAAGGGGAAGTGTACTGGGTTTGAATGGACCAAAAAGCTTTAAGTTGTAAACACACACACACTTTAACATTTGCCAGGACAAAGATTAGAATTCCTGCCTAACTAGCTGTTTGTACTATACTGTTACACAGTTATCACATGCAGCACAGTGTTTATGGGGCTGAGGCCTGACGAAAGGGAATTCTAAGGTGACTGATATCTGCAGGACTGCTAAAGTAGGGAAAGGAGACTGGGTTTGAATGGACCCAAAAGCTTTAACTTGTAAACACACACACACACACACACACACACACACACACACACACACACACACACACACACACACACACACACACACACACACACACACACACACACACACACACACACACACATTTTCACATTTGTCAGGACTGAGATTAGAATTCCTACCTAACTAATTATTTGTACTATTGTGTTACACAGTTATTGCACATGCCACAGAGCTGACAGGGAGGTGGCCTCATGAAAGGGACTTCTGTGGTGACAGACATCATCAGGACTGCTAAAGTAGGGCAATGGGAAGTGCACTGGGTGGGGAAGGCCTGCTCATTGGCAATGGGAAGTGCACTGGGTGGGGAAGGCCTGTTCATTCCTAGATCCTACTGACATTTCTCTAAGTGTATGAGCATGCCCAGTGTGACCTTCTATAGTACATGTGGGACTCCATTCTAGGGATTGTTGTACTCCAGTCAAGTTTGTTTTGTGCTACAGCCGTACTTCTCAACCTGTTAGTGCAGGATATCTGGAGATAGCCAATCAAAATGGGGAGACAACAGGCCATATGGTGATTGTGACTATTTCACTCAGTAATGTATGGGTTGCTAGGGTTACAGGGCTTGACATATATGCTGTTTGACACTGTCATGTATTGTTTCAGTACCTCGTTACACAGGAGTGCCTACAAGCAATTGACTGCTGGTGCTGTGGAAACAGTCCAGCACCTTGGTGATATATTTTAATAGTGGAATCTCTGAGCATTTCTGTTCTGGTCTGGTCTGATTTCCAGTCCATGGTTGGGTAATATAAGTCAGACAGGATCAGGGTGAAAGGCAGACTCTGGATAGATTTGTAGGGGATAAGATATGTTGGGGGAGTGTGGCCTGGATCAGATATGTTTGCCTATAGCTACCAGTACTTTGCATAGAGGTTTTCTCAAAGGTTGACTGCACTTGGAGGGTCTTGTGTGCGTCAGACTATTTGACAAGCCTGGAGGTGTGTGTTTGTCTCACATATATGTATGGCACACTTCATTTTGTTTGGATGGCCACATTATGGGGTCAGGACGTTGCATAGGATGAGTGATCAGGGAACAGTGTGTTACTCCCCATGTCTGTGGGCCAGGATTCTGTCGGTGGAGACATGTCACCATCTTCCAGGGTTAGGAATGCCTGCAATGAGTGCATTCCCTTGTTGGTTACCCAAACAAGTAAGGCTTTCAAGGAAAAGTGTTTTGCAAGTCACTCAGTGTTGAAGTCATTGCAGTTTCAGATGTCGTACCCATCAGACATTCCATGCTACTACAATCATTCCATCATTTTTATAACATTATTAGAGCAGCATTTCAGAGGTGTCCCTCTTTGGACCTTTTCACCCCATTATTCATGGTTTTGTCCAGAATGCTTGCTCTCTGACACTGGCAGGTTTTCTACTAGCAGTTAGCAACATGGCCTTTCTTTGCATTTTGTAGACTGAGTTATGTTGGCGTTATGGACCCCATGACACTCCCTAACAGGGCACTGTGGGTGAGGCATGGGCATTTGCCACAGGCCTGTAGGCCGGGTGTGACAGATGCAGGCCATCTGTAGCAAGGCAGTGCATTCTGATGATCATATGTTCCCAGGCTGCTGGCAGTGGATAACCCTGTGATGGTACCAGTAAGTTGACTGCGGGTGTTACTGACAATCACTTTCTGTATGTGTTGAGCCATCACTCTAGTTAATGGCTGGATGCTGCTTAAGGCTTAGGAACATGTTACTGCATTTCTATGGGACTATGGAGGGTGACACATCTGTACACAATACTCATTTGCAGAGACTGTGCTAATATTTGCTTAAAATGTTGGTCCCATTTAGCATAGTGGTGTGCCATATCTTTGAGACTACAGGCATAGCAGTATCTACCACAGGTCAGTTTGTTCTGGCATAAACATTTGTAGTTTCAGACTTCTTACATTTCAAAGCTGTACTGCCAGACCTGCTGTGATATCACTGTGTAAAAGTCTGTAGGTGGGGATTTCATGGGTGTTGCCAAGTGGGAGCCTCTGTCAGACATTTCTGTATGGTTTTCTACAGCTGATCTGCTGGGTGAGGCTGGGGGTGGGTATGGGACTCCCACTTTGACATTCATGTATGTGACCTATGACCCCCCAGTTATGTGGCTCACCACATATACTGCAGTGGTATTTGTCAACTAGGGAGGTACTGCATGGTGTGGGTAGGCTAGTACTGGGAATAAACTTCATGCTGTCTCACAGAGCAGTCAGTTGTCTGCTGCTATCCCAGTAAGCCACCCCATTCCCTTGCATGCTTGAATCAATACTATAGATATGCTATCACAGCATTCCACTCCATTCATTTATTTTGTTAAGGAGACTGACTTACCTTGTTCCTGAGACTGTTGTGAGGATGGTGCTTGAGGGCCGACCATGTCTGATGCATGCAGTACACTGCCTATACATAGTAAGGTATAGGTGGTGTGACATTTGGAATCCATTTTACTGTGTGTGGGAGTCAGAGAGAGAGATCAGTCCCTTGGGCCCTACTGTGTCAGCATATGTGCTATGTGTTGCCTCTTTGCAAAGGACAGGGCATACTGGGCATGCCTCCATCTGCCTACAAGGGCAGACTCAGGGTGTTCCTCCTCCGAATCCCTCTGTACTTGTGGAGACTTTGGCAATGGTGTGGGGGGCTGTGTGGCCTTCCCCGTTTTGTTCCTCCTGCAGCTGTTTCCACAGGATCATATTATGTAGTATGGCACATACTATGAACATGTATGCATGTGTGGCTGAATAGTACTGCAAGGCTCCACCGGATATGTAAAAGCAGTGGAACCATTACTTGAGCATCCCAAACATGTGCTCTATAATGATCCTGGTTTGTGCGTGTGCCTCATTATGGTGTTCTTGTGTGGGTGTGTGTGCATTTCTGATGGGTGTCATCATCCATGGCTCCAGTGCGTAGCCAGCATCCCCCACCAGATGGCCATATGGAATGTCCCCGCTGGCATACACCAGGTACAGCTGTGATGAATGCCAGATGTGGGAGTCATGATAGCTTCCAGGGCTGCCAGCACACACATTAATGATAATGCCATGGGCATCATTCACAACCTGGCAGTTGATTGAGTGGAACCCCTTGTGGTTTAGGTAGACCCTACCCTGGTCAATGGGTGGTGCTTTGATGTAGATGTGCGTGCAGTCTATGGCACCCAGTACCTCCAGGTATTCTGCTACACAGTGGAAGAGACGCATATTGCTGGACCTCTCCTCACGGGTGCTGGGAAAGTAACTGTGCTCAGCACCATGTGGTCGCATGGCATCCAGGAACTGGTGGAGTATCCTGGATGCTGATGCTTATGAGACCTCCATGATATCCCCAGTTAGTCTTTGGAAAGTACCTGTAGCTAGTATTCTTAAGGCTACACATACCTTGGTATCCACTGGGATAGGTTCCCCTCTGTTGGTTCTGGATCTGAGGTGAGGCCGGCACAGCTCAACAAGTTACTGAAGAATTTCCCTGTCCACCCCGTAGTGCTCTACTATCTCCAGATCATGTAGCCCCTGGTAGGTTATCCTGGGTCTGAACACTCTTCTCCTCCTCGGTCTGAGTTGGTTGTCAGCATTATCCTCTTCACCACCCTCAATCTCTAGCAAATACTGATAGATCAGAGCACCCACACACTCACAACCTGGCAGTTGATTGAGTGGAACCCCTTGTGGTTTAGGTAGACCCTACCCTGCTCAAAGGGTGGTGCTTTGATGTGGATGTGCGTGCAGTCTATGGCACCCAGTGCCTCCAGGTATTCTGCTACACAGTGGAAGAGATGCATATTGCTGGTCCTCTCCTTACTGGTGCTGGGGAAGTAACTGTGCTCAGCGCCATGTGGTCGCATGGCATCCAGGAACTGGTGGAGTATCCTGGATGCTGATGCCTATGAGACCTCCATGATATCCCCAGTTAGTCTTTGGAAAGTACCTGTAGCTAGTATTCTTAAGGCTACACATACCTTGGTATCCACTGGGATAGGTTCCCCTCTGTTGGTTCTGGATCTGAGGTGAGGCCGGCACAGCTCAACAAGTTACTGAAGAATTTCCCTGTCCACCCTGTAGTGCTCTACTATCTCCAGATCATGTAGCCCCTGGTAGGTTATCCTGGGTCTGAACACTCTTCTCCTCCTCGGTCTGAGTTGGCTGTCAGCATTATCCTCCTCACCAGCCTCAATCTCTAGTAAATACTGATAGATCAGAGCAACAGCAGCCCCTAACATGTTTTGTTAGTTGTGTCAGTTTAAAATTCCTCCAAATGTGTACACAGTGGTTTAGAGTTTGTGGGAAAAAGCAGACTGAAAGGTGTTAGCATAGTTTATAGTAGTGCACTGAGCTGCTGCCTGTGTAATTGGCTGATTCTGATACATTCCACCTGCCAGCTATGGTAGTTCTCCTTGATTGCCTTCCTTCTGCTGTTTCTCCTTCCCAT
This sequence comes from Protopterus annectens, assembly GCF_019279795.1. Classification (NCBI taxonomy): domain Eukaryota; kingdom Metazoa; phylum Chordata; order Ceratodontiformes; family Protopteridae; genus Protopterus; species Protopterus annectens. The sequence goes on along the minus strand of NC_056737.1, from coordinate 1,987,414,469 downwards.
TTCCTCCCCGTTTAAGCCCCAATGCACACCGCACATACCCGGTGTTCAGTTGTAAACAGTTCTCCCATTTCTGTTGTTTTTTTTTTTGTTTTAGGCCCAGTGCAGGCCACGCACACCCGTTTAGCTAAAGTAAACAGTTTTAAGCAGAACTGGTCCTCCCTGGATGCAAACACACTCTGCATTTCATGGAATAAGACAATACAGAATCAGGCACACTTCCTTCCTTAGCTGTGCTTAGCTAAGGGCAAACATGGGCCACTGAGCTCCAGTGTACTTACAGTAAGCATGACACACTCCCTTTTCACGTTAGCTGCTCCTCCTGTCTAAATAGTGGTGTCAGTGCACCTACACGGTTAGATGCAGTCTGACACTTAGAAGAAATTTGTGACTCAGTATAAATCCCCTCATTTGCATAAACAACTGCTTTACTTCATAGTTACCACACTCAGACTGGGCCTTTCTCCTTAGCAATTACTATTCCCTGGTAATGTTTTCATTCTACATGCCATTGACTATAATGGCAAAATGCAGATTTCTGTAAAAATTCATTTTTCCCATTTTTTTATTTTTTATTTGAGGCATGATCCCTTTTGTGAGCCACTGCCATATGCTTAAACGACCGTGATCAGCCAAAAAAAAGTTTTATTTTAAAAAATTGAAACTATTTATCATGTCAATGGCCATATATTTAGCCACTGGCATGCCTACTAGATATAAAACATGCTTTATTACGAGCTGTCATGCCTCCGTTTTCTAATTTGCAGAAATGTGTTCAGCTAGTAACTGAACACATTTCTGCTTCTTACACTATTCCTGCACGGACACCTGCCTGCTTGCTGAATTGCTAATTCACCTCATTTGCTTGGTTTTCACCAGCAAATGAGGTAATTAGCATTAGGCAGTGGTGTCCATGCAGGAATAGTGCTGCCAAGTGTGTGCACGTCAGATCAGCTGTTTGCTGCATCGATCGGGGGCCATATTCCGTGTAGCAGTTGCTGCACTATTCCTACCATGTAGGGTTTAATGAATCCCGGGGTTTATTTTTAAATATGAAAGTATTAGATTATTTATTTTCATTGACTGTCTGTAACTTTTATTTTTTGCTCTTTGCTGAGTATGGCATTTTATGTTATGACTTGGCACCTAAAAAAAATCAAATATCAGTTTATTAAGACAAACTATAATTTTTTCCTGATTTTCAAAGAATCTTTTACATATTTCACTGAGCAGACATAAAGAGAGAATCACAAAAATACTGAATAACTCATAAAACATTGAATACGCCAAAAAAGCCCTGTATCAGTATATCCCTGCTACAAAACTGGGATCAGTTGTCATTTTGGTAGTGATACTGGTAGGGAAAGTTCTTTTTAGAAATGCAATGTGTAGGGTTAGGGTGCGGGTTATGGTTCAGGTTAGCACACATGAACAAGGAGACAGGGTGGGGCTTTCTCCCGTACTCCGCCTTTCTCATGTGTGCTAACCGAAACCATAACCCTCACCCTACCTATGCCCTTTACACTAATCCTACTCATTTTCTAACTAAAATCCCTTTTTCTAACAGTACAGTAAACAAGACAAAAGGACACACACAGCACAAAACATGCACAGCATTGAATTTATCCCCTTCATACCTCTCAACCTCTCCATGCAAGAAATCTGGACAAAGCCAGAAATAATAGAGGGACAAAGACCCAAAAAAAGGTACAGATTTTAAGCATTGCTCCTATAATCTTAGAAAGTGTTGCTAAAATAACAGGTTTTGCATTATTATGTATTTTCTGAAGGATATAAAGTCTGAAACTCAAATGTCTGTCATTATTTAGTATTATTTGTGGACTTCAATCTCAATGGATTTGCCAGGATACCACAACTTTTCTGAGGAACAGACTAAAAATATGAGGGTAACAATCTGGACAGTTAAGAGGCATGATCCCCTTATCTAACCATAAACTGTGAACACTTGTATATTAATACCAACTGCTTGAACAGTCTGAAATCTTCACAACCACCAATTTTTTATTCAAACATTAATTTTCTTGCACACTCTTCCATACACTATATGAAATTAAATTCACATATCAGAATGCTTAAGCACGTAAAGCAAAGTAACAACATACAATATATAGCATTATAAATAGAATATCACATCCAGACATCTAATACAGAATATCAGATGTATGATGAGCATTCACACATTTTTGCATTATCTCTTTTATGCACCCACAAAAACACTTCTATCAAATGTGTATTCTACCTTTTGAGTTGCAACTATATAAATATATATGTGCAAATCATGTGCATGTTATGTGAAGAAAAGCCAAGAGAACACTCACAAAGGTTTTAATGGAAACTATCAACTATGAATATTTGTTCATGTATGATATTTGCATATTTAATTTAACTGGGAAGGTCAAACTCTTCAGAGATGATTTACAGTGGACACCCCTAGAGGAAAACTTCAAACTCAAACTGTATCATGACTTCACTGTTAAAGGCTTTGATGACATTTTGAATATGCTTTCTAAGAGTTTTGTATTCATTTGTTATCCATTTAAACTTATTAGGCCTAGTAGCCTCCATTCAGGAAAAATACAGGATAACAGCCTGTTATACTTGCTCAGAGTCTTAACAATAGGCAAATGTACACTGAGAGATTCAAACTGAGGGCAAGAAGATGAAACTCATAGTAGCTTGTAGCTTTAATTCTTTGTATAAATTTGCCAGCTATCAGAATGCGGAAGCACATACAGAGTAACAACATGCAGTATATAGGATTATAAATAGAACATCACATCCAGACATCAAATACAGAATACTGGGTGCAATATGAAAAGCAGTTACACACACACACACACACACACACACACACACACACACACACACACACACACACACACACATGTATGAAAGTGGGCACACACATTTGTACATGTATACCTATTGACAAATTAGGGTGACACAGTGCCACAGCAAGAGGTTCTCTGGTTCACTTCTCATCTGGGGCACTTTCTATGCACAGTCTGCATACCCTACCTGTATTCAGGTGGCTTTTCTTCACTTGTTCTAGTTTTCTCACATGCAGTAGGTAGAATGGACAATTTAAAATGGCTGCAGGTGTGCATTCTTGTGTGTGTGTGTGTGTGTGTGTGTGTGTGTGTGTGTGTGTGTGTGTGTGTGCGTATGTGCGTGTGTGTGCGTTTGTGTGTGTATGTGTGTGTGTTTGTGTGTGGTAAGACAGAACAATCATCAGGGCTGGCCATCCAACAGTGTGAACATTGGTCCTAGGTGATTGTCACTTTTGATGTTACACCCCAACCCAATGTGCAAAAATGGGAAAAAAGTATTGTAAATGGATGCATGGTTGGACCTACAGGCAAGTAATAAATAGCTGTTTCACCTAATGACAAGTCCTTGGGGTGCCAAAAAAAAAAGGGACTTCCAGCAAAACTGATCCAGTAACAAAGAGGGCATGCAGACACTACACAGGAGGCATCCTAACCAGGAAACAAACTGGAAAACTAAGAGCTGTGACACAGCAATGCAATTAGCTGCACAAGGTTGGGAAGGTGGCCTAATGGTTAAGGTGTTTGCCTTACAAACACAAGGTGTAGGGTTTGAGTCTCACAAGGGATAATTGGCTAGGCTTAAAATGGCTTACAAGGGCAGTTAGCTTAGTACTAATCTATGAACCTATGAACTCTACTGTTCACATTTCAGTCACTGTTTATAAAAAAATATTGCAAACTATGGCAGTTAAATTTAAAATATTTACTGGGGAAAATCTGTTTGTATTGGGTCTGATTATGGCTTGCAGTATACTATGAAAAGGAAAAGGAGCAGTTACTTTTGTTGTGGTGGAAGGGGGTAACCCTGTTTTGTGTGGGTGGATGTTGTTACTGAACTATGTGTTAAACTAGAAACATAATCCGTTTGGGATTTAAAGTGTTTTAGTTGAGTTAACAAGTGTCTCTTCAATTTTTTTGTGAAAGAGTTTGCCCCTACCATTTTCAATTAAATAAAGGGCTGACAGAATGATTAGAAAGAGAGAAAAAAATTATTATGGCAAAGAGGCTGGATCTGTATTGTTCCAGAGGTAAAGAAGGACAAGTAATTGTTTGTGTTGCACTTACAAGTAAAATGTGGACCAAGTTGCAAATATGGAAATGTATCCATTTTCTAGAGGGGAAGAATTGATGACCATGTTGACCGATGGAACTATGTTCCCAAAAATTGATTTGGTATTGGTATTAGTTTATCACACAGTATTGCTGATGATGATGCTCAGAAATATATAAACATAAGTAGACGTATAACTGATTGTTATTGTGTAACAGATTACTCTATGGTGCAAGTTCTCAAAAGAATTATGGAAAATGAGCATAAATATTTAAATGCGGTGGTGGTGTACCCACATGATTTACTCAGACACAAAGAATGAACAGATCAATAACTTACAGAACAGAAAGGTTTTAATATGTGGCAAACCAAAATGATCATTCCATGGAAATCGACATAAGCACTATTAGATGAATTGCTTTTTGGACACCATAGTACTGCAAAAATGAAAGCCTTGGCACAAAAGCTCTTGTGGTCAACGGGTTTAGCTGAAGGGACTGAGACTGTGTGACAATGCAGATGGAACAAATGATGCCTAGACAAGCACCACTATATTCATGTGAATTTCCAGGAAGATGTTGAAAAGGCTGCATACAGACTTTGTATATTCATTCATGACTGTGGTGGATGCTTATTCAACAGTTGAAAGGATTTTGCATAAATGAAATTAAACCTCAGGCTGCAGTTGGGAAAACTGAGAAAATTGCTTACTGTTTACACTTTACTTGAGCAGATACTTACGGATAATATTGCACAGCTTACGTTAGATGAGTTTATCTGTCCCACTAATATACTACTGCATCCTGCTGGGAATGATGTAGAAGAAAGATACAATTAGACATTTAAGGCTGAAATAAAAAAAAAAGTGAATATAATACTGGATGTGGAAGTTGAAGTTTTTTTTACATCTTTTATAGTACAGAACCACACTTAACAGAATCACAACTGTATTACAGATCAGTCACATGTAGAGTTATTTAGCAGGCATGTCAGAACTAGACTTGACATAATTACACCATATTTGAATGCTGTGAGAAAGAAACAGCATTTACAGAGGTTTCTGCATGATAAGCATGCAAAGGGTTATGAGATGTGGCATCGGGACATTTCTAATGGATTATGTAATAAATTGAATATGCAGATCCAGTTGTTTTGTTTTGTGCTGAAGGAGCAGACACTGATACCACATAAACAAGAAAATTAAGTGCCGGATTGAAAGGGGATACTCACTATCCTGAAGAAATGAGTCCTAATACAAAAAATATGGACAGCAATAGTGAAAAACCTTTTGAGTGAGACTGAAATGTAAACCACAGAGATACATGAATCAAAGTTCGAAAAAAGACATTTGCAGATGGTTAACAAATTAGCCTAGTGCCTAACTTTTTGAAACTGATGTCTATACGATATGGACTTTGTGTTTCTTAAAATGCACATTTCTCTTCCTTAATAAATGGACTCAATCATAACGTTTTACCCTGATTAAAAAGTGTGATTACGGCTTTTAACTTGAGATGAGGGCAATGTGGCATATTAAGATTTGCTCTTCTGTATTGTGACAATACTGAGCCTCTGCAAAAACAAGCCAGGTTGATGAATAAAATGTGGCTGCTTATCAGCACAGGAGTCAGATAATAAAGTCCAACTAAACAGAACACATGGTTTACTTGTTTCTTTCTTTTTTGTGTCAGTACATTACAAAGCTAAATAAAGAGAAGATTGTCTAGACATAAAGAAGGAAGAAACAGAGGGAATGGAAGACAGAGAAGGGATATCATGTGTGAAGATAGAAGGGATAGCTGAAAACTGATGAGGGAAAGGCAGAGAAGTGTTGAGGGAATTGTAAACACTGCAAAAATTGCAAATAAAAGGTGCTTGGAAGAAGATTTAGAAGATGGCTGGAGATCAATGTTTGTACGTCAGTTTAGACAAGATTAAGTAAGAAATCATAGCTGGTCATGGGATTCCATTCTTACATGTCTTATTGCTAACAAAGCTCAGCTTAATGGACTAGATTAAATGTGATTTAGATGTATTGTGACATAATGGAAGTGGGAGCTTTTTCATATATTTGCTACTTGTTCTGAAAATACAGGAATCCCCTTTTCTGTCAATAGGGGCTGCTTTTTGTGCTCAGCCTGCATGTCCATGTGGATTTTGCTGCAGCTGCAGAAGTCCTTCCATATCTCAAAGAAAGACTGTTGTGTGAATTTGATGAACGTTTATCATATTGATCACTGCTGCAGTAGCCGTAGCTAAATAGGTTATATCATGCATAGAACAACAAAAATGTCTCAGTACTGTGTACAATAAAACAAATAACCACACTAAAACACAGTTCTAACACCCAGTGGATGCAGGAAGCACCAACTGAAGTAGACCATAAATACGATATTCAAAAACCAAAGGATAATTTATTTAACAGACAATTCTGCCCCCTGCTAAGCACTTTCATCCCAAAAATCGTGGAACTTTATCAGAGCATGGGGGAAATTACAACAAATCAACATTTAGAAACAAGAATCAATCAATAAAATTAGAATGACAATAAAGGTGCATTAAATAATTAAATCTAAGAATGTAAAACTTAAAGCTGCAACATGAACAGCACGCCTGAAAGCAGCAAATGATATACAAACAATATACAAAACCAAGTAGTATAAACATTAAAAGAACCTAAAAATTTCAAAATAAATTGTACAATGAAAATAAAAAATGTTTATGATACAAAATGTAAGAATGAACCTTAATCAATTGTAATATAACACCATAGTAAATATTGAGCTCTGCAAAAACTAAAATATTCTTAAAACTTAGCAGCCCTTCTTCTCAAAACACTACTAATCAAAATCTTGTTATTCACCCTCTGTTCAATGGTTGCATTCATTCTTAATTGCCAGATTTAAGAATGGCAGGACACCTGGGACTAGCAGAGCATAAAAATGAATTACAATGATGTAAAATTAAACACAAACTTCGCACATCACTTACACAAGCTATCAGACTTTATTTACGCTTAAGGAAAATCACAGCGTTTCCATCCAAAACATAAGACTTCATCAGATATTATCCCTCAAACCATTATCCTCCTTTAAATAGTATTCCTATCCAGTCATGAAAAACTAATGAAACCAGCATGCAAGAAGATGAGTCCATGGAGAGTGCGAGTTGTTTGCCTTGTTTATCGAGGACTCAGGCTACTGCTAATAGATTGGTGACTGAAGAAAGTGTGAACCACGGCTCGAGAGAGACTTGAGAACAATGGGTACACAACAAAAAAGGTGACTGTAATAAACATTTTAAAACTTCCAACACACTTTGCGTTAATAACAGAGAAGGGGGGATGAGCTTGGAGAGTGGCTAATAGAGAAAATGTGTTTTACGTATAGTAATTATAACTTGAGAGAACAGGCCACCTCCAACACATTAAACAAAATTGTTAATGAACTGTATGACTATATTTTGAAGTACAAAATGCCAGGATTGGACAATAGTTATTTGCAGGAATGTCTTAAAAGGGAAATAGTGCCTAAAGGGCTATGAGTGTTTAAATAGCCCAACAATGTGGTTGACAGGTTCAGAGTTTCACAAAGACTTGTTAAAGATATTTGATGCTTGTGGATTTGAAATAATGAAAGTGTTAGTCAGACAGAATGAGAGGGAAATGGACTTTTTATTTAAAATGATAGACAGGTTGTTAATAAAGTGATTGTATTGGACTTGATGTTTACAATAGAGGAAGAATATGCTAAGTGCTTGAATATCTAGCAAAAAAGTGAATGAAAAATGTGCTTTCATTTTTAAAAGAAAATGTAAAAAATTAGATTGAGATATTATTGAATACCACAAAAACCATAGTTACTCTAAACCGAGAACACCCAAAGATTTTTTTAGAAATGATCAGAAAGGTGAAAAAGGTAGGGATACAAACAAAAGGTGACATGAGTTCTTTTCACTTAGGAGGAATGAGTCAAGAGGAGGGTATAATTTTAGAAAGGATAGGGTGGAAGAACAGGATGATTTGGATTTGAATGACCCTTTAGAGTTTCCCAATGTAAGGAGATCAGAGAGGTTAAAATACAAAACACCTGTCTGTTATTACTATCACAACAGATGGAGTTATGGACAGGGAGAGATATTAAACAGGAAAGTACGTCCTCTCTGTTTGGGATTCCAAGACCTGGTACGGGATGAAATTATTTGTGAAGGTAGTAAATATACTTATAAGAATTGTAATATTTTTAATTTTAGTAATTTAGAAATTAATAAGTTTTTTCAGCTTATTTATTAAAGGGTTAAAGTTTATACCCAGTAGGAAAAGTAAGATTAGTAAAGTGCTGATTGTCTTGAAATTATTTGTAAGAAAGAAGAACTTAGAATTGGTTTGCCCTATGGACAATGATGTTAAAAGATTCAGCACAGCTCCTCGTGGTGTCCTGCAGAGTTCTACAAGCAGCAGAGAGTGAAAGAGTGACTTTCCTGGATTTATAAGTATTTTTTCTGGCTTTCGCTTAAATTACTGCATCTCGACTGCATTTCACTTAAAAAACAGCTCTGCATATTGTTTTTACTGTACTTGTGTTGAATTTATACTGTTAGCACTTTAAAAAGTTATTTTTGTTTAATTTAATTGTAAGGCTAACACACTCAAGTGCGCTAGCCGTTTTATAGCATTTACTGTTTGTTACTGTATCTTTTTCTCCCTTCTCTGTAAAAAAGAAAAAAAAATCCTTGTTTTCCCGCTTTTCTGAACTAGAATAGTCCAGTCTTCAGATTTTGCTGATCTCTGGGTTTTGTCTTAGTTCTTGTGCTATCCATATCCTTATTTGGATAAGAGGAAGCTTCTTTGTTCACCAGTGGGAGTGGGGAGTACTGAGCAACCTATTTGTCCCTAGAGGATTGGTTCCAGCCCAGCAACTTGTAGTTTATTGGCCATTTTGGGTCAATTCCTGGCTCTTTTCAACCCCCTGCTATAAATCCCGCTTTTGCACGCTTTTTACTTGTAAAAGACTCAGCACAGCACCTCGTGGTGTCCTGCAGAGTTCTACAAGCAGCAGAGAGTGAAAGAGTGACTTTCCTGAATTTATAAGTATTTCTTCTGGATTTCGCTTAAATTACTGCATCTCAACTGCATTTCGCTTAAAAACAGCTCTGCATATTGTTTTTACTGTACTAGTGTTGAATTTATACTGTTAGCACTTTAAAAAGTTGTTTTTGTTTGATTTAATTGTTAGGCTAACACACTAAAGTGCGCTAGCCGTTTTATAGCATTTACTGTTTGTTGCTGTATCTTTTTCTCCCTTCTCTGTAAAAAAGAAAAAAAATCCCTGTTTTCCCTCTTTTCTGAACTAGAATAGTCCAGTCTTCAGATTTTGCTGATCTCTGGGTTTTGTCTTAGTTCTTGTGCTATCCATACCCTTATTTGGATAAGAGGAAGCTTCTTTGTTCACCAGTGGGAGTGGGAGTACTGAGCAACCTATTTGTCCCTAGAGGATTGGTTCCAGCCCAGCAACTTGTAGTTTATTGGCCATTTTGGGTCAATTCCTGGCTCTTTTCAAACCCTGCTATAAATCCCACTTTTGCACGCTTTTCACTTGTAATAGACTCAGCACAGCTCCTCGTGGTGTCCTGCAGAGTTCTACAAGCAGCAGAGAGTGAAAGAGTGACTTTCCTGGATTTATAAGTATTTTTATTGGCTTTCGCTTAAAGTACTGCATCTCGACTGCATTTCGCAGAAAACAGCTCTGCATATTGTTTTTACTGTACTTGTGTTGAATTTATACTGTTAGCACTTTAAAAGTTATTTTTGTTTAATTTAATTGTTAGGCTAACACACTCAAGTGCGCTAGCCGTTTTATAGCATTTACTGTTTGTTACTGTATCTTTTTCTCCTTTCTCTGTAAAAAGAAATAAAAAACAAAAAAAATATCCTTGTTTTTCCGGTTTTCTGAACTAGAATAGTCCAGTCTTCAGATTTTGCTGATCTTTGGGCTTTGTCTTAGTTCCTGTGCTATCCATATCCTTATTTGGATAAGAGGAAGCTTCTTTGTTCACCAGTGGGAGTGGGGAGCACTGAGCAACCTATTTGTCCCTAGAGGATTGGTTCCAGCCCAGCAACTTGTAGTTTATTGGCCATTTTGGGTCAATTCCTGGCTCTTTTCAACCCCTGCTATAAAGCCCGCTTTGCATGCTTTTCACTTGTAAAAGACTCAGCACAGCTCCTCGTGGTGTCCTGCAGAATTCTACAAGCAGCAGAGAGTGAAAGAGTGACTTTCCTGAATTTATAAGTATTTTTTTCTGGCTTTCGCTCAAATTACTGCATCTCGACTGCATTTCACTTAAAAAACAGCGCTGCATACTGTTTTTACTGTACTTGTGTTGAATTTATACTGTTAGCACTTTAAAACGTTATTTTTGTTTAATTTAATTGTTAGGCTAACACACTCAAGTGCGCTAGCCGTTTTATAGCATTTACTGTTTGTTACTGTATCTTTTTCTCCTTTCTCTGTGAAAAAAGAAAAAAAAAAATCTTTGTTTTTCCCGCTTTTCTGAACTAGAATAGTCCAGTCTTCAGATTTTGCTGATCTCTGGGCTTTGTCTTAGTTCCTGTGCTATCCATTTCCTTATTTGGATAAGAGGAAGCTTCTTTGTTCACCAGTGGGAGTGGGGAGCACTGAGCAACCTATTTGTCCCTAGAGGATTGGTTCCAGCCCAGCAACTTGTAGTTTATTGGCCATTTTGGGTCAATTCCTGGCTCTTTTCAGCCCTCTGCTATAAAGCCCATTTTTGCACGCTTTTTCACTTGTAAAAGACTCAGCACAGCTCCTCGTGGTGTCCTGCAGAGTTCTACAAGCAGCAGAGAGTGAAAGAGTGACTTTCCTGGATTTATAAGTATTTGTTCTGGCTTTCGCTTAAATTACTGCATCTCGACTGCATTTCGCTGAAAAACAGCTCTGCATATTGTTTTACTGTACTTGTGTTGATTTTAAACTGTTAGCACTTTAAAAAGTTATTTTTGTTTAATTTAATTGTTAGGCTAACACACTCAAGTGTGCTAGTCGTTTTATAGCATTTACTGTTTGTTACTGTATCTTTTTCTCCTTTCCCTGTAAAAAAAGAAAAAAAAAATCCTTGTTTTCCCGCTTTTCTGAACTAGAATAGTCCAGTCTTCAGATTTTGCTGATCTCTGGGCTTTGTCTTAGTTCTTGTGCTATCCATATCCTTATTTGGATAAGAGGAAGCTTCTTTGTTCACCAGTGGGAGTGGGGAGTACTGAGCAACCTATTTGTCCCTAGAGGATTGGTTCCAGCCCAGCAACTTGCAGTTTATTGGCCATTTTGGGTCAATTCCTGGCTCTTTTCAAACCCCTGCTATAAATCCCGCTTTTGCACGCTTTTTCACTTGTAAAAGACTCAGCACAGCTCCTCGTGGTGTCCTGCAGAGTTCTACAAGCAGCAGAGAGTGAAAGAGTGACTTTCCTGGATTTATAAGTATTTTTTCTGGCTTTCGCTTAAATTACTGCATCTCGACTGCATTTCGCTTAAAAAACAGCTCTGCATATTGTTTTTACTGTACTTGTGTTGAATTTATACTGTTAGCACTTTAAAAAGTTATTTTTTGTTTAATTTAATTGTTAGGCTAACACACTCAAGTGCGCTAGCCGTTTTATAGCATTTACTGTTTGTTACTGTATCTTTTTCTCCTTTCTCTGTAAAAAAAGAAAAAAAAACAAAAAAAATCCTTGTTTTCCCGCTTTTCTGAACTAGAATAGTCCAGTCTTCAGATTTTGCTGATCTCTGGGCTTTGTCTTAGTTCCTGTGCTATCCATATCCTTATTTGGATAAGAGGAAGCTTCTTTGTTCACCAGTGGGAGTGGGGAGCACTGAGCAACCTATTTGTCCCTAGAGGATTGGTTCCAGCCCAGCAACTTGTAGTTTATTGGCCATTTTGGGTCAATTCCTGGCTCTTTTCAACCCCCTGCTATAAAGCCCGCTTTTGCATGCTTTTTCACTTGTAAAAGACTCAGCACAGCTCCTCGTGGTGTCCTGTAGAGTTCTACAAGCAGCAGAGAGTGAAAGAGTGACTTTCCTGGATTTATAAGTATTTTTTCTGGCTTTCGCTTAAATTACTGCATCTCGACTGCATTTCGCTTAAAAACAGCTCTGCATATTGTTTTACTGTACTTGTGTTGAATTTATACTGTTAACACTTTAAAAAGTTATTTTTGTTTAATTTAATTGTTAGGCTAACACACTCAAGTGCGCTAGCCGTTTTATAGCATTTACTGTTTGTTACTGTATCTTTTCTTCTGTCTCTGTAAAAAAAGAAAAAAAACAAAAAAATCCTTGTTTTCCCGCTTTTCTGAACTAGAATAGTCCAGTCTTCAGATTTTGCTGATCTCTGGGCTTTGTCTTAGTTCCTGTGCTATCCATATCCTTATTTGGATAAGAGGAAGCTTCTTTGTTCACCAGTGGGAGTGGGGAGCACTGAGCAACCTATTTGTCCCTAGAGGATTGGTTCCAGCCCAGCAACTTGTAGTTTATTGGCCATTTTGGGTCAATTCCTGGCTCTTTTCAACCCCTGCTATAAAGCCCACTTTTGCACGCTTTTTCACATGTAAAAGACTCAGCACAGCTCCTCGTGGTGTCCTGCAGAGTTCTACAAGCAGCAGAGAGTGAAAGAGTGACTTTCCTGGATTTATAAGTATTTTTTCTGGCTTTCGCTCAAATTACTGCATCTCGACTGCATTTCGCTTAAAAAACAGCTCTGCATATTGTTTTTACTGTACTTGTGTTGAATTTATACTGTTAGCACTTTAAAAGTTATTTTTGTTTAATTTAATTGTTAGGCTAACACACTCAAGTGCGCTAGCCGTTTTATAGCATTTACTGTTTGTTACTGTATCTTTTTCTCCTTTCTCTGTAAAAAAAGAAAAAAAACAAAAAAATCCTTGTTTTCCCGCTTTTCTGAACTAGAATAGTCCAGTCTTCAGATTTTGCTGATCTCTGGACTTTGTCTTAGTTCCTGTGCTATCCATATCCTTATTTGGATAAGAGGAAGCTTCTTTGTTCACCAGTGGGAGTGGGGAGCACTGAGCAACCTATTTGTCCCTATAGGATTGGTTCCAGCCCAGCAACTTGTAGTTTATTGGCCATTTTGGGTCAATTCCTGGCTCTTTTCAATCCCCTGCTATAAAGCCCGCTTTTGCGCACTTTAACGTGTTTTAGTGCGAATTAGCGCGAAGTTGCTCATAGAGCAGCATAGGGCAGCGCCGGTTAATCAAGTTTAAACTATTTCTGGCTCCATAAAGTCTGCTCTTCAATTTTTCCCTTAGAACTGTTCTACTTGCAATCTAAACAGCCTATACTCTATCTGAAAAGCTCAGCACTTGTTCCTAAAGCATTTTTTATACAGGTAAAGCACTCTTAAACAAAAGAAAGTACTTCATTCACCTAAATTTCCTTGAGTACCCATTTCCCTATAGGTCCTTTCTGACTCAGTTACACAGCAATCTTTTTCACTATTTCTAGCACGTCGAAGGGTCAGTTGCTGGCGTCCTCTCCTGTTCAGCTGGTGAATCTGGGAATCTTCAGGCAATGTTACAATTGCCTCATGTACACAGACAATCCTCTCCTCCTCCCAACAAATATAAAATATATGCGAGAGATGCAACTATATAGCCAAACTGGAGGCTGAGCTCTCTCAATTCAGTACTGGAAAGACCAGTCAGGAGGAGAAGGTAACCAAGCACACCACAAACCCAGTCTCACATAGAACTATCACAACTGCAAACCAAACACATAAACACACAAAAACATACTCGGAGGCACTGATTAAAAATCTACCAAAACAACAGAGGCCTCCAAAGCAGACACCCAAGCAACCGCCACCTCAAGACATAGCACATGCAACACATAGTTCACAAAGTCAGTGTGCTAAACAGTCACAGCCCTTAAGGCCAAACAACATGCCAGACACACTTGTAATAGGTGACTCCATAGTCAGAAACACTGATGTCCTGCTCACCAGACTGAACAAGGAAAAGATCACAGTAAGCTGCCTGTCGGGAGCTAGAATCCGCCACATAACACAAGCACTCAGGTCACTCCACAGCAAGTACAAATATGACTCAGTTATTGTACATGCCGGTGTGAACGACCTGAGACGTACCTCCCTAGATTACATGAAAAGAGACATAGAGGAGCTCTCTGATTATGTAGCCCAGGCCGGTATGACCCTGACCCTGAGCAGCATCTTACCCTCACCAAGAATGATGTCACAGTACAAAGACAAAATGATCAGTTTTAACAATTGGCTTAATTAATGGTGTCATTCTAGGGGGATCCAATGTCTGTCTGCCTGGGATGACATGCTTGACAAGCCATGCTGCTTCGCAAGGGATGGCTTGCACCTGTCACCCCTGGGCTTCCGGATATTGGCCAAGGCTCTTGCCACCCCCATAGTGCCTTTTTTAGGCAAGGCTCAAATGACAAACCTACCTCCCTAGAAAACACAAGTGGAAAAAACTAAGGGTAATGCTGCTCAATGCCAGAAGTCTAAACCTCAAGATGCACGCCCTCCAAGCCCTCCTCAGTATGGAGAACATTGATGTCTGTGCAGTGACTGAAACCTGGTTCAAGGCTCCTGAGAGCACCCCAGCACTATCAGGTTTTACCTCATATCATGCTTTCCGGCCCCAAAACTTGGACCGAACCACAAAAGGAGCGGGAGTATCCATATTCATCAAAGATACCCACACCTCCAGGTTAGTGGCAACGCACGAAGCATCGGAGACCATCCAGGTGCAACTAACCATAGGCAAAACTGCCTTACAGTTTGTAGCATGCTACAGACCACCCTCTCAAACTCAGGAACCCCACACAGCCTTCCTGAAGACACTGGAGAGTATGAATGTCTCTCCAAATGCCATCATATTGGGAGACTTCAACTACCCAAACATAGACTGGGAACATTACTCAAGCCCCAACACCCTAGCCCAAAGGTTCCTAGAATTCATAAACTCAAATGCAATGGAACAACTAGTCACCATTCCTACAAGAGGAGACAATATACTAGACCTGATCATCACAAACATGGGGACAAAATGCTCCACACCGGAAGTATATCCCTCTTTGGTAAGATCAGACCATAAATTAATCTCACTGGAAATCCACATCCCGCCCCCACCACCTGCACAAAAGACCACAGTGAAGAACTTTTCAAAAGCCAACTTCACACTTCTTAAGACTGAAGTGGTATCCTTCAAGGCCCCTGGGCCAGTGGAAACCACAACCCATACTGCTGAATCCTTTGCAAATGCCTTTTACGGGCACCTTCAAGAATGTATGGATCATGCAATCCCAAATAAAACCAAGACCCATTCCCCCAAAGGCAGGCACCCGGTCTGGTGGACCCCAGCCATAAACAAACTTTACAACAGGAGGAGGAAGCTACTACATGACAGAGCAAAATCCCTAAAAGGGAAGGCATCTCTGGTCAGTACTAGCAAAAAACTACGATCACTCATAAAATCATCCAAGGCCAACTTTGAGAGAAAAATCGCAAAAGATACAAAAGACAATCACAAGGCCTTCTTTAGCTATGTTAGAAACCTGAGTGGAAAGTCCCAGATATGCTCAGAGTTAGTCCAAAATGACACAAAATACACTGAACCCACTGACATTGCCAACATTCTGGTAGACAGGTTCAGTGCAAATTTCTCCTCCCCCTCCCCCTCAAAAGGAGAAATAACTATCCCAGCAGAGTGTAGCCTCCCTACCATCTCAGATGCCCAGGTGAGAGCTGCCCTCTCTAAAGCTAAAAACACAGCATCAATGGGACCGGACGGTGTCCCAGGCTGTGTGCTACATGAACTCCAAGAGGAACTAAACCCACACATAAGGCTGCTGTTTAATCTTAGCCTTACTACAGGATACATACCCAAAGAGTGGCGTATGGCAACAGTGGTCCCACGTCACAAAGGCGGTGCTTCTACGGACCCTGGAAATTACCGCCCCATAAGCTTGATGAGCCTGGTCTGCAAAGCTATGGAGAGGATCATTATGGAACTCATAAACAATGACATTGGGGACCTACAGACATTGGATCCTACCCAATTTGGCTTTGTCAAGGGCAGATCCTACCTTTTGAACTTGATCGACTTTTTTGAAACAGTCACTAAGACCATTGATGAGGGTAAGGCAGTTCACACAGCCTACCTTGACCTCGCAAAAGCCTTTGACACAATACCCCACTCGGGCATCATAGACAAACTCACCAGCTTAAATGTAAACCCATATGTCACAAGATGGGTTGCAAACTGGCTCAAGGACAGAACCCACAGGGTCAGAGTTGCTGGAGCTATGTCAGACTCTAAGCCAGTCACAAGCGGTGTCCCACAGGGCTCAGTCCTGGGACCCTTCTTGTTCGGCATTTATTTTTCTGAGGTACAGGCAAACATAGGAGGATTGTGGCTGACAAAGCTGGCAGATGACTGCAAACTGGGCACCATAATTGATACTCCAGCGGACACAAACATCCTTCAGAGAGGCCTCATAGAAACGGATAATTGGTGCCAGAGCCATGGCCTTAAGCTGAATGCCAAAAAATGTATAGTCATACCCTTTGGGAAAAACAAGGTACCCACAAATTACCACATAGGTGGTAATCCATTAAATATGGAAGAGGTAATCAGGGACCTAGGGACCCAGGTTGACAATAACCTCTCATTTGACACTCACATTGCCAAAGTGGTTAGGAAGACCTTCTATATTGCCCACCTTATCATGAAGGGTTTCACATCTAGATCAAGAGAGGTCATTGTGCCCCTGTACTCTTCTCTTATCAGGCCAATGATTGAGTACAATGCCCCATTTGAGATGTATCTTACCCGACACCTGCAGCAGTTGGAAAGACCCCAAAAGTTCCTCACCAAGAGGATAAAGGGTCTTAAACATATGTCATATGCTGCCCGACTGAAAAAACTCCAGCTCTATTCAGTCGCATACCGCCTACTCAGAGGTGATCTGTGCCTGATGTACAAGGCCATGTCCAATCCGGAATTAATGGACATGCTCCACCTCAGAAAATCCAAATCCATCAGAGCCACGAGAGCAAGAGACTTAAACCTCAACACAGAAATAAATAGGACGTGCTGGAGGGACAGATTCATAACCCAGAGGCTCCCTACACTCTGGAACAGAATCCCAATCCATGTTAGGCAGAGCCCCTCACTAACTCTATTCAAGAGAAATCTTGACGAGTGGATGGGAGAAAGTAGGTTTACCCCGGGGGTCATCTCTGTGTCACTACTAGACAGAGGCACAGTAAACTAAACCCTAAAAGGGCGTAGTATTCTCATCCTAATGGGTGGTGAAAGCCACATAAATGCCCTAGGGCAGATAGCCTAGTACAAACCTATGAACCTATGTTATAGGACAGGGCAGTGGGCTCAGAAAGAAGAGCATAATTAACCCCCTTTACATCAGTAATTAAAAATTTTGAAGTTCAAGGTGAAAGTGAATTTAGAAAGGTTATGCAGGAGAATAAGCTTTATTCTAATTTCCCTATAGAAGAAAGAATGCTACGTGAGGAATTAAGATGTAAAAAATATGTGAGAATAATGAAACCAGACAAAGGGGGTGGGGTTGTGTTAATGGATTCGATATTGTACACAGCGAAAATTATGGAACTTCTTAATGATGAAAACAAATATTCTAGAGTTTCTAGAAATAAGATAAACGTGACTTACTACAAAATACACTTTACTTTAAAAGAGCTGTTAAAGGATGAGATGATTAATGAAAAAACTTTACAGTACTTATGGACTGATAAACTGGTGATATCATTGATATTTGGTATCCCCAAAGTACATAAAAACATTTAAGGTTCTCCCTTCAGACCTGCTGTAGCAGCTAATGGTTCCAAGACATACCCCATAGCCAAATGTCTTGATTTAAAACTGAAGAAAGTCTGGATGGAACAAACTGGAATCTTAAAAGATTCCTGGGAATTCCTCAGAAGTATTAAAAATAGTTTATACAAGAGGGATTCGATATTTGTGACAATAAATATACAGGATCTATTTTCAGTAATACCTTTCAGAATTGGATTAGAATGGTTTAAGAAAGCACTAATAGACAAGAAGCAGTTCACAAATGTTGATTTTAAACTGTGTGGAATTAATGGAGCTAGTGCTCAGTAACAATTTCTTTCTTTTTGATGGCGAGTTTTTCAAACAGGAGAATGGGGTGGCAATGGGGACTTGCTGTGCACCTACATATGCAAATATAGTTTTATCAATTTGGGAGCAAAAATGTATATTTAGCTCAATATATGCTAAGAATTGGAATTATTATAGGAGGTTTCTGGATGATATATATAATTTTTGGATTGGGTCGGAGGCAGATTTAATGGAATTTTTAGAATACATTAATAACACTATTGACTTCCTTAGGTTTAAGTATAGTATAACTAAATTCAAAATGAACTACCTAGATGTTAATGATTTACAAAATAGATGAAACAGATGAATTTATCTACAATCTATAGGAAAGAAACCCTTTCTAATTCTTATTTATTCTTTTTACCAGTGTCTATCCATATAGCCATAAAGGAAGTATAGTTAAAGAGCAGTTTATAAAGGGGTCAAGAATGACCTCCAATGATATGGACTCTGGTGAAGAATGCAACAAGCTTAGGGATATGTTTGTTGAGAGGAAATATCTACTTAAACCGATCAAGGAGATTATGATTGAGGTAGTGGAGGGTAGACAAAGCAAATACGAACCAATTTTAGGTAAAGAACATTACAGCAAAAGAAGAGAGGTCAAAGATGTAGTGGAAATGTAAATATAGAAGAAAGGAACAATACGTATAAAGGAACCTATATTATGAATTTCAATTACGATACACACACATCATTAGAAAAGTGATTAACGGAAATTGGGAGAGGTTTGCTTTTTATTCAGACCTGAACATGTTATTTAAGGAACCTTTGAAGTTTGTTTATACGAAAAGTAGTAACATTAAAAAGTTACTGGAGAATAATAGATGTAAGGAGAAAGGGAATAGAAAATTAGGTACTTTTAAATGTGGAGCATGCTCCCAATGCCGCTATATAGTTAATAAGGATTCGATTTATCTTGGCGGAAGGGATAAAGTTATTGAAGTAGAAATCTATTCTAATTGCAATAGTAGTGGGGTGATTTTTATAGCTTTGTGTAAAAAATGTGAAACATTTTATGTAAGGAAAATGACACTACGAACATTTGAAAGACGTCAAGAGTAGATATAAGAAAAATGCACTTTACAAGCATACTTTAACTTGTCAGCAGGTTTCCTTTTAATTTTTTGTATTAGAAGAGGTCAAACAGAATCCTAGGGGTGGACCTTGAGAAACAAAAAAAGAATATCGTGAACTATATTGGCAATTGATTCTTGAAGTGAACAGAACTCCAGGTTTGAATGAATATGTTTCTCTGGTTCCTGTTTTAAAACTTAGGGCAGCAAGGCTTTAAAGTTACTTTCCCACTGGATTGAATAGGTTTTACTTAGTTGTGCCAAAAGATGGTAGCACTGTACTAATTGTAGGAAAAATATCTAGTAGCATAGTACTTACAAGGTGCAATAAAATATTTTTTATATTTTTAAAGTTAAAAAAAAAAAAACAAAATAAAATTTTTATTTTCTAAAGTTTGATATATTTTTTAAGGGTTTACCTTGGTTTAGGGTACTTATAGTAAGACAAATGGGTTAAACTTATATTTGTATTCATTTTATTATTTTTTTACTTTATTGTTGTTTACATACTTTTCAGTAGGGTAGGAAGTAAGTCCACTAAGTATTGTTAGCCTTATAAAGGTGGTAATGGTTTTTAATTATGTTTTTAATTAGTTTCATTAGCTTTTCATGATTGGATAGGAATACTATTTAAAGGAGGATGACAGTGTGATGGCTGATATCTGACAAAGTCCTATGTTTTGGATGAAAACATGGTGATTTTAGGTAAGTGTTACTATAGTCTGATAGCTTGTGCAAGTGATGTGCAAAATTCATGTTTAATTTGACTTCATTGTAATTAGCTTTTATGCTCAGCTAGCCCTGTCGTTCTTAAGTTTCAGTTGTTTTAGTTTGGGGCTCCTATTCCTTCTAATTTTGGTGTTTCAACTGCCAGATTAATTCTTTATGCTCTAGAACTGTCTGCCAATCACTACCTCTAGGAGAATATTCACTTTGTCTATGACCCCAAATCTAAAGTTAATCTTAGTAGGTATGGGACAAGTAATAGTGTGTAAAGCATTTTACTATCTTTTTTCTGATATCATAAACATGTTCATAGACACACTTTTTCAAGGCTCATTCCATGTTTCCTTCATAGAAACTAGAACACTGGATACAGACAGCCAGATATACAACCAGTGTAGTTTCACAATTTGCCCAAAGGGTAGGGGGAAAAGGTTTTCCAAAACAAGAAACAACAACTGCCCTCTAATAAACACTTGTACCAGGGACTAAATCCGGGGAGGAGCAATTATACCAGGGGACAGGGCAAGAGTAGGTCCAGGAGATAAATCAGACTGCTTCTCGAACAACCATTCTTTCTAGTATGAATGGCATTTTACTGACTTTTAATGAATATCATATTTTAAATTATAGTAATCTCACAGTTACTTTTGATCATTTTTCTTTGTTCCAAAAATGCTTTACCTTTGTATTCCACAGAGGGACTGATATTTTGGATTTGTTGATTAAGTTAAAACTTTTTGTAAGTAAGTTAAATTTAACATGTTTTTATAATGATAGTCACCAAGTATCACAAAATGTATCATCCCTGTGTCAGATTCCCAGTTCTTTCAACCCCCCTTTGCACCCCACCCTTGTCACTTTTGATAGTGTTTGTGAAAATGAAAAAAAGCCTATTTTGTGCTAGCAATCAAAGGAGGTTCTATGATCTAAGTAGAACTGAATGTTTGCTTTTAAAACACTTGTTGAACTGACAAATCCTTAAGAGTTTTGAAACCTGACAAGGGTATGGGGACAGTGATTATGGACAGCATTTTGTATTCTGCCAAGATGAATGATAGGCTGCATGATGAGACTAAGTATACTGTTATCTCACTCAATGAGATTTACATTGCTTATGAAAAATGACCTCTTTCTCTATGATGCTCTTACACAGGGGGTTATTACACCTGACATTGTTTTTTCTCCATCAGACATCCTCGGGTACCATCAGTTTTTGGTATTCCGATGGTTTATAAGAACCCGAAGGACCCTCTTCGGAGGCCTATTGTCTCAACATAGAGTTCAGATACACATTCCTTTCCAGTTTATTTGATAGGTCTTTGAAGTTATTTTCTATGTCTCACCCACACATTTTAAAATATTCCTAGAGCTTTTGTGTGGTGTCACCCCAGATATCTGGCATCATGTTTTGACATTTGCCACTATTAATGTAGTTGACCTATTTGGTAGCAAACCTCACCATTTAGATCTGGAGTGGTTCAGTGAAGCCCTTTCATCCTGTGGATTTTGGATTAAAAATCCAATTGCTGGTAGACCTTATAGAGCTTGTTTTAATTAACAACTTCCTGTTTTTTATAGGTGAGTATTTTAAACAGCTTTCTGGTGTAACTATGGGGGGCAGCATGTTCTCCCCTCTACGCCAATATGGTCATGTGGAGATGGGAAAGCTTATTTGTTTTACATTCATCTTATTCCCATATGTGTACTAGGTGCTTTTGTTATCTTGACGATATTTGCATTTTTTGGACTGGAGATTCTAATATGCTTGAAGAATTCATTTTATATCTTACTGACTCCACTCATTTCTTTTTAAATTTACCAGTTCTCATTCAGATAATTACATCAATTACTTGGATGCTACCATTCACAAGACAGGAAAGGGTTTTGTTTCAAATATGTTTAAAAAATCAACTTTTTCAAACTCATACCTCCACTTTTATAGCAACAATCCTTATTCTTTGAACCACAAATTGGTGAAAAGTCAGTTAATCTGATTATCAAGGATGATATTCGATGACACTGTATCTACAGCTAGGACACAGAAATTGATCACCATGTTTCTAGATAGGGGTTATCCCCACCTATGGTTATAAAGATTCATGAAGTATTACCTCAAAAGGGGTTTAAATATGAACATCATTGAATGCCCTCTAAGATTTCTACAATAACATGAGAACTTTAGGTACATGGAAGTGTGGTGCATATCACTACTGTAATTATACATGGGAAGGTGAAAATTTTCCAGTTTCTAGTTTTAGAAAACCTTTTTCCCCTACCATTTAGGCAAATTGTGAAACTAGAGGGGTTGTATATCTGTCTGCCTGTATCCAATGTTCTATGCAGGAAAGATGGAACGAGCCTTAAAAAAGTGTGCCTATGAACATCTTTATGATGTCAGAAAAAAGACAGTAAAAATGCTTCATTTAGACACAATATTACTTGTTCTATACCTACTGAGATTAACTTTAGATGTGGGTCATTTATAAAGTGAATATTTCTCCTAGAGGGGGTGATTGGAAGACACTTCTAGAGCGCAAATAATTAACCTGGCATTTTAAACTGATTGCAATCCATGAACTGGGGTTGAATGACAAGATTTTGATTAGTAGTGTTTTGAGAACTAGAGGTGCTAAGTTTTAAGAATATTTTAGTTTTTTTTCAGGGCTCAATGGACAGGTTGACAGACGAGATTAGACAGGAGTCCCCATGGACTATGATGTTTGCGGAAGACATTGTGATTTGGAATGACAGTAGTAAACAGGTTGAGGAGACCCTGGACAATAGGAGATATGCTCTGGAGAGGAGAGAAATAAAGGTCAGCAGTATTAAGACAAAATATGTGTGTGTGAATTAGGGGGAGGACAGAGGAATGGTGAGAATGCAGGGAGTAGAGTTGTGAAGGTGGATGAGTTTAAATACTTGGGATCAACAGTTCAGAGTAATGGTGAATGTGGAAGAGAGGTGAAGAAGAGAGTGCAGGCAGGGTGGAGTGGTTGGAGAAGAGTGTCAGGAGTGATTTGTGACAGGTGGGTACCAGTAAGAGTGAAAGGGAAGGTCTACAAGATGGTAGTGAGAACAGCTTTGTTATATGGGTTGGAGATGGTGGCACTGACAAAATGACAGTAGTCAGAGCTGGAGGTGGCAGTGTTAAAGATGTTAAGATTTGCATTGGGTGTGATGAGGATAGACAGTATTAGAAATGAGTATATTAGCGGGTCAGCTCAGGTTGGACGGTTTGGAGGCAAAGCCAGAGAAGTGAGATTGCATTGGTTTGGACATGTGGTGAGAATGGATGGTGGGTATATTGGGAGAAGGATGCTAGGGATGGAACTGCCAGGTATGAGGAAAAGAGGAAGGCCTAAGATAAGGTTTATGGATGTGGTGAGAGAGGACATGCAGTTGGTTGGTGTGAAAGAGCAAGATGCAAAGGACAGGAAGAAATGGAAACAGATGATCCTCTGTTGTGATCCCTAACAGGAGCAGCTCAAAGAAAAAGAAGAAGAAGAAGCAGGCCTCAACATTTACTATGGTATGGTATTACAATTGATTAAGGTTCATTCTTACATTTTGTATCATGAATAGTTTTTATTTTTATTGTATAATTTATTTTGAGAATTTCAGTTTTTTTTCAGTGTTTATACTACATGGTTTCTTATATATTGTTTTTATATCATTTGTTGCTTTCAGAGGTGTTGTTCATGTTGCAGCTTTAAGTTTTACATTCTTAGATTTAATTATTTAATGCACCTTTATTGTCATCCTAATTTGATTGATTGCTTCTTGTTTTTAAATGCTCGTTTGTTGTAATTTCTCCCATGCTCTGATCACGTTCCAAGGTTTTTGGGATGAAAGTGCTTAGCAGGGGACAGAATTGTCTGTTAAATAAATTACCTTTGGTTTTTGAATATCATATTTGTGGTCGACTTTGGCTGCTGCTTCCTGCATCCACTGCGTGTTGTAACTCTGCTTTTGTGTGGTTATAACATGCATAGGATATAACAGCCAGTCAGCTTACAAAGCCTCATGGCAGATTCTATACACTCAAACCATCAGTCTACATGAGCTGAACTGACTAAAAAGACAGGTTTAGGTGCCAAGCCTTTAAGAACTTTCCTGACACTGAGGAGTATGCTCCTTTGAGACTTTTGAGGATCAACGATCGGCTTGTGCTTTTCCTTTGTGGTGAAAATAAGTTCCCTTTGGGGAAAAAACTTCCATTTTAAAATATTGATTATTTGATAACACTTTCCTGTTCAGGAAAGTTATTTTAAAGCTAGGAGTTTGTGTTTTAACAGGCTGTCATGAGACTGTATCGTACTTTTATATGAGAGCACTTTTTTTCCCTATCAATTTAAAAGTTGTTTAAATTAATTGAAAAACATTTTTTCTGCAGAGAAATTGTGTTTATTTTACATTTTGGGGCTGGCAACATGTATTAAAGTGCCATTAATAACACTGTTGTCCCCATTTTTCTTGTAAAAAAGAAATAGATACCTAAGCATGTATCTACTCCTCCTCCTCATATTTCTTTAGACAGGAGTAGTTTACTGGGTCTGGATCAGGGTTTAATTCAGGCTATAGATATTTTTACAAAATAGTTTCCAATAAAAGAAAGAGGGATACCTCTTTTCCTAAAGAGATTCAAGATTCTGAACCTGGACAGAAAGATGAAGGGACAGATACATGGTTTTCTCCTGAAATTTCGGATTCAGACCCAGTGGAGAACTCTTTTTCTGATTCTCTGTAAAAAAAGAAAAAAAAAAACAAAAAAAATCCTTGTTTTCCCGCTTTTCTGAACTAGAATAGTCCAGTCTTCAGATTTTGCTGATCTTTGGGCTTTGTCTTAGTTCCTGTGCTATCCATATCCTTATTTGGATAAGAGGAAGCTTCTTTGTTCACCAGTGGGAGTGGGGAGCACTGAGCAACCTATTTGTCCCTAGAGGATTGGTTCCAGCCCAGCAACTTGTAGTTTATTGGCCATTTTGGGTCAATTCCTGACTCTTTTCAACCCCCTGCTATAAAGCCCGCTTTTGCATGTTTTTTCACTTGTAAAAGACTCAGCACAGCTCCTCGTGGTGTCCTGTAGAGTTCTACAAGCAGCAGAGAGTGAAAGAGTGACTTTCCTGGATTTATAAGTATTTTTTTCTGGCTTTCGCTCAAATTACTGCATCTCGACTGCATTTCGCTTAAAAAACAGCTCTGCATATTGTTTTTACTGTACTTGTGCTGAATTTATACTGTTAACACTTTAAAAAGTTATTTTTGTTTAATTTAATTGTTAGGCTAACACACTCAAGTGCGCTAGCCGTTTTATAGCATTTACTGTTTGTTACTGTATCTTTTTCTCCTTTCTCTGTAAAAAAAGAAAAAAACAAAAAAATCCTTGTTTTCCCGCTTTTCTGAACTAGAATAGTCCAGTCTTCAGATTTTGCTGATCTCTGGGCTTTGTCTTAGTTCCTGTGCTATCCATATCCTTATTTGGATAAGAGGAAGCTTCTTTGTTCACCAGTGGGAGTGGGGAGCACTGAGCAACCTATTTGTCCCTAGAGGATTGGTTCCAGCCCAGCAACTTGTAGTTTATTGGCCATTTTGGGTCAATTCCTGGCTCTTTTCAGCCCTCTGCTATAAAGCCCATTTTTGCACGCTTTTTCACTTGTAAAAGACTCAGCACAGCTCCTCGTGGTGTCCTGCAGAATTCTAAAAGCAGCAGAGAGTGAAAGAGTGACTTTCCTGGATTTCTAAGTATTTTTTCTGGCTTTCGCTCAAATTACTGCATCTCGACTGCATTTCGCTTATAAAACAGCTCTGCATATTGTTTTTACTGTACTTGTGTTGAATTTATACTGTTAGCACTTTAAAAAGTTATTTTTTGTTTAATTTAATTGTTAGGCTAACACACTCAAGTGCGCTAGCCGTTTTAGAGCATTTACTGTTTGTTACTGTATCTTTTTTCTCCTTTCTCTGTAAAAAAAGAAAAATAACAAAAAAAATCCTTGTTTTCCCGCTTTTCCGAACTAGAATAGTCCAGTCTTCAGATTTTGCTGATCTCTGGGCTTTGTCTTAGTTCCTGTGCTATCCATATCCTTATTTGGATAAGAGGAAGCTTCTTTGTTCACCAGTGGGAGTGGGGAGCACTGAGCAACCTATTTGTCCCTATAGGATTGGTTCCAGCCCAGCAACTTGTAGTTTATTGGCCATTTTGTGTCAATTCCTGGCTCTTTTCAATCCCCTGCTATAAAGCCCGCTTTTGCGCACTTTAACGTGTTTTAGTGCGAATTAGTGCGAAGTTGCTCATAGAGCAGCATAGGGCAGCGCCGGTTAATCAAGTTTAAACTATTTCTGGCTCCATAAAGTCTGCTCTTCAATTTTTCCCTTAGAACTGTTCTACTTGCAATCTAAACAGTCTATACTCTATCTGAAAAGCTCAGCACTTGTTCCTAAAGCATTTTTTATACAGGTAAAGCGCTCTTAAACAAAAGAAAGTACTTCATTCACCTAAATTTCCTTGAGTACCCATTTCCCTATAGGTCCTTTCTGACTCAGTTACACAGCAATCTTTTTCACTATTTCTAGCACGTCGAAGGGTCAGTTGCTGGCGTCCTCTCCTGTTCAGCTGGTGAATCTGGGAATCTTCAGGCAATGTTACAATTGCCTCATGTACACAGACAATCCTCTCCTCCTCCCAACAAATATAAAATATATGCGAGAGATGCAACTATATAGCCAAACTGGAGGCTGAGCTCTCTCAATTCAGTACTGGCAAGACCAGTCAGGAGGAGAAGGTAACCAAGCACACCACAAACCCAGTCTCACATAGAACTATCACAACTGCAAACCAAACACATAAACACACAAAAACATACTCGGAGGCACTGATTAAAAATCTACCAAAACAACAGAGGCCTCCAAAGCAGACACCCAAGCAACCGCCACCTCAAGACATAGCACATGCAACACATAGTTCACAAAGTCAGTGTGCTAAACAGTCACAGCCCTTAAGGCCAAACAACATGCCAGACACACTTGTAATAGGTGACTCCATAGTCAGAAACACTGATGTCCTGCTCACCAGACTGAACAAGGAAAAGATCACAGTAAGCTGCCTGTCGGGAGCTAGAATCCGCCACATAACACAAGCACTCAGGTCACTCCACAGCAAGTACAAATATGACTCAGTTATTGTACATGCCGGTGTGAACGACCTGAGACGTACCTCCCTAGACTACATGAAAAGAGACATAGAGGAGCTCTCTGATTATGTAGCCCAGGCCGGTATGACCCTGACCCTGAGCAGCATCTTACCCTCACCAAGAATGATGTCACAGTACAAAGACAAAATGATCAGTTTTAACAATTGGCTTAATTAATGGTGTCATTCTAGGGGGATCCAATGTCTGTCTGCCTGGGATGACATGCTTGACAAGCCATGCTGCTTCGCAAGGGATGGCTTGCACCTGTCACCCCTGGGCTTCCGGATATTGGCCAAGGCTCTTGCCACCCCATAGTGCCTTTTTTAGGCAAGGCTCAAATGACAAACCTACCTCCCTAGAAAACACAAGTGGAAAAAAACTAAGGGTAATGCTGCTCAATGCCAGAAGTCTAAACCTCAAGATGCACGCCCTCGAAGCCCTCCTCAGTATGGAGAACATTGATGTCTGTGCAGTGACTGAAACCTGGTTCAAGGCTCCTGAGAGCACCCCAGCACTATCAGGTTTTACCTCATATCATGCTTTCCGCCCCAAACCTTGGACCGAACCACAAAAGGAGGGGAGTATCCATATTCATCAAAGATACCCACACCTCCAGGTTAGTGGCAATGCACGAAGCATCGGAGACCATCCAGGTGCAACTAACCATAGGCAAAACTGCCTTACAGTTTGTAGCATGCTACAGACCACCCTCTCAAACTCAGGAACCCCACACAGCCTTCCTGAAGACACTGGAGAGTATGAATGTCTCTCCAAATGCCATCATATTGGGAGACTTCAACTACCCAAACATAGACTGGGAACATTACTCAAGCCCCAACACCCTAGCCCAAAGGTTCCTAGAATTCATAAACTCAAATGCAATGGAACAACTAGTCACCATTCCCACAAGAGGAGACAATATACTAGACCTGATCATCACAAACATGGGGACAAAATGCTCCACACCGGAAGTATATCCCTCTTTGGTAAGATCAGACCATAAATTAATCTCACTGGAAATCCACATCCCGCCCCCACCACCTGCACAAAAGACCACAGTGAAGAACTTTTCAAAAGCCAACTTCACACTTCTTAAGACTGAAGTGGTATCCTTCAAGGCCCCTGGGCCAGTGGAAACCACAACCCATACTGCTGAATCCTTTGCAAATGCCTTTTACGGGCACCTTCAAGAATGTATGGATCATGCAATCCCAAATAAAACCAAGACCCATTCCCCCAAAGGCAGGCACCCGGTCTGGTGGACCCCAGCCATAAACAAACTTTACAACAGGAGGAGGAAGCTACTACATGACAGAGCAAAATCCCTAAAAGGGAAGGCATCTCTGGTCAGTACTAGCAAAAAACTACGATCACTCATAAAATCATCCAAGGCCAACTTTGAGAGAAAAATCGCAAAAGATACAAAAGACAATCACAAGGCCTTCTTTAGCTATGTTAGAAACCTGAGTGGAAAGTCCCAGATATGCTCAGAGTTAGTCCAAAATGACACAAAATACACTGAACCCACTGACATTGCCAACATTCTGGTAGACAGGTTCAGTGCAAATTTCTCCTCCCCCTCCCCCTCAAAAGGAGAAATAACTATCCCAGCAGAGTGTAGCCTCCCTACCATCTCAGATGCCCAGGTGAGAGCTGCCCTCTCTAAAGCTAAAAACACAGCATCAATGGGACCGGACGGTGTCCCGGGCTGTGTGCTACATGAACTCCAAGAGGAACTAAACCCACACATAAGGCTGCTGTTTAATCTTAGCCTTACTACAGGATACATACCCAAAGAGTGGCGTATGGCAACAGTGGTCCCACGTCACAAAGGCGGTGCTTCTACGGACCCTGGAAATTACCGCCCCATAAGCTTGATGAGCCTGGTCTGCAAAGCTATGGAGAGGATCATTATGGAACTCATAAACAATGACATTGGGGACCTACAGACATTGGATCCTACCCAATTTGGCTTTGTCAAGGGCAGATCCTACCTTTTGAACTTGATCGACTTTTTGAAACAGTCACTAAGACCATTGATGAGGGTAAGGCAGTTCACACAGCCTACCTTGACCTTGCAAAAGCCTTTGACACAATACCCCACTCGGGCATCATAGACAAACTCACCAGCTTAAATGTAAACCCATATGTCACAAGATGGGTTGCAAACTGGCTCAAGGACAGAACCCACAGGGTCAGAGTTGCTGGAGCTATGTCAGACTCTAAGCCAGTCACAAGCAGTGTCCCACAGGGCTCAGTCCTGGGACCCTTCTTGTTCGGCATTTATTTTTCTGAGGTACAGGCAAACATAGGAGGATTGTGGCTGACAAAGCTGGCAGATGACTGCAAACTGGGCACCATAATTGATACTCCAGCGGACACAAACATCCTTCAGAGAGGCCTCATAGAAACGGATAATTGGTGCCAGAGCCATGGCCTTAAGCTGAATGCCAAAAAATGTATAGTCATACCCTTTGGGAAAAACAAGGTACCCACAAATTACCACATAGGTGGTAATCCATTAAGTACGGAAGAGGTAATCAGGGACCTAGGGACCCAGGTTGACAATAACCTCTCATTTGACACTCACATTGCCAAAGTGGTTAGGAAGACCTTCTATATTGCCCACCTTATCATGAAGGGTTTCACATCTAGATCAAGAGAGGTCATTGTGCCCCTGTACTCTTCTCTTATCAGGCCAATGATTGAGTACAATGCCCCATTTGAGATGTATCTTACCCGACACCTGCAGGAGTTGGAAAGACCCCAAAAGTTCCTCACCAAGAGGATAAAGGGTCTTAAACATATGTCATATGCTGCCCGACTGAAAAAACTCCAGCTCTATTCAGTCGCATACCGCCTACTCAGAGGTGATCTGTGCCTGATGTACAAGGCCATGTCCAATCCGGAATTAATGGACATGCTCCACCTCAGAAAATCCAAATCCATCAGAGCCACGAGAGCAAGAGACTTAAACCTCAACACAGAAATAAATAGGACGTGCTGGAGGGACAGATTCATAACCCAGAGGCTCCCTACACTCTGGAACAGAATCCCAATCCATGTTAGGCAGAGCCCCTCACTAACTCTATTCAAGAGAAATCTTGACGAGTGGATGGGAGAAAGTAGGTTTACCCCGGGGGTCATCTCTGTGTCACTACTAGACAGAGGCACAGTAAACTAAACCCTAAAAGGGCGTAGTATTCTCATCCTAATGGGTGGTGAAAGCCACACAAATGCCCTAGGGCAGATAGCCTAGTACGAACCTATGAACCTATGTTATAGGACAGGGCAGTGGGCTCAGAAAGAAGAGCATAATTAACCCCCTTTACATCAGTAATTAAAAATTTTGAAGTTCAAGGTGAAAGTGAATTTAGAAAGGTTATGCAGGAGAATAAGCTTTATTCTAATTTCCCTATAGAAGAAAGAATGCTACGTGAGGAATTAAGATGTAAAAAATATGTGAGAATAATGAAACCAGACAAAGGGGGTGGGGTTGTGTTAATGGATTCGATATTGTACACAGCGAAAATTATGGAACTTCTTAATGATGAAAACAAATATTCTAGAGTTTCTAGAAATAAGATAAACGTGACTTACTACAAAATACACTTTACTTTAAAAGAGCTGTTAAAGGATGAGATGATTAATGAAAAAACTTTACAGTACTTATGGACTGATAAACTGGTGATATCATTGATATTTGGTATCCCCAAAGTACATAAAAACATTTAAGGTTCTCCCTTCAGACCTGCTGTAGCAGCTAATGGTTCCAAGACATACCCCATAGCCAAATGTCTTGATTTAAAACTGAAGAAAGTCTGGATGGAACAAACTGGAATCTTAAAAGATTCCTGGGAATTCCTCAGAAGTATTAAAAATAGTTTATACAAGAGGGATTCGATATTTGTGACAATAAATATACAGGATCTATTTTCAGTAATACCTTTCAGAATTGGATTAGAATGGTTTAAGAAAGCACTAATAGACAAGAAGCAGTTCACAAATGTTGATTTTAAACTGTGTGGAATTAATGGAGCTAGTGCTCAGTAACAATTTCTTTCTTTTTGATGGCGAGTTTTTCAAACAGGAGAATGGGGTGGCAATGGGGACTTGCTGTGCACCTACATATGCAAATATAGTTTTATCAATTTGGGAGCAAAAATGTATATTTAGCTCAATATATGCTAAGAATTGGAATTATTATAGGAGGTTTCTGGATGATATATATAATTTTTGGATTGGGTCTGAGGCAGATTTAATGGAATTTTTAGAATACATTAATAACACTATTGACTTCCTTAGGTTTAAGTATAGTATAACTAAATTCAAAATGAACTACCTAGATGTTAATGATTTACAAAATAGATGAAACAGATGAATTTATCTACAATCTATAGGAAAGAAACCCTTTCTAATTCTTATTTATTCTTTTTACCAGTGTCTATCCATATAGCCATAAAGGAAGTATAGTTAAAGAGCAGTTTATAAAGGGGTCAAGAATGACCTCCAATGATATGGACTCTGGTGAAGAATGCAACAAGCTTAGGGATATGTTTGTTGAGAGGAAATATCTACTTAAACCGATCAAGGAGATTATGATTGAGGTAGTGGAGGGTAGACAAAGCAAATACGAACCAATTTTAGGTAAAGAACATTACAGCAAAAGAAGAGAGGTCAAAGATGTAGTGGAAATGTAAATATAGAAGAAAGGAACAATACGTATAAAGGAACCTATATTATGAATTTCAATTACGATACACACACATCATTAGAAAAGTGATTAACGGAAATTGGGAGAGGTTTGCTTTTTATTCAGACCTGAACATGTTATTTAAGGAACCTTTGAAGTTTGTTTATACGAAAAGTAGTAACATTAAAGAGTTACTGGAGAATAATAGATGTAAGGAGAAAGGGAATAGAAAATTAGGTACTTTTAAATGTGGAGCATGCTCCCAATGCCGCTATATAGTTAATAAGGATTCGATTTATCTTGGCGGAAGGGATAAAGTTATTGAAGTAGAAATCTATTCTAATTGCAATAGTAGTGGGGTGATTTTTATAGCTTTGTGTAAAAAATGTGAAACATTTTATGTAAGGAAAATGACACTACGAACATTTGAAAGACGTCAAGAGTAGATATAAGAAAAATGCACTTTACAAGCATACTTTAACTTGTCAGCAGGTTTCCTTTTAATTTTTTGTATTAGAAGAGGTCAAACAGAATCCTAGGGGTGGACCTTGAGAAACAAAAAAAGAATATCGTGAACTATATTGGCAATTGATTCTTGAAGTGAACAGAACTCCAGGTTTGAATGAATATGTTTCTCTGGTTCCTGTTTTAAAACTTAGGGCAGCAAGGCTTTAAAGTTACTTTCCCACTGGATTGAATAGGTTTTACTTAGTTGTGCCAAAAGATGGTAGCACTGTACTAATTGTAGGAAAAATATCTAGTAGCATAGTACTTACAAGGTGCAATAAAATATTTTTTATATTTTTAAAGTTAAAAAAAAAAAACAAAATAAAATTTTTATTTTCTAAAGTTTGATATATTTTTTAAGGGTTTACCTTGGTTTAGGGTACTTATAGTAAGACAAATGGGTTAAACTTATATTTGTATTCATTTTATTATTTTTTTACTTTATTGTTGTTTACATACTTTTCAGTAGGGTAGGAAGTAAGTCCACTAAGTATTGTTAGCCTTATAAAGGTGGTAATGGTTTTTAATTATGTTTTTAATTAGTTTCATTAGCTTTTCATGATTGGATAGGAATACTATTTAAAGGAGGATGACAGTGTGATGGCTGATATCTGACAAAGTCCTATGTTTTGGATGAAAACATGGTGATTTTAGGTAAGTGTTACTATAGTCTGATAGCTTGTGCAAGTGATGTGCAAAATTCATGTTTAATTTGACTTCATTGTAATTAGCTTTTATGCTCAGCTAGCCCTGTCGTTCTTAAGTTTCAGTTGTTTTAGTTTGGGGCTCCTATTCCTTCTAATTTTGGTGTTTCAACTGCCAGATTAATTCTTTATGCTCTAGAACTGTCTGCCAATCACTACCTCTAGGAGAATATTCACTTTGTCTATGACCCCAAATCTAAAGTTAATCTTAGTAGGTATGGGACAAGTAATAGTGTGTAAAGCATTTTACTATCTTTTTTCTGATATCATAAACATGTTCATAGACACACTTTTTCAAGGCTCATTCCATGTTTCCTTCATAGAAACTAGAACACTGGATACAGACAGCCAGATATACAACCAGTGTAGTTTCACAATTTGCCCAAAGGGTAGGGGGAAAAGGTTTTCCAAAACAAGAAACAACAACTGCCCTCTAATAAACACTTGTACCAGGGACTAAATCCGGGGAGGAGCAATTATACCAGGGGACAGGGCAAGAGTAGGTCCAGGAGATAAATCAGACTGCTTCTCGAACAACCATTCTTTCTAGTATGAATGGCATTTTACTGACTTTTAATGAATATCATATTTTAAATTATAGTAATCTCACAGTTACTTTTGATCATTTTTCTTTGTTCCAAAAATGCTTTACCTTTGTATTCCACAGAGGGACTGATATTTTGGATTTGTTGATTAAGTTAAAACTTTTTGTAAGTAAGTTAAATTTAACATGTTTTTATAATGATAGTCACCAAGTATCACAAAATGTATCATCCCTGTGTCAGATTCCCAGTTCTTTCAACCCCCCTTTGCACCCCACCCTTGTCACTTTTGATAGTGTTTGTGAAAATGAAAAAAAGCCTATTTTGTGCTAGCAATCAAAGGAGGTTCTATGATCTAAGTAGAACTGAATGTTTGCTTTTAAAACACTTGTTGAACTGACAAATCCTTAAGAGTTTTGAAACCTGACAAGGGTATGGGGACAGTGATTATGGACAGCATTTTGTATTCTGCCAAGATGAATGATAGGCTGCATGATGAGACTAAGTATACTGTTATCTCACTCAATGAGATTTACATTGCTTATGAAAAAAATGACCTCTTTCTCTATGATGCTCTTACACAGGGGGTTATTACACCTGACATTGTTTTTTCTCCATCAGACATCCTCGGGTACCATCAGTTTTTGGTATTCCGATGGTTTATAAGAACCCGAAGGACCCTCTTCGGAGGCCTATTGTCTCAACATAGAGTTCAAAAACACATTCCTTTGCAGTTTATTTGATAGGTCTTTGAAGTTATTTTCTATGTCTCACCCACACATTTTAAAATATTCCTAGAGCTTTTTGTGTGGTGTCACCCCAGATATCTGGCATCATGTTTTGACATTTGCCACTATTAATGTAGTTGACCTATTTGGTAGCAAACCTCACCATTTAGATCTGGAGTGGTTCAGTGAAGCCCTTTCATCCTGTTGATTTTTGGATTAAAAAAAATCCAATTGCTGGTAGACCTTATAGAGCTTGTTTTAATTAACAACTTCCTGTTTTTTATAGGTGAGTATTTTAAACAGCTTTCTGGTGTAACTATGGGGGGCAGCATGTTCTCCCCTCTACGCCAATATGGTCATGTGGAGATGGGAAAGCTTATTTGTTTTACATTCATCTTATTCCCATATGTGTACTAGGTGCTTTTGTTATCTTGACGATATTTGCATTTTTTGGACTGGAGATTCTAATATGCTTGAAGAATTCATTTTATATCTTACTGACTCCACTCATTTCTTTTTAAATTTACCAGTTCTCATTCAGATAATTACATCAATTACTTGGATGCTACCATTCACAAGACAGGAAAGGGTTTTGTTTCAAATATGTTTAAAAAATCAACTTTTTCAAACTCATACCTCCACTTTTATAGCAACAATCCTTATTCTTTGAACCACAAATTGGTGAAAAGTCAGTTAATCTGATTATCAAGGATGATATTCGATGACACTGTA
This sequence comes from Protopterus annectens, assembly GCF_019279795.1. Lineage (NCBI taxonomy): Eukaryota > Metazoa > Chordata > Ceratodontiformes > Protopteridae > Protopterus > Protopterus annectens. The sequence goes on along the minus strand of NC_056737.1, from coordinate 1,987,379,228 downwards.
TCTACAGCTAGGACACAGAAATTGATCACCATGTTTGTAGATAGGGGTTATCCCCACCTATGGTTATAAAGATTCATGAAGAAGTATTACCTCAAAAGGGGTTTAAATATGAACATCATTGAATGCCCTCTAAGATTTCTACAATAACATGAGAACTTTAGGTACATGGAAGTGTGGTGCATATCACTACTGTAATTATACATGGGAAGGTGAAAATTTTCCAGTTTCTAGTTTTAGAAAACCTTTTTACCCTACCATTTAGGCAAATTGTGAAACTAGAGGGGTTGTATATCTGTCTGCCTGTATCCAATGTTCTATGCAGGAAAGATGGAACGAGCCTTAAAAAAGTGTGCCTATGAACATCTTTATGATGTCAGAAAAAAGACAGTAAAAATGCTTCATTTAGACACACTATTACTTGTTCTATACCTACTAAGATTAACTTTAGATGTGGGTCATTTATAAAGTGAATATTTCTCCTAGAGGGGGTGATTGGAAGACACTTCTAGAGCGCAAATAATTAACCTGGCATTTTAAACTGATTGCAATCCATGAACTGGGGTTGAATGACAAGATTTTGATTAGTAGTGTTTTGAGAACTAGAGGTGCTAAGTTTTAAGAATATTTTAGTTTTTTTTCAGGGCTCAATGGACAGGTTGACAGACGAGATTAGACAGGAGTCCCCGTGGACTATGATGTTTGCGGAAGACATTGTGATTTGGAATGACAGTAGTAAACAGGTTGAGGAGACCCTGGACAATAGGAGATATGCTCTGGAGAGGAGAGAAATAAAGGTCAGCAGTATTAAGACAAAATATGTGTGTGTGAATTAGGGGGAGGACAGAGGAATGGTGAGAATGCAGGGAGTAGAGTTGTGAAGGTGGATGAGTTTAAATACTTGGGATCAACAGTTCAGAGTAATGGTGAATGTGGAAGAGAGGTGAAGAAGAGAGTGCAGGCAGGGTGGAGTGGTTGGAGAAGAGTGTCAGGAGTGATTTGTGACAGGTGGGTACCAGTAAGAGTGAAAGGGAAGGTCTACAAGATGGTAGTGAGAACAGCTTTGTTATATGGGTTGGAGATGGTGGCACTGACAAAATGACAGTAGTCAGAGCTGGAGGTGGCAGTGTTAAAGATGTTAAGATTTGCATTGGGTGTGATGAGGATAGACAGTATTAGAAATGAGTATATTAGCGGGTCAGCTCAGGTTGGACGGTTTGGAGGCAAAGCCAGAGAAGTGAGATTGCATTGGTTTGGACATGTGGTGAGAATGGATGGTGGGTATATTGGGAGAAGGATGCTAGGGATGGAACTGCCAGGTATGAGGAAAAGAGGAAGGCCTAAGATAAGGTTTATGGATGTGGTGAGAGAGGACATGCAGTTGGTTGGTGTGAAAGAGCAAGATGCAAAGGACAGGAAGAAATGGAAACAGATGATCCTCTGTTGTGATCCCTAACAGGAGCAGCTCAAAGAAAAAGAAGAAGAAGAAGCAGGCCTCAACATTTACTATGGTATGGTATTACAATTGATTAAGGTTCATTCTTACATTTTGTATCATGAATAGTTTTTATTTTTATTGTATAATTTATTTTGAGAATTTCAGTTTTTTTTCAGTGTTTATACTACATGGTTTCTTATATATTGTTTTTATATCATTTGTTGCTTTCAGAGGTGTTGTTCATGTTGCAGCTTTAAGTTTTACATTCTTAGATTTAATTATTTAATGCACCTTTATTGTCATCCTAATTTGATTGATTGCTTCTTGTTTTTAAATGCTCGTTTGTTGTAATTTCTCCCATGCTCTGATCACGTTCCAAGGTTTTTGGGATGAAAGTGCTTAGCAGGGGACAGAATTGTCTGTTAAATAAATTACCTTTGGTTTTTGAATATCATATTTGTGGTCGACTTTGGCTGCTGCTTCCTGCATCCACTGCGTGTTGTAACTCTGCTTTTGTGTGGTTATAACATGCATAGGATATAACAGCCAGTCAGCTTACAAAGCCTCATGGCAGATTCTATACACTCAAACCATCAGTCTACATGAGCTGAACTGACTAAAAAGACAGGTTTAGGTGCCAAGCCTTTAAGAACTTTCCTGACACTGAGGAGTATGCTCCTTTGAGACTTTTGAGGATCAACGATCGGCTTGTGCTTTTCCTTTGTGGTGAAAATAAGTTCCCTTTGGGGAAAAAACTTCCATTTTAAAATATTGATTATTTGATAACACTTTCCTGTTCAGGAAAGTTATTTTAAAGCTAGGAGTTTGTGTTTTAACAGGCTGTCATGAGACTGTATCGTACTTTTATATGAGAGCACTTTTTTTCCCTATCAATTTAAAAGTTGTTTAAATTAATTGAAAAACATTTTTTCTGCAGAGAAATTGTGTTTATTTTACATTTTGGGGCTGGCAACATGTATTAAAGTGCCATTAATAACACTGTTGTCCCCATTTTTCTTGTAAAAAAGAAATAGATACCTAAGCATGTATCTACTCCTCCTCCTCATATTTCTTTAGACAGGAGTAGTTTACTGGGTCTGGATCAGGGTTTAATTCAGGCTATAGATCTTTTTAAAAAATAGTTTCCAATAAAAGAAAGAGGGATACCTCTTTTCCTAAAGAGATTCAAGATTCTGAACCTGGACAGAAAGATGAAGGGACAGATACATGGTTTTCTCCTGAAATTTTGGATTCAGACCCAGTGGAGAACTCTTTTTCTGATTCTCCTTGTGGTGGGTTCTGTTTTTCTGAGACTATGTCCAGATGTGCCAGTGTATTCAGTGGGAGAAGACTGAGATTTCTCAGTCCCTGAGAAAATAATATGAGCTGTTACAGAAGGAATTTCTAGAAACTTCACCCATTCCTCCAGTTCTGTCAGCTTTGGTGGATGTGTGTGATACTGACTACAATTTTCCTAATAGACGGCTGCCCCTAAAAAGACAGATAGGATATATAAAGTTTGTCAGTCATTTAAGTTTTTATACAGTCTTCCCAAATCTGACCCAACAGTTATAGCTTTAGTTAATCTTGCTGCTGCTAAACATTTAGTTAATTCCAGTCCTACTCTTTCAAATAAGAATGGGAAGATTATCGATAGGTATTTGAAAAAGTGTATGCTTCTGCAACTTTGATTTTCAGAATTTTGGATTGTCATAATCATATGTTAAAGTTTGTTCTGACTAATTTTGAAAGTATGAGGAATGTTTTGTTTGCAGTTTCTTCTTGTGAGGAAAAATCTCCTTAAATAATTTAGCTTCTTCTATTGTACAAGTCAGTGCTCATTGTTTGCAGTGTGTGTGTATGACTCAGTTGACACTTCTAGGGCTATGAGCACTGGTATTATTTTGGGGAGGTTTGCCTGGCTACATTCCTAGAACCTCCCAGATGATGCTAAAATGAGATTTTAAATTCTCCTTTGGATAGAGGTTTAGTTTTTGGCCTCTCTGTTGCAGAGGTGATCAAAAATGTGATGAAAGGGGTAAGTTGATACAGGAAATCTCTAAGAATTTTCAGCCTTCCTTTTCAAACATTTCTAAGGGATTTTCTAACTCCTCATCCAGTTTTGGCAAAAAAACAAACAAAAAAAAAAAAACAGTCTCAACATAATGCAGGTAACTTAAGAAGAAGTAGTAAGGTGGTTCCAGAAACAGTTCCGGAACCTCCCAAAACCAAGGACAGTCCAGCAAGTCAGAATGACTATTTAAGGAACCTTATATTCCCCTTCTAGTCTAAAACTCCACTTTTCTCTTTGGCAGTAGATAGTTTCAGACAAATGAGTTCTGAAGATCATTTGAGGTTACAGATGGCAGTAGAAAGAAATTCCTCCTTTCTAGGGACTAATTCCTCATCCAACAGACCAAACTCTTTTGTTTTCTACCAGTTCTTTATCACATGCTGTCCCAGGGAGTGATAGAACCAATTCCTCCTTCCCAGTTGGGGAAAGGTGTTTATTCAAGGGTGTTTTTAGTGCCAAGGAAATAAAATTCTTGAAGACCAGTTTTGAATCTTTCTTGCTTTACTAAACCTATTTGCAATAGTGCCCAAATTCTAATTGATGTCACTTCATAAACTGTTACCTCTTCTTCCACTGTAAAATTTCCTGGTAACACTACATTTAAAATATGCCTATCATCACATCCCTATTCATCCAGACTTCAGATGTTGCAGGCTACAAGTTATCCACATTTTCCATATTTAGATGACTTGCTTAACTTTGTAGAGTAATTTTCAAAGTGCCAGGAATCTCTCCCTTGGGTGAGAAATCGCTAACATAAGCCAGGATTCCAAAAGAACATTCAAAGTGTTTTTTGACTCCTTCACACATGATTATGTTTCTGGGGTGTCAGATAGACACCTCAGTTCAAAGAGCTTTTCTTCCAATCAGCCTTCTACCACTCTGAGGGAATACTTCAGGATTTTGTGTCTCATGACATCTATGATTCTCATGATACCTCTGACAAGACTCCGCATGAGAAAGACACAATGGTATCTGAAGTATCTTTGGTCCCAGCACCATCTCTTGTCTTTTCAATTCTCACTGCTGGGGGTTGTCAGAAGAGAAATCACTTGGTGGAGACAGCATATTTCCTTAAATCCAGGTCTCTATTACTCCCTCCCTGCTCCAAAGCAGTCAGCCATCACAGATGCCTCAGAATTTACTTGGAGAGCAGTTTCTGGAGGGATAAACACGCAAGGTATGTGAGACATCAAGGACCGGTGCAAGCGCATTAATATAAAAAAGATGCTTGTCCTTATCAAGGCACTTAACTTGCTGAATCATCTTTGGTCCCTGGGACCTCTTCAAGTTGTTACAGACAATACCATAGTCATGTGGTACATGAACAAGCAAGGTGGAAGTAGGTCATACCCCCTTTGCAGACTAGCCATGTTACCTTGGCATATAGCTTCACAGCATATTCTTACTCAACAGGCATTCTACATTCTGTCAGAAAGAAATTATGTAGCAGGCAAGCTGAGCTGGACCCTGGCAGACCCTCAAAAATGGAATCTATATCAGGGGGCCTTCCAAGATTTGATCCATCTGTGGAGAGTTCCTCAAGTAGATCTATTTGCATCTTTTCTCTACAATCAGCTGGCAAGATTCTGCTCCAGGATTTCATGCAGGAAGGCCTGGAAAACAGATGTATTTTCTTTTTCTTGGACAGGAATGCTTCTGTATGCTTTTCTACCCTTTCTACTGCTATCAGAAGGAATCCCCAAAGGTCGTTGTGGTGACTTGTTTCTGGCCCAGGCAACCATGATTCTCACTTCTTTTGGAAATGGCTAGTGGCAATTACTGCAAGCTTCCTCACAGACTGGATCTACTCACACAAGAATAGGGGGTGTTTGATAAACCCTGACCACAGTTAACTTCAACTGACTGCCTGGATGATGGGGTCACAAATCTCTTTATGCACTCATTTACTGAGTATATGCAGCAGGTACTAATGGAGGCAAGGAAGTTTGCTACTAGATGATCATATATTGGTAAATGGAAAAGGTTTTCTAGTTGGTGCCAGCAACATAACTAGCACCCATTCATGGCTATTTGTTCTCTGCTTTTTTACAATATTTGTATGAGTTACAACCCAGGTTAATTTATTGACCATTTCAGCATATCTGTCCATGGGTCCTCTGCTTTCCATACATTCTTATGTCAACATGTTTTTGAAAGAAGTTTTGCATAACAGGGTCAAAGAAAACTGGTGGCCCTTTGATGGGATCTTAATTTTGTGTTAAAGAAGCTTACAATTGCTCCATTTGAACCAGCTAGCATGGTTGACTTGAAGTTCTTAGCATGGAAAACAGCTTTACTGATTGCTCTGACCTCTGTAAGAAGGGTATCTGAGTTGCAAGCTCTTACACTGAGTCATCACTATCTAATTTTCTACAGAGATAGAGTTTCTTTGAGAACTAATCATTCTTTTATGCATAAAGTTGCATTCAAGTTCACTTTAACTCAAACTGTCCATCTTCCCATTTTCTTTTCCGAATCTAAAAATGAGAAAAAAGGATACTCCATACATTGGATGTCCACTGACACTTCACGTACTGTCTTGACAGATCTAGGTTTTTCAGATCTTTGGATCAATTCATTTTTGTGAGGATAAGAAGAAGGGACAACCTATGCTAAAACAGATTTATAAATGGCTGTCTAAGGCTACTATTGTTTTTATACTTATCTCTCTCTCACACACACACACACACACACACACACACACACACACACACACACACACACACACACACACACACACACACACACACACACACACACAGTCCAGACAGGGTCAAGGCCCACTCTACCAGGGCCTTGGCTTCAAGTGTGGCTTTTTGGAAAGGCTTGGATACTAGACGTATTATAAAAGCTGCAACTTGGGCCTTTGTATATACTTTTATGAAACACTGTGAGCTTGATTCTCTAGATTAGGCTTTGTTAGGACCTTTCTCCATGTGTTCCTAGACTCTTCTGCTTCCACCTCCTAAATGTATCCCATATGATGAACATAGTACAATTGTGCAAGTAAACTTACCATAACAGTAGAAGTTCGAATGATCACTGCAGTAGCCACTCTCTCCCTCCATCCCCTTTATTTTTTGATGTGTTATTTATACCACGGACATTTTTTTTTGTTTTTCCTAGCATTGTCTTTTCAGGGCTCAGCTTCTCTCTCTCTGCTGGTATAAAAGCTTTATTTATTATTTATTTATTCCAGTTTGGTGACATTTTCAGTGGAGGCCTGGGGAGAAAAGCTCCACAATACAAAGTTACATTACACAGAGAATTACAAGAAAAATATTTGCATTGCAATCAACAGGTAGTATAACAATCAACAGGTAGTATAACAATCAGCAGGTAGTATAACAATCAACAGGTAGCATAACAATCAACAGGTAGTATAACAATCAGCAGGTAGTATAACAACCACCCCCTATTGTTCGGCATCTACTTCTCAGAAGTACAGGCAAACATAGGAGGACTATGGCTGACAAAGTTTGCGGATGACTGCAAACTGGGTGCCATAGTGGATAGTACATCAGACACAGACATCCTTCAGAGGGGTCTCACGGAAACTGATAGCTGGTGCCAGAGCCATGGCCTGAAGTTAAACGCAAAAAAGTGTATAGTCATACCCTTCGGGAAAAACAAGGTAACCCCAAGCTACCATATAGATGGCAACCCACTAAGCACAGAAGAGGTTATCAGGGACCTGGGTACCCAGGTTGACAGTGGCCTCTCGTTTGACACTCACGTTGCTAAAGTGGTTCAAAAGACCTTCTACATTGCCCATCTGATCATGAAGGGATTCACATCCAGATCAAGTGAGGTCATTGTTCCCCTGTACTCTTCACTTATCAGACCAATGATCGAGTACAATGCCCCATTCGGGATGTATCTCACCCGACACCTGCAGCAATTGGAGTGACCCCAAAAGTTCCTCACCAAAAGGATAAAGGGACTCCAAAACCTGTCATATACTGCCAGACTGAAGAAACTCTAACTCTATTCAGTTGCATACCATCTGCTCAGAGGTGACCTGTGCCTGACATACAAGGCCATGACCAACCCGGAATTAATGGACATGCTCCACCTCAAAAAATCCAAATCCACCAGAACCACTAGAGCAAGTGACTTAAACCTTAGCACGGATATAAATAGGACGTGCTGGTGGGATAGATTTATCACCCAGAGACTCCCCATGCTGTGGAATAAAATCCTGGTCCATGTGAGGCAGAGCACCTCGCTGGCTCTGTTCAAGAGAAATCTTGACCGGTGGATGGGAGATCGTAGGATTACCCTGGGAATCATCTCTGTGTCACTGCTGGACAGAGGCACAACAAACTAATGGGCACATTATTTCTAACATAAGGGGTGGCGTAAGCCACATAACTTTGGGCTAGGCTTATAAATGCCTTAGGGCAGATAGCCTAGTATAAACCTATGAACCTATGAACAGGTAGTATAACAATCAACAGGTAGTATAACAACCAGCAGGTAGTATAACAATCAACAGGTAGTATAACAACCAACAGGTAGTATAACAACCAACAGGTAGTATTACAGTCAAAACAGGTATCATTCAGTAAAGACAGCAAAACTATTACAAATTTTTCAAGAGAAAGACAGGCATACAGCATGATGGCTGGATGTTACTGTTTAGTTACATTTATAATATAAGTATATGAGAGAAATTAGGAAGGTATGAAGGTTAGCCAGGAGAGAAGGAGGAGCAGAGCTTGGGAGGTATGAGTTGAAGAGTGCAGTTACATTTCCTGTGAAGAAACAGGTAAGAATGAAGTTGTGTTTTGAACGTGTGTGGATTGTCACAGGTCCTCAGAGTAGAGGGCAGGGCATTCCATTTTTTGGCTAGGAAAAAGGAGAGTAGAAGCTGGCCAGCTGGGCACTTGGGTTTTTGGACAATTATAAGGTTTTGGTGAGTAGATCTAAGAAGTCTAAGGGGGTTATATGGTTGCAGGATATTAGATAATGCAGGGCAGCTAGTAGGTTGGAATAATAATTTGTGGGTTGTGACGATTTGGAGGAAGTCAAGTTGATTAGGGAGTTCAAGCCAATTTAAAGAGTGTAGGGAGGTGCAGTGATGGGAGGAGGATTTTGCTTTGGTAGTGAATCTGGAGATTTTGTTGTAGCACACTTCCAGTTTGAAGGTGCGTGTGGAAGATAGATTGGTAAGCAGAGGAGCATCATACAAAAGAGAGGGGAGGAGATAGGTAGTGGCCAAAGCTTGTCTGGTGGAGGGAGTGAGGAAGTGGTTGTTTCTGTAGTGTAGGCCGAGTTTTCTGTAGGTTTTTGTGATGTTAAGTTGGATGTGAGTATTGAATTTTAAGTGTTCGTCGATGGTGACCCCCCCAGGAGTTTGGCAGAGGGAACGACTTCGATAATGGAATTGTTAAGGCTGGTAATGTGAAGTGAGTTTTTATCAATGGGAGTGAATTTTGAGGGAGTAAATAGAAGAATCTTAGTTTTGTTAGCGTTTAGTGAGAGGTGGTTTTGGTGCATCCAGTTTTCAGTAGTTGAGAAGGCAGTTTGAGTTAGAGACTGAAGATCAGATAGGTTAGAGGTGCAGCAGATCAAAGTGGAATCATCTGCGTATTGGACAATTTTGGTATTGGGTATGGCTTTTTAGAAATTGTTAATAAAGATGTTAAATAGCAAAGGGCCTAGTATGGAACCTTGAGGTACTCCTGTAGGGGTGGGGAGGAAAATGAAGGAGGCCTGGCCCCATTTGACAGCTTGGGACCAGTCAGAAAGATAGCTGGAGAACCAGGAAAGAGTTTTTTGGGAGATATAGAGATTCGATAGATGATTTAATAGATGGGTGTGAGAGATGGTATTGAAAGCTTTAAATAAGTCTAGTAGAACAGCTGAAACTATGTTACCAGAGTCTCGAGCTAAATTGACAGAATGTAAGAAGGATAGAAGGGCTGTGTTGGTACTGTGTCCAGGGCAGAAGCCGTGCTGGGTAGGAGAGAGTAGCTGCTGTTCAGTAAGGAATGGCATGAGCTGCAGGTGTATGCATTTTTCAGTAAGTTTAGAGACTGGTGAGAGGATGGCTATAGGGCGGAAATTGGAAACATTACAGTTTGTACCACCCTTGTGGAGTGGTAGAATAAATGCAGAATGCCATAGTATAGGTACATAGGACTCAAGTAGTGATCTGTTTATCAGGATGCTGATAGGGAGAGCAATACCGTCGGAGGCAATTTTTAAGAAGGAGGAAGGAATGTTGTCGGGGGCATTGGTGCAAGGTTTAAGTTTGGAGAGAAGCTTTTTTATAAGGTAGGTGGATACAGGTTTAAGTTCAAAAGTAGGGGGTGTAGGAGAGGAGGAGGAGGAAACTTGAGCGGGGGGGGTGGAGGGTTATTGTTGGGGAAGGTCTTGATTAGATCAGCAATAGAAGAGATGAAGAAGGTGTTGAATAGTTCGGCGATTTCTTGTTCAGATTTACTAGTTTCAGGACATGGGTTGTTTTTTATACCAGGCTTGAGGAGGGAATTAATAGAGCTCCAGAACTGCTTGGGGTTTTTTGTATGATTTATTTGGAGTTTGATGTAGTAGGATTTTTTATATTTAATGACTTGTTTTTTTAGCTTGGTTTCGCAGCTGTTTGTATTTAAGTAACAATACAGTCTGTTTAAGTTGGAGATAGCTTTTCCAGGTTTTGTCTCTTTGTAGTATAATTGTTTTGGTTTCTTTGGTAAGCCATGGGGCGGTTTTAGCTTTAACTCTTTTTGTTCTTATAGGAGCTAGGGAGTTTAGGACAGTTAAGAATGCAGAGTTGAAATAGTCAACGGCATCGTCTAAAGGTAGGGTTTTTAGTGGGTTCCAGTTAGTGAACTTAAAGGAGTCAGAAAAGGTAGAAGGGTTAAAGTTAGCAAGGTTGCGAGTATGTAAGAGTTGGTGGGAATGTGAGAAAGAGGATGTAGTTTTATGGGTGAAGGCAGGGAGGTGGTCTCCTAATGTGTCAGGAGTGAAACCAGATTTTATTATTCTGTTAGGGTGAGATACCAGGATCCAGTCTAGGATGGAGCCTGTTGGGTTGGTTTTGTTGGGCCTAGTAATGGAGTTAGTGAGTTGGGTGAAACTGAAGAGATTGATTGAAATGGTAGGATTAGGGTCGATGATTTTTTGCCAGTCAATATTTACATCACCCATAATATAGGTTTCAAGTTTAATATTAGAGGAGGTCCAGGAGAGGATGTCTTCCAGGGTATTTGTGTTGTTACCAGGAGGAATATAGAGGGAGATGATGCAGATATTTTTATGGTTGTTTAATTTTAGAAGGCCAGTTACAAGTTTAGCATTATTAAAGGAAGGGATAGGGTTAGGGTAGGGAGTGATGGACAAATGATTGGCGTAGATTATAGCTACACCACCACCTCTTTTACTTAGGTGGTCGGATCAGAGAAATTGATAGCCAGGGAGAAGGAATTTGGAGTCAGTTATGTGTGGCTTTAGCGAGGTTTCAGAGGTAGCTACAGTGTCAGGTATATTATGATTGAGCCAGACATGAAAGAGGGTAAGCCTATTTGCTAAGCTTTGGGCATTGATGGTGAGGAATTTAAGGTATTTACTGGTGGATGTGTTGTTGGAGCTAGGGTTGTTTGTTAAAGAAATGTTTGGTCCTAGGTTAGGATGAATGTTGCCTGCTAAGTAGAGGTAAGAGAGAAGGGGAATAACTTTGTGAGGATTGTGTTTGGTTAGGAATGGATGGTAGGGGGTGGGTTTGGATTTGCAGAATTTAGTAGGGATTCAGAAGAGTTTTACTTTTAAGAGAAGGATGGGGTCAGAGGGAGATAAAGAGGCAGAGATATTGTGGAAGTGATTTGTGAGGTGGGGGTGTGGTGGAGGAGGTATAAGAGGAGGCGTGATACAAAGGAATTAGAATGAGGATTAGGATAGATGTAGGGGTAAGGATTATAGTAGGAAAAGTGAGCATGGTAGATGAAGTCAGATTAGAAATTAAAAGATATTTAGGTCAGAGAGAGTTAGATAGGTCCCTTGTGTGTATGCAGCTATCCAAGTAATATAACCCTCTGTCTATAGAAAAATGGATGATGCAGAGAAGCCCAAACCAATTAACACACAGTTCCCAAATAATTATTAAATGAGGGAAAAGCAACGTCCGAGGATTATTGATTTACCAAAGATGTGTGTTCCCAACAACAACACTTATATCCTATCATATTAAATCCAGGACGCATACATATAGCTTTGATAAAAAGCAAAAACAGAGTTGCAAAGTCCTATATAGCAATTCAAAAATCCATAGTTGCTACTGTAGGTTAAGTTGTAATCAGTATTGTATCATGAATCACAACTTGCATATATGAGGGGGTTCATCACATTCCCCTAGAAAGCCTGCCTGTAAACAATGTAGGGGATAGTGTTCTTAGTCCCATAAGTTGTAATGTGCACTGTCCATTCCCTGTTAAAAACTCAAAACAAAGCATTGGGTTCAAAAACCTAATGTATGCCACATATATATCCCAATATAAATGGTATCTAGCTTAATCTAGTTTTTTATACAATTTTCAAATATATATATTCAACTTATTCTGTCTAATAATGTAAGTCAGAATGTAACTACAAGTTAGAACCACAAACAGTAGATGCAAGTCATATATACATGGAACACAAAAGCGGCACAGTTTTAAAACAGGCTAAATGACAGAATACTGCTATATATATATGCAGAGGCCACTAGTGTCATATTATCTGAAGAAAGGTTAAACACCTAACACATTTCTCATGGTGATATTTCCAAAATCAGATTTAGCATTTGGCGAATATTATTCCCAAATTACTTATTTAAATATTCACCCATTTTGTGTAATGATATAAATCGGAATGAAACTTCAGGTTAGATCAAAAACCAATAAGTGTGAACACACAGAAAACAAAGCAGAGGCCCCTATTGATATGTTATATATAAAAAGGTTTAGTACATAACACTTTCCACATAGGAATATATCAATAACAAATACATCATTAAGGGAATTTTATTCCCATTCAATATAAGTCCCTTGTATTCATGGAGTTAGAATATTCTTCATTCAACCTCTATCCTTTGCCTTGAGCCTTGAGCACCTTATTCTCAAAGCTGAAACATGCCCGCCAAAAATAAAGCAAACACTTAAAATGTTATTGGCTCTTGATGCCTATTCCTTCAAAAAATAAAATAACAAGCAACAAAATACCAATTAGAAGTAACCTTCGGCCCATACGATAAAAATAATGCAGAAAAAGATAAAACACAGCCACCTTCTTAGTTTAAGGAAATGGCTGATGTCAAACAATCCCACTTTACAATCCTCAGCAAAAGTTTACAGGCCTTCTTGATTGTAGCAGGTAGCCGATATGAAACGATCCCCCTAGTCAACTGGAAATCCACTTGAAAGCGACCCTTTGGTCCTGTTCTCTCCCTCTAAAGATGAAACCAGTCACAAAATATAGCTCTTATCCAGTCTCCCATTCACAGACTCAAGGGTACAGTTCTTTAGTAATGGCAGACCAATATATGATGCAATACCAATGAATGAATTTACATCTCATATGGTAAATCCAACACCTCAAAAACAGTAAGGGCGATTATCAGAAAGTATCATGCTCCCCCTTTAAATACCATGCCCTTACTGTACCACAAATGCAATTTCCACACTCAAATTTATACGAAGCAAAGTGATAACCCAATATTCAATATATCCAACTGCCACTACCGATGCTCTGGGTAACTAACTTTGTCTCCACGTTCACTCGTGACAAGGGCTTGACGCCCTAACCTATCTTTTTAGTCAGCTCAGCTCGAGCAGACTGGCAGTTTGGGTGTGTGGAAGGTGCCTTGAAGTTTTGGGAGCTGGCTGGCTGTTATATCCTATGCAGGATATAGCCCATATAGCTTAGACTACTGCAGAAGTGATTATTCAAACATGTACTGTTATGGTAAGTTTACATACACAACTGTACTTAAAATAATTTGGTGTGTGTGTGTGTGTGTGTGTGTGTGTGTGTGTGTGTGTGTGTGTGTGTGTGTGTGTGTGTGTGTGTGTGTGTGTGTGTGTATATGTGTCTGCGTGCATCCAGCAATGAGCTGACATCTCATCCAGGACTAGTTCTTTGCCTTAACCTCATTCCTTGCCATAAGGACAGCAAAATAGGTATCAGGAAATGTACAAATGAATTAATAACTGTTAATAAGAGGAAGATATATTCCAGATTCAGAACCAGACAGTTTGCATTTAGTGTTTTGGACATTCATGTACAGAACACAGTTTGTCTGCCATTTATGCGCATAGGTGAAGTTATTTTTGTGTTCTTTTTGCAGAGATGACACAGAGGAAGCAGGAAGTGTATAATCATCCAGATCATATCATATTTGAATAATATGGAGGCATAACAGCAATTTTACATGCTAGATAAAGATGATACCAAGCATGGAGCACTATAAAACACCACCTTGTCAGGAGATATGAAGAGGTGTCATATTTCCATCTGACAGATAGTGTCTTTCCTTTCAGGTAACAGGTGAACTAGTGGATTATGGTCAGATAGACAGGTCACTCATAAGGAAGTGGTAATTGACGATAACAAAGGCCTTGGTTAAGTCAAGGAATTGACTGCTCATAACCTTTCCAAGATTCAGTTTAGTACACAGGGAAATGGTTGCAATATTAGTACTTGTCTTTGCAACTACCAGGGTGGTGGCCATTTAGGGAGTTTAAGAAAATAGTAATACAATTGATATCCTGCAAGATATAGAAGACACATTTTCTAACATCTTAGGGATTAGAAAGAAGAAAACAATGGCATAAAAGTTGTCCAATGCCGTTCAAGATCTGTGCTTTAAAATTAAATTATCGAGACAGATTTTAAGAGATTTTATGGTTGTGGCTGGTTAGCAAATGAAGTTGTAGCAATCTTTACAAACTGGAGTAGAAAATTATCATCTGCTACAGAGGAAGTCAGAGTGTTAGCAACAGTTCTCTTATAAACCTTAAATGGGCAGGTTGAAGGTCAGGCACTGGCCATTCTATTACAAGATTTCAGTATGTTACAGTGACAGTGAAGGAAGCGACAAATTTGACAATTTCAGATGAGGACAAAACATACTTCTCAACCATTCAGATTTTTGTCGAATGTCTATATTTTTGCCTCATATTTTTGGTCTGTTCCTCACAAAATTTTGTTTTTTTGTCAGAATGAGATAGATTATGAGACATGCACTTTTCTCAAAATGGATCATCCAGAGATGGCACACCTTTTTGACATACCAAAATTGCATAAAGATCGAAATAACCCACCTTTCAGACCTATAGTTACTGCTAATTTTTACAAACTGGAACCAGTTTCCATCTTTCTTGATCACATATTGAATTCAATAGTACAGAAGTCATTATTTTACCTTAAAGACTCCTTTTGGGAAAAACCCAGTTCCCATGAATTACCACATTGATGGTAGTCCACTAAACACAGAAGACGTTATAAGAGATCTGGGAACACAGGTTGACAGCAACCTCTCTTTTGATCACCACATTGCCACTGTGGTCAGAAAGTCCTTCTATGTAAAAAAAAAAAAAAAAACAAGTAATCTCCGTGGTATCCCCGAAGTCTCAAAACAACCCACTAAAGTGTAGTGGGTCTAAAAACAAAACAGTGTAAGAAACTTCTCTTCTGTGTGGAAGATTTTCAGTCCATATATTTCTAGTTAATCACTGTATATTAATCAGATCAGACAATAGTAGTAGAAGTAGCGAACCTAAACTCGTCAAGTCAAAAGTAATAATAGAAAATATATAATTCTACAGCATTACTAAGTATTCAAAAGTAATCCAAGCAAGGCAGGCAGTCTGTTTCCAGTTGAAAATCCTTTATTAAGTACACAGACAAGCGATCCAAGTAAAACAAAAATAGAGTAATAATTTCCTCACAAGCTTTCTAAATATATATATACATTTTATCAGGCATGGGAGTGGTTTATTGTGCTGTAAAACAAAGTGTTATTGGTACACATGTTAAATTCACATCCCTTCCCCCATCAGTGTGGCATTTGAGCTGGTCCTGCCCTACCTAGTAGCTGTCATAATAATATATAGCCCTAATGTACTTTAATGGTACATCTTATTTAACCAAATTATTAAGTAGATTATTAAGTCTGTGATTTTATACAAGGCAATATACTACATGGCTGGAAATATATCAACCTTAGTTCATTTTGCGATCAAAAATTATATATAAATATATACATATACATTCTGCATGTAAAAATCAGTTTCTATTTTCATAACCTATTGTTAACAAAGATCACTTTCGTCCTTCTAGACTTCTTCAGGTCTGTGTACAAGAACCCTAAAAACCTATATAATTAGTTAGTATTGTTATTACCATAATTTTGAATAAAGTGGAAAAAAGAGAACCAGAAAAAAAAAAATATAAAAATAAAATAAAAAAAATATATATATGTATGATGATGGAAACAAAATATACACTTACATTTCAAATTATTTAAAATGGTATTTAAAACCAATTTGTAGAAAAAAATAAAATAAAATACAATTAGTCAAGTAAACAATGTGGCAATTTTCTAAGTTCCAGTGCACTTTTAATTGAACAGTAGTAGTTTAGTCCAGGCTTTCTAAAAGAGTTTAGCTTTAATTGCCACATGAGTTCATGTTTCTCCAGAATATTTGGGATGTCTCCCTCAAGATCACCCATGTCTATGCAATCCAGGATCTGGAACTTAAAACCTGTGTGTCTTTTATGAAGAGAAAGGTGTCCTTCTATGTGGCACATCTCATTACTAAGGTTTTTGCATCCAGGAAGAAAGAGGTCATTGTCTCCCTCTACTCTTCCCTCATTAGGCCAGTCATTGAGTACAAGGCCCATTTGGCAAGTACCTCACTAGACACCTGCAAAAACTGGAGAGGCCACAAAAGTACTGCACAAAGAGGATCCTAGGCCTTAAACACCTGTCCTATATGTACAGACTCAAAAAACTCCAACTATTCTATGTCTCATATCACCTACTTAGAGGCGATCTCTGCTTGACTTACAAAGCCATGTCTGGCCCAGCTCTGTTAGAAATGCTACATCTAAAGAAATTCCAATCCCTCCACACCACATGCTCCAGAGACCTCAACCTCATTACCACAATTAACAGAGCATGCTGGAGGGACAGGTTCATAACCCAGAGACTGCCCATGCTATGGAACAGACTTCCCATACATGTCAAGCAGAGCACCTCGCTGACCCTCTTCAAGAGAAATCTTGATGAGTGGATGGGAAACAGAAAATTCACCCCGGGGATAACACCAGTGGCTCTACTCGACAGAGGTACTGGGAACTAAGGTCGGGTGGCACTAAGCCAGGGTAATCTTATGGCTAGGCTTGTAAAGACCCCAGGGCCATTAGCCTAGTACACACCTATGAACCTATCAACCTATGAATTTATTGGAACTTTTAAGTGACTTAGCTTAGACCAGGATTGTTTCTTTGTAAGCACTGATGTGGTCTCCTTATACACCTGCATTATAGAAAATGAAGGAACTGAGATAATTAGAGAATACCTTGCAAAGTACACCTCTTTAAATGCATAGTACATGTACAGTCATTGTAATACAGCAGGGGTAGTTTATTAAGCTATGTGTGATATCTGCAGAGCATTTTACATAGGAAAAACTGAGCGTAAATTGAAAAAAACGTATATATGAACATTACTATGACATCAGGACCCTAAATGATAAGAACGCTCCTTATAAACACAGTTTGGAATGCAAGAAAGCTAGGTTCCTATTTTTTGTACTTGAGAATATTCAAGTGGATACCAGAGGGAGACCATGGGAGACACGGTTGGAATATATGGAACTATTCTGGCAGGTGACCTTGGATGCCGGAAGACCCCTGGTTTAAATGAGAACATTTCCAGTGCTCCCCTATTGAAACTGAGAGCTACCATGTTATAATATTTTAATATTTTGACATTAACCCTATTTCTAATGTAATATTTTAATCGGTATTTTCACTCCCCAATAGGAAAACATGTCGAAAAGTATTTCAATTCCTATTACATTTCTACACTTGCTCTGTAAAATCAAGGTTATTGGGTTATAGTGCACTTTATGTTTTTATTCACACACCTTTGCTGTGGTACTTAAATCTGGCCACTGGATGGTGTTGTTTGTTCATTTCATTTAAAAAAAAAAACACTTTCTCTTCATGGTCAATTAAATAATATTATTTATTATACATGTTTTTTTTATATAGATTTCAAGACTTTTATTTTTATAAATTTTTACTGTGTATATAGATTGGGTGTATTTAAACATTTTGATTGTGGTTTTTATTATAATTGATTGTATATTTTAATTAGTTGATTTAGATTTCTAGAGTATTTAAACTTTGACTTTAATTAAAAGTTGTTCATTTGAAGAAGTCTATTAGTGTTTAGATGAAAATGCGTGTAGCAGTTTGAGCGTTAATGTTATACATTTTGCTTCCATTAAAAGTGGGTGGTTTCCTAAGCTTGTTGTGCTGAGTGGTTTCTCGAGCAGTCCTTTTGATTTTTTACTCTTTAGATGCATCTTGGATTAACACCATTTGTGAATTAGTGCATCTTGTTCTCGACAACAGTTTTTTCGAGTTTAAAGGAAAGATATACAGACAAAAGAGTGGTGTTGATTATGGGTGCTCCTGTAGCCCTAGTTTTTGACAACTTGGTGATTGTGTTTTTACAAGAGATTTATTGATGACTTGATTTTCATTTGGAGGGGTACAAGTGCTGAGTTTGATTTGTTTTTTGAGGACCTAAATGGTACAACTGATTTTTGAAGTTTACTATCAGTGGTATAGGTAGGGATATTAACTACTTGGATGTTAATTTAAAAATCAGTGAAAGTGCTGGTGTGTTAGACAGTGAAATGGGTCTACTTCAGTAAACCAAAATTTCACTTACCCAAAATTCATGTCACCAAGACGAAGAAGCCGACAGCACCAGAAAACCGATGTCCCGGAACACTGACTTACCACTCCCGGAAAGTAACAGCTTGGTCAACCTGGAAAAAAATGTAAACTGGAGGAAAGCAAACCCACCCATATGGGGGGATTTGCCCTGCCCCACCTCCCAGTGTGGGGGCTTTGCCCCCATACCCCCCTAACTAAATATACCAGCTCTGAGATCACAATACTGCAGGGGTAAGGGGCAGAGTTCAACAGGATGGCCAAACATTTCCTTACCTGGAGTGGTAAGTAGGTGTTCCAGGATGTCAGTATTCTGGTGCTGTTATCCGCTTTGTCTCAGTGTTATGAATTTCGGGTAAGTGAAATTTCATTGTACCAAAGCAGTCCCAGTGAAATATACAGAAAAGGCACTTTTAGCTACAATTACCTGCACAACACTAGTTTACATCTTTTCCACATGAAAAAGTCAGTAATCAAAGGTTATTACATACGGCTCAGCAGGCTGACAATCATTGACACTGTCTTTTGGCTGAGGTTGAAAAACTCAAAATCATGTTTCTAAACAGAGTTTATTCCTTGATTTTATTGGACAATGTAATCCAAGAGGTAGTTGTACTTAGAGGTGGGAAAGCTAAGCCTATACTCAGATGCACTAATGAGAATTGAGACTCATTGTGCACTAGTACACCTACGACTTCTGTTTTTGATCGGCAGAATAGTTTCACAGGGGCATTCCCTCTCCCAATTTCGACTGATGTGGAGACATTATATTAAACAATTGGAAAATGATCCAGGGGAATCATGAGATGGTTACTACCCTTGGTAGTAAACCACCTTTTAGTTACCAAAATTCTTTAAATATCAAAGATTTTATGGAGGGGGTAAAAATTCTGCATCGATTGCAGTAGGTACACCCGACAGTTTCAAATGCAGAAAGTACAAATATTGCAGATATATAAGTGATTGTTCACGTGTTTTTATTGAAGGCATGGACAAAAGCATTACAGCCAGAAAGTACAGTTGTGTAAAATCTTACTATAATGGTCGGTGTCCTTGCCTTCACTGCTGCAGTATTTGTAACCTTTGGGAGAGTGCCAAAGCTCAAGCAAAATCTTGGGGGGGGGCGGGAGAGAAGAAATAGAGTCCCCTAAGAAGCTATGGAGAATGGCACTAGCAAAATCAGCCCTAGCTCTTCAGATACCATCCAACTTGTAGTGTTTAGTATGCACAGAAGACCAGGTAGCTGCTTTAGGAATAGAATTAGTATCTAAGGCCTTGAAAAAAGCACAAGAAGAAGCCACCACTCTAGTAAAATGAACCTTGACTGAAGAAGAAAGGATTTTGCCATGAAAGGTGTAACAAAAGAAAATAGCATTAGAAAACCAAGAAGAAACAGTTTACTTGGATACAGCTATACCCATAGATCTAGGATGAAAAGAAAAAAACAACTGATCAGATTTATGAATAGCCTTAGTCTGATCCAAATAAATTCTGAGTTGCCTCTGCACATCCAAATTATGCACCGCCCTCTCACTGCCAGGTTGCGGAGAAGGGAAGAAAGTAGGCAGATTAATAGACTGATTAAAGGAAAGCTCATTAACCACATTAGGCATAAAGGAGAGATTAGTGTGTAAGGAAACTCTGTACTCATGAAAAATCAAAAAAGGAGGACAAGTCATAAGGGCCTGGAACTCAGACACCCATCTGGTAGAAGTAAGAGCTAACAACAGAACAGTCTTCCAAGAGCAATGCTTCAAAGAAGCTGAAAAAGCAGGTTCAAAAGGAGCCTGAGTTAACTTCTCCAAAACAAAATTAAAATCCCAGGGAGGTGGAACAGGCTTCCTTGGAGGTCTAATATTAAGGATCTCTTTGAGAAATTGTTTAACCGCACATCTAAAAACTAAAGGAGGAGATAAAGGCAGATAAACAGAGATGGCTGATAAGTGGGCTTAAATAATAGAATAGGCCAAACCAGCATTGAGTTTGGATAAGTAGGATTACCTAGTAGTAGGTTTCCCGGACTCCTGCAGGACTTGCAGCACATCCTCAGGAAAAAGGTGTCTATGAAGGATGAAAACCCCATCACCCTATCACCCACAAGGTCAGCTGAAGTGTGGACATGTGGGGATGGATGAGAGATCCCTTGTCTTGTGTGATGAGATCCACCCTGTGAGGTAACTTGTGATGATTGCCCCTGGCTAGATGTAGAAGTAGAGGGAACCAGTGCTGTCATGTCCAAAAGGGAGTCACTGACAAGATTTTGGGAACATCCTGTTCAATCCGGAGCAGGACTTTCAGAATGAGAGGAAGGGGAGGGGATGCATAAAGAAACTTTCCTCTTCCAAGAGAATGAGAATGAAAATGCATCCACCTTCCACACCAGAGAACCTTGGACTCTGGCACAAAACAGAGGAAGCTGTCTGTTCAGAGGGGAGGCAAAAAGATCCTTTTGAGGAGTACCCCACTGATGAATAATATCCAGAAACACATCCCTGTGAAGCATCCATTTGTGGAACTGAGTTAAGGATCTGCTCAGATTGTCACCCATAATGTTCTGAATGGAAGGGATATAAACTGCCTAAAGAGTCACTTGATACTTGACAGCAAGATCCCATACCAGAAGGGCCAACTGGCAAAGAAGGTAGGATCTTGTTCCTCCCTGTTTGTTGATATACCTCATCACTGTGGTATTGTCTGTGAAGACATTGAAATGGCCTGGAGGGAAAAGAGGATGAAAGGCCTGAAGGGACAGCAGAAGAGCTCTTATCTCCTTGACATTAATGTGCTCCCTCCGTTGGCAAGGTGACCACACCCCCTGTACTTTTAGGGAGCCAAAAGTTGCCCCCCAACCCATGTCTGAAGCATCTGTAAACAATTCCTGAGAGAGAAGAGGGGGATGAAAAGGGATCCTTGGGTTCAGAGACAACTGCCGAATCCACCAGTAAAGTTCCTGTCTGAGTCAAGAAAGAAGAGGAACTACAAAGTCTAGAGGATATGCATGTTGAAGCCACACTGACTTCAGAAACCACTGAAACTTTCTCATGTGAAGTTTGCCCAGAGGGAGCATTGGAATGGTGGATGCTATGTAACTTAGAGCTCTCAGAAATTCTCTGGCTGTAATGGAAGCCAGAAGAAGAAGAGTATGAAAGAAAGAAATGATAGTTAAGGCCTTCGGAGGGGGCAGGGATGCTATCATAGGCATCGACTGAATCCTTTAACCCAGAAAAACATGAGAAGGAGTCAGAGAAGGCTTTGTGAAATTTATTGTGAACCCTAGGCTTTGAAGAAGGGAAATAGCAAAATGAAGATTTTGCAAGAGAGTCTCTGGACAGGATGCCTGAATTAACAGATCTTCTAAGTAAGGAAACATTTGGATCCCTAGAAGTCTGCAAAATGCAGTTACAGGAGCAAGGCATTTGGTGACCAACCTTGGGGCAGTAGAAAGGCTAAAGGGCAAAGCAGAGAACTGAAAATGCCAGGAAGAAACAGAGAAACATAAAAACTTCCTGAAAAGAGGATGGATTGGAATATGGAGAAAAGCAACTTTGAGTTTCAGAGACACCATATAGGCTTGAGGGAGCAGCACAGGAAACAGAATCTGAAGAGACAACGTCCAAAAAGAAGGCACTTTTAAAAAAGTGTTTGGATGAGAGAGGTCTAGAATAGGTTTCCAAATACCCTCTTTTCTTGGCACTAGAAACAGCCTTGAGTAGAACCCTGTCCCCCTTTGGGACACAGGCACCTCTTGAATATTACCCTGAGCCAAAAGAGTTTGAAGAAAATCTGAGAAAAAAGGAAGCTGTTTCTGAGTAAGTTGAGAAATGCCCATAAAAAAAGGATGGGATTCCCACACCATGAAGTACTCCTGATGAATGATCAACAGAACCCAAGAATCTTGAGCGATCTGAAGACAAGCAGGAAGAGAAAACGAAATGCTATGAGAAAGGGGAATGTGGCTGGGAGGAGATGGATAGTCACACAGCACCTGGTTTATCTGGAAAGGAAGGCTTTGGAAACCCTGAAAACTGAGTAGCCTTAGCAGGAGGACCCCACTTGCCACTCTTCTTGCCTCTAGTAGAAGGGCAGGAATGTCTACAAACAAAGGCAGGCTTACCGGGATAGTTCCTCTGAAATATAGGCACAGGAGAAATAAAACATGTTTAAGCTCCTGTAAAGCCTTATTCCTTATCCTGAAGGGACTTAAACAAACCAGCAGTAGCTTCCCCAACAAAAGTTTAGAATCCAGGGAACATCCATCAATTTAGCTTTAATATCATCAGGCAGAGGCTGGAGCCTAAGCCAAGAATATCTCCTCATAACTGAACCAAAAACAGCTGCCCTAGAAGAGGCATCCACCGTATCATAACTACATTTAAAAGAATGATGAATGACTTGAGAGGAAGTCCCTAGCAAGGAAAGAACAGAAGTTTTACCCTCAGACTCAGGAAAATCAGAAATACGTTGACAGGCCTGGGAAAGAAGAGCCATCACATACCTAGTCATATGGATCTGATAATTAATAGCCCTAAATCTAGGGTAGCAGAAGTGTAAACCATCTTACCCAGCCATTCCATAGTTCTGCTATCTTTGTCAGAAGGCAATAACTTGGGCAAAGGAAGCACTTGAAATGGCTTATCAGAGGCTACAGGGACCACAGAAGGGTCAGCAGCACGACACTTATACAAAAAGAAACAATCCTCAGCCACCGTATAAAACCTATCAGGCTTCCTGAGAGCAGGGGGTAAAGAATCAGGAGAATGACAGAAACTGGAAAAACATCCAGCAAAGTAGCCAAAACAGGAGGAATAACTGCAGGTTTAGGAGACTCCAACTGTAGCAACTCATAGTACCTCTTATGGATATCAGGGACCTGAGCACAATCCCACTTAAAAAATCCATCATCCTAGAGACTGTATTCCCAAAGGAAATTTCCTCAAAGGAGCATCAGGAATAATGGATTCCTCCTCCTCTGACCCATAGTCCAAAGAAGAAGGAATTTGAGTAGAATAAATCAAGGATTTGTCATCAGAATCTGACTCAGTCTCAGAAGGATCCTGTTCTCTAGGCCCTTTAAGGAGAGTAGAGGACAAAGGAGGAGCAGGAACTGAACCCCTTGAAGAGGCATTAAAGACATTAAAGCAGAAAATAGCCTCTGAGTGAAAGCCTGCCATTCACTTTGAGGATCCCTAGGAACAAAATAAACATGTTTAAGATTTTGTTTCTTTTTTAACAGAATGTCCCCACCAAAAAAACTGAGATGAATCAGACCCAGGATGGCAGTCGAGAACCATAGTAGGAACTTCTTCCCCAACTAAAATCTGAGGAACTCCCCTAAGCCCCCTCAGAAAAAATCAACTGTGGTTCCCCTTGAATATCTGAGATGGAAGCCTGCAAAGCCTTATCGGACGTGCTGCCAGTCGGAACTTCACCAGCCTTCAACACGATCATGGTAGAGGAATCTGACAACACAGCCTGGCGAGCCTCCAGGTTTGTAACAACCTCAGGAGAAACACCTGGCAGAGAAAGATTCTGGTTGCACCTTTTTCACCTTCTTCTTCCCTAACGGCTGACCCTCGGAGTGGCAGATTCCATCCATTGTATCTTTAGCAAGAATCTTAAGATGCTGGTTCTCAAGATACAAAGAAAGAGAAGAAAATCTACTGTGAAGGGTTTTTGGAATGAACACCTGGCAAATAGAACAAGACATATTGTCATGAGATGCTCCTAGACAAAAAAGACACTGATCGCTGCGGTCTTTATGGGAAATCTGTCTCCCACACTGGCATTTATCCTTCCTGGATGACATTAACTTCAAGGAGCAGAAAAACAAATCCCCAGTGGGGCACTTTATCTGCACAGCAAACAAGCGTAGATAATCACTGGAGAACGAAAATATGTTCAACTGGCAAAACAGACACAGATAAACAGACCGATGGTGAAAAAAACACATTTGGACTGGCGGCAAATAAGTTCTGTTTATGGTAAGCCTTAACGTCACCTTTATGCCTTAGGGTACGCAAGGAGTATTTGAGTGATGCTCAGGTGTACCTTTTAAATTCAACAGGAAGTCTTTGGTATACTGGCCGGATGACTGGCTTCCACAGCAGAGAATCCTGAAGGTTACGAATACTGCAGCAGTGAATGTAAGGACATACAGATATGAATGTAACTCCTGCTGTGTCACTCATGCACCAGTTTTTACATAGGAAAGACTTAAGAAACTTTCCAAATGTATATACGACCACACGTTGGCTATTAAAAAGAGAGATGTAAACAGTGTACTTGTTAAGCATTTTTTGTCTTGTGATGGCTTTTGAAAATTTTGCTTTTTTGTATTGTACCAAGTAAGTATGGAAGGTTTTGTGGGCAATTACAATGTTTTGCTTGAATACTATGAGGCTGAATGGCAGATAAGGCTCACAGTTGATAGACCACCAAGTCTTAATGAACACATTAGTTTAAAGTGTTTTATTCTTGTGCAGATGCTCTGATTTTAGGTGTTTATACACGTGTGTGTGTGTTTTTATTTACTGGTTACATTTGTAAAAGTTTTACATAGCAGATATGTTATATTCAAGCTGTACAATGTTTTAAGTTGTTTTAGTTGATAACACTTTAAGAACTTGTGAAGCATTGTGGTCTGTGATTGGTCAGTAACATCATCTGAATTGGGGTGGATGTTTTAAATGTCTTTACTGCTTTTACACTTATCTTTGTTTTAATGATGAAGTTCTGAACATAGGCACTAAAATTTTCATTTGTTTCCTTTGCACCCATTTCTTTGAGCTTTGAAGTTGTAGCAATCTTTACAATTTGGAGTGGAAAATTATCAGCTGCTACAGAGTAAGTCAGCATTTCAGTAACAGTCCCCTTATAAACGTTAAATGGGCAGGTTGAAGGTCAATTACTGGCCATCCTATCACGATATTTCAGTATATTACAGAGACAGTGAAGGAAGCGGCAAACTTAGGAGTGCTTCTGTTAAAGTAGACAGTAAATAGCTTGACAATTTCAGATGAGGACAAAACGTAATTTTCAACCATTCAGATTTTTGTAGAATGTCTAGATTTTTGCCACATAGTTTTGGTCTGTTCCTCATAAAATATTGGTTTTCTGGCATATCATTAGCAAATCATTGAGGACTGAAGTTAGAAAATAATGATGGAAATTTGAATTTCAGACTTCATACCCATCAGAAAATTCATGCTAATTCAATCCCATTTTCCTATCAACTTTCTAATTTTGTAAGAGCAATATTTAAAAAGTGTCCCTAATTTTGGGTCTTTGTTCCCCATTATGTATGGCTTTGTCCTGATTTCTCGATTTTAGAGGTTGAGAGGTATAGGACAGATGAGGAAAAGGGCAGGGACATTTTTTTCATTATGATACTACAGTTCTTAGACCTTAGACTGAATCTATTTTACAATGCCACTATCATCTCTTTTGGTCATGAAGTATTCATTTTTTACTACAGGTTATCAATTTTTAATGTATTTTTTTTGCTTCCCTAAGGAATTAATTGAAGCACTTTTTTCTGTGTTTTTTTACTATTCTATTTATACTTAAAAGATGTGTGTTCTCTGATCTTTTGTGTGATTCAAGATAACCTCATATGCCACCTTGTTTACTATACTTGTCACTACTGTTCTAGGTTCTATACTGTGTATCCATTATACACGTGATTGTGTGCTCCATGTTTTAAATGTTTGTTACATTAGTCTGGGAGTAGGTTGAACTTTCATTGTACTTAATCATAAATGTATGCATATAGTGTTTGATATTGGTTAATGTACCTTTCCCCTTTATTTTGCTTTGTATCCTTTTGATTTGTGGTTCATGTTTGTGTATGTCATTGTTGGCCCAGGTTGTGGTTGAAATGGGTCCTTGGACCAGTTTGCTTATGCAGTTAACAAATGCAAAATATAAATATTGACTTGGACTTGACGCTACTTCTAAGAGGTGTCATATTATTGAGTGTGGCGAGTGTCGAAGAATTAAAACATTCAGTTTCAGAGACCAGTGGGAGCATAAGCAAGGGAGTTTAATCAATGTTGCTTAATATACAGATGAATGCATTGGTACCCTGAAGTAGCACTAGGTGTGTGCCATAATGATTTTGCCCTGATATCAAGCAGCAAATGTTAGCAAGTGGGTTCTGAAGCCACCAGTTGCAGTATTGTTATGTGCACGATACAAGACTCAAGTAAAATATGCTTCACTTAGCTATTTTATTATTATAGGTAAGTAACATGATAAGTTATGTCAATCCAAAAACTGAGTGAAAGGGCAAGAACACTGATCAGAGGATACTTCTCTTTGAGTTTAAAGTCCCTCATGACCATGAGTTGTCAAGCAACTGTTGTGCATTAATATCTGAAGTTAACCAATGCAGTGCCTTTCACTGTAATACCAGGCTGGATGCAGATTTAGACAATGCTGATATTTTGCTTTGTTAATCTGTATAAGATTAAATTAACAACTGACAATATCTGGAGTGTTGTAGCTGAGAAAGCTAGAGGGTTCACTGCAGAGTCTTAGTCACTTCTTTTATGAATTCTATATTGCCTGTAGATATCACACCATGGTAAAAAGATTTTTGAATCCAGGAGGCAAATAGAGATGGAGGGACATAGACATGAAACTACCTGATCAATGCCTTTAACAGAGGCATAAACATAGATATAGATATAGATAGATATAGATATTTCTATATTTATGCCCCTGTCTATAGCTATATCTTTACTGATGCATGCATCTCTCTATATACTTACCTTGAAGCCTAGCTACGGAGTGTGATAAAAAACTCATATACAGTACAACAGTACCAACCACCCACTAAGGCGTTGAGCTGTACACAGTGCCAGAACTAACCCAATAAAACAGCTCTGTGTTGCAGCAGGAGATTATAACAACCCCAAACTGATAGAAACACTTTTATTCTGTAAAAATATAGTAAAACAAAAACGACTTTGTGAAAACACATTAAAAACTGAAACTACAATCTCTTACTTTGAGACAATTACTAGTTTTCCAACAGAGATCACAAGTTAATAGCACAACAATCAATTTATAGTTAAAATGTAATCATATGACACCATTTCACTGAATTCATTGTTAAATATATTAGTAATTTATAAGCAATAGAGTTAAAATAATTTTATAGCACTTCTTTATAGATATGATTTTAAAGTAATAATCTCATTCAATCGCAATTCACCCCTTAGATGGCACAAATGCTTCCATCAATATAGCACAGTATTGTTTCTTGTTCCAACAGAAAGTATTTTTACATATTTGGTGCACAAAAACATCTACAGGTTGAATAGGTTACATCATCATCATCAGCAGTTTATCTGTGGGCTAAAAAAAATCATCAAAAAATTCCTTTAAAACTGCTATGATTACTAATTAAAATAAAGATGATCTGTGTTCAACTAGATGCTTAAGTATAGAAGAGCTGGGCTTGAGGAACTGGGGAATGAGTGGTATTTCTCCAGCTCACCCACAGTGGTGAAAGGGTGCAAAAGGTTCCTTTTATTGGGACTGGATGGTCACAATTACACTTGTGTTTCACTGCATAATTGGGATTAGGACGTGTTGATGCATGCATGCAAATCCTATGAGCAAACAATAATAGAAGTCACAAAACCAGCAGGAGAAAGAGTTAGGTCATAATGAAAAGCATTGACTCCTACAGTGTATGATGGCATCTCACTTAATGATGGATTCTCTCCTCTCAGGAAACAAATGGGCTAGTGGCCTTGCACCTATGAGAAGGAATGGTTCAAAAGGGCACCAAATGTAGAGGCTTCATGGTCACTGTTAAGGTTAGGAAAAAAAAAACAATAAAAATGTACATAGTGCAGACACAAGTCAGTGAAACTGACATCCTTTAAAACACTGAAGCCCCCTTAAAATATCCCCCTAAAATCAAATCTAAAATTAGTTTAACTAAACAAAACTAAAAAAAAGAAACAACAGCAACATTTCACATTCATTACAAAGTAAAAAAAGTAATGTTTCCAAAACACAGACACGGACAAACCACACAAAACCCTAGTCCATTAGAAATAACCCGTAAAGAAAATCTGTATTTATTTTAATTTTAAAAAAGCTAAAAAAATGTATAAAACTAAAACATGGACACAATTTCTTTTCACTATTATATAAAAAGAATACCTCAGCGGTGCAATGCTTCAGTGCCTTCCACACATTTAGGCCAGTAGCTGCACAGGCAGGGACTAAAGGTGGAGGTGTCTTGATCTAAATAAGTAACAAGTGTACCTTGAGGTTAGTTAATCCAAATGAGATACTGGAGTTTCACCATGTACAAATTACCATTGACAAAGTCCTATACCATAACCAAACAAGTTATTGGTCACTCTCCATAACCCAGGAAATTCATAACTCAGACTTAGACCTGCTGCAGACACATACCATTCAATTGAATACCATAGTCATGGGTGATTTTAATTACTCTTCCATAGACTGGGAATTCTACATGACACCAAATTTGTAGATACAGAGATTCCTGGACTTTTTAATACAAATAGCCTAGACCAGAATGTAGATCTAGTGGATGTATGCCATAACATATTGGACCTGGTACTCACAAATATGGGCGAACACTACAGACTCCTGTTGTGTCCTTTCTGGTGAGGTGAGACCGCAAAGCTGCCTCCTTCGAGATAAAAATCAATTCTATAACCCTAGTAAATCCTGTAACAGATGTGAACTATTCCACGGCAAACTGCCTTGTATTAAGTTAGTAAGTGAGAACGTGTCAAAATTTCAAGCCCCTCCATACTCAGATATCACAGCAGTCTACATAGCACTGTTCTCAGAAACTCTGTACAACCATGCAAACAGTTGGCCAGAGGCTGCTATACCAAGTAGAAGTAAGCCCAAATCAAACTCAGAAAACAAGCCACCCTGCTGTAATCAAATATTAGATTAGATAGAAAAAGAAAAAAGACATAGCTAAACTTAGGAAGTGCAACACCCAAAAAGAGGAAAACTCTTATCAAGCTGAATAGACAACCAAGAGGGCAAATTTAGACCAACAAAGGCCATTTTCAGATATAGATAGCTTCTCAGGCCAAGGAAACTGTAAGGTCTTCTTTACAGTTTCATTGAGCTGGAAGATATAGCAAATCTACTGGCTGACAAAATCAGCTCCAGCTTTTCATTGGTATTTTATACTACTTGTGAAAATTCTTCACAACCCAGCCACTGGGGATGCACAAGCCAGTGCATTTCTTTGTGCCGGTCCCAAGCCCGGATAAATGGGGAGGGTTACGCCAGGAAGGGCATCCGGCATAAAACTTTGCCAAATCATTCATGTGGACAGCAGTAAATATTTACATACCGGATCGATCGAGGCTCGGGTTAACAACGACCGTCACCAGTACTGTTAGCCATCAGGGTGCTGGTGGAAATTGGGCTACTGTTGGCCAAAGGAGAAGAATAGGGGGGAAGGCATGGCAGAAGGCAGGAAGAGAGGAGAAAGGCTAGGACTGTGGTAGTGAGGGTCAGAACTTTGAATGTTGGCAGTATGACTGGTATAGGGAGAGAGCTAGCCAATATGATGGACAGAAGGAAGGTTGGTATATTGTGTGTGCAAGAGACCAGATGAAAGGGAAGTAAGGCTAGCTATATCGGAGGTGGGTTCAAATTGTTTTATCATGGTGTGGATGGGAGGAGAAATGGCATAGGAGTTATCCTGAAGAAACAGTATGCTAAGAGTGTTTTGGAGGTGAAAAGAGTGTCGGATAGAGTGATGTTTATGAAGCTGGAACTTGATGGTGTAATGATGAATGTTGTGAGTGCATATGCACCACAAGTTGGGTGTGCGATGGATGAGAAAGAAAAATTTTGGAGTGAGTTGGATGAAGTGGTGATGACTGTACCCAAGGGTGAGAGAGTGGTGATTGGAGCGGATTTCAATGGGCATGTTGGCGAAGGGAACAGAGGGGATGAGGAAGTGATGGGTAGGTATGGTGTTAAGCAAAGGAATGCAGAAGGTCAGATGGTAGTGGATTTTGTGAAAAGGATGGACATGGCTGTGGTGAATACGTATTTTAACAAGAGGGAGGAGTATAGGGTGACATACAAGAGTGGAGGAAGACGCACACAGGTGGATTATATCTTATGTAGGAGGGCCAGTTTGAAGGAGATTGGAGACTGTAAAGTGGTGACCGGGGAAAGTGTAGTTAGGCAGCATAGGATGGTGGTTTGTAGGATGACATTGGTGATCAAGAAGAGGAAGAGGAGTGTAAGGGCAGCACCAAGGATCAAATGGTGGAAATTAAAAAAGGGTAATTGTGAGGTGGTGTTCAGGGAAGAGTTAAGACAGACACTGGGTGGCAGTGAAGAGTTACCAAACAGCTGGGTAACTACAGCAGAGCTAGCAAGGGAGATGGCTAGAAAGGTGCTTGGTATGACATCTGGACAGAGGAGGGACGACAAGGAGACATGGTGGTGGAATGAGGGAGTACAGGAGAGTATACAGAGAAAGAGGTTGGCAAAGAAGAAGTGGGATTGGCAGAGAGATGAAGAAAGTAAACAGGAGTATAAGGAGATGAGGTGCATGGCAAAGAGAGAGAGGTGGCAAAGGCTAAGGATAAGGCATATGAAGCGTTGTATGAAAGGTTGGACACTAAGGAGGGAGAAAAGGACCTGTACTGATTGGCTAGACAGAGGGACCGAGCTAGGAAAGATGTGCAGCAGGTAAAGGTGGTAAAGGATAATGAGGGAAACATACTCACAAGCGAGGAGAGTGTGTTGAGCAGATGGAAAGAGTACTTTGAGGGGTTGATGAATGAAGAGAATGAGTGGGAGAGAAGGTTGGATGATGTGGGGATAGTGAATCATGAAGTGCAATGGATTAACAAGGAGGAAGTAAGGATAGCTATGAAGAGGATGAAGAATGGAAAGGCTGTTGGTCCAGATGACATACCTGTGGAAGCATGGAGGTGTTTAGGTGAAATGGCAGTGGAGTTTCTAACCAGATTGTTTAATGAAATCTTGGAAAGTGAGAGGATGCCTGAGGAATGGAGAAAAAGTGTTTTGGTAACGATTTTTAAGAATAAGGGTGATGTGCAGAGCTGTAGTAACTACAGAGGGATTAAATTGATCAGTCACAGCATGAAGTTATAGGAAAGAGTAGTGGAAGCTAGGTTAAGAAGGGACGTGATGATTAGTGATCAACAGTATGGTTTCATGCCGGGAAAGAGCACTTCAGATGTGATGTTTGTTCTGAGAGTGTTGATGGAGAAGTACAGAAAAGGTCAGAAGGAGTTGCATTGTGTTTTTGTAGACTTAGAGAAAGCATATGACAGGGTGCTTAGAGAGGAGTTGTGGTATTGTATGAAGAAGTTGGGAGTGTCAGAGAAGTATGTAAGAGTGGTACAGGATATGTACGAGGGTAGTGTAACAGTGGTGAGGTCTGCAGTGGGCGTGACGGATGCATTTAAGGTGGAGGTGGGATTACATCAAGGATCAGCTCTGAGCCCTTTCTTATTTGCAATGGTGATGGACAGGTTAACAGATGAGATCAGACAAGAGTGCCCGTGGACTATGATGTTTGCAGATGACATTGTGATCTGTAGTGAGAGTAGGGAACAGGTGGAGGAGACCCTGGAGAGATGTAGATATGCTCTAGAGAGAAGAGGAATGAAGGTCAGCAGGACTAAAACAGAATATGTGTGTGAATGAGAGGGAAGATAGAGGAATGGTGAGGATGCAAGGAGTAGAGGTGGCAAAGGTGGATGAGTTTAATTACTTGGGATCAATAGTTCAGAGTAAAGGTGAGTGGGGAAGAGAGGTGAAGCAGAGAGTACAGGCAGGATGGAGTGGGTGGAGAAGAGTGTCAGGAGTGATTTGTGACAGACGAGTACCAGTAAGAGTAAAAGGGAAGGTCTACAAGAGGGTAGTGAGACCAGCTATGTTATATGGATTGGAGACAGTGGAACTGACAAAAAGGCAGGAGTTAGAGCTGGATGTGGCAGAGTTAAAGATGTTAAGATTTGCACTGGGTGTGACAAAGGTGGACAGAATTAGGAAGAAGTATATTAGAGGGTCAACCCAGGTTGGAAGGTTTGGAGACAAAGCCAGAGAGGCAAGATTACATTGGTTTGGACATGTGCTGAGAAGGGATGCGGAGTATATTGGGAAAAAGATGCTAAGGATAAAGCTACCAGGTAACAGGAAAAGAAGAAGGCCTAAGATAAGGTTTATGGATGTGGTGAAAGAGGACATGCAGCTGGTTGGTATGACAGAGCAAGATGCAGAGGACAGGAAGAAATGGAAACAGATGATCCACTGTGGCGACCCCTAATGGGAACAGCTGAAAAAAGATGATGAGTGAAAATTCTTCAGGGCATCTGGGAACTCCCCTATTCTTTTTGTACGATGGCTCTATTCATTGTTATGCTTCCTGACTTTCAGTCTGGGCAAGAAGGTGGGTCAGAGAAGCAGAAAGCAGAAAATCAAACATGGAGGAGAAAGGATGTGTTTTCCAGGTATTGGAGATGAGTGTAGCTTTTAATCGAACAGCAGAAAGATTGGATATGTTAAATAATGAGTCAGAGGTTGAGCAGAATGAAGAAAATGAAGAAGGGAGAAAAGAAAGAGAAGGGGAGCTAGCTAAAAGGCAAAAAGCAGGATAGAAAGTAGGTATTATGGATTTGGAGGAGTTATTTCAGCAAAATGTTTTTACAACAGATGCTGCAACACCTGATTGTGTTGTTACAACCCTCCAGTCTGGGGATTATGGGATGTATATTTGAAAGAAATAATTGAGCAGAGTAAACCATAGAGTGAAAAGGCAGTGTCATGAGGTGAAATAATGGAGAGAATACAAGAGGAAGAATTTCAAGAAATAAGGAAGGAAGAAAAGAAATCATATGCACAAAAGGTAAGAGAAGATAAAAGAAGAGAAGAGAAGAAAACAGAAATAAGAAGAAAGCATTGAGTAATAATAAGTAGCAAAACAGAAAAGGAACTAGACAGGTAAGAAGTGTGGGACACCATCATTTCACCACTGGGTATTGAACCCAGAGAGGTAAGAGCATTTATTTGTATTAACAAAGATATTTTTTGTGACATTTTTTTCGATGAAGGGCAGTATATGGAAAAATTCTTAGAACAACATAAAAAAAAAGAAAGAATGAAAATATTTGAAACTTATAAGTCGTGCACGCACTTAATAGAGAAGCTTAAAAAGAGTATTCATACATTTTGTACTGAAGTTGAAAAAGACAATCTAAAAGACTATTTAAAACTGTATGTAGAGATATAATGGACATTACAAAGATTTATGACAATAGATGTTTATGGACTGGGGATGGGAATGTGGTGTACTAAAAATGCAAAATGACAAAATAATACATTTGCCTAGTATAATTAATATGGAGGGGAATAAGGGATTGGTTAAATACCCAGGCCAATCAAAGACATGTTTTTTTGTGGTAAAACTGACTCTTTAATTAATAATTAATTTGTGCAAAACTTGGTCATGAAGCAAAAAATTGTGTAATATATGAAAAAATATGACATTCATTGATGTACTATAATATTAAAGGGAATCATACACATATTGTTTTAGTAGGTAACATAGAAAAGACACTAAAAGAAAATAGAAATGAGGAAGATAAAAGAATGGAACTAAAAGAATATATGACGTTGAAAAAAAGAAAAAGAAGAAGAGTTAGAAGAAAAATTAAGTAATTCATGTGATAAAGGGGAAGATAAATGGATAAAGGCTAAAAATAAAATAAATTATATTAGAGAGTGAAAGATAGAATGCACATATTTAAAAACATAGAGATAGGATGAAACAAAAACAGAAAAGGATAAAAGCAAGAGAAACGTTTCCACAAAGTAAGAATCCTAGCCATAAATGTGAATAGTATAAAAAATGTCCATTGAAGATTAGGAGTGTTGGAATGGTGTAGATTATTAGATATGGATATCATAATACTAATAGATGTAGGAATAACAACAGAGGAAGAAAGAATACAAGGAAGGTAAGGTTATAGTAGAAGAAAAATGCTCAGACATAGCAATTTTATGTAAAGAATATATAGAAATTATGGATTACACATTAGTAGTATTAGGAAGAATATTGATATTAGACATAAGATGGAAGAACATATAGGGTAATTACACTTTATGCATACACTTTACAGAAACAGAGAGAGAGATTATGTTTAGAAAAATACTTGGTTATGCTATTGTAAATATGCAAGTAATAGTAGTGGGAAACTTTAATTGTGATTTAAGACATAGGAAAAAGAAGGGGCAGATGTAAAGGTCATTTCAGAGATGTTTAAAATGGTAAAATGTACTTATGGAAAAACAAAGACTGGACATATAAAATGATCAGTTTGAGAACTGAAATTGATTACTTTATAGTATCATAGAATCTAAAGATATTACATCAAGGAGTTAAAATTACAGGGTTTTCAGACCATGTAGCAATTTGGCTAAAGATTCAAGAAAAAATAGGCTATAGAAAAATAGGTAGAGGTATAAAAAGAATTAATGAATCAGATTTAAATGAGTGTGTAAAGGAAATAATACAGTAACTATGGTTAGATCATATAAACATAAGAAGATTTTATAAAGATCGGACAAGCTGGTGGATTAGTCAAAGAAAAATATAGAAAAGGGGTACTGGAATGGCAAAGGACAAAAAGAATAAAAGATAGTTGTAAATATGAAGAAATCAGTAACCAAGCCTTTAAAAAGATAATATATACTGAAGAAGAGTTTCTAGAAAAAGAAAAAAAAACTGTATGGAATGAACCAAGAGAAAATTAAAAAAAAATGTTACTCAAACAAAGATATTTTTACAAGGAAAAAAGTAGCACCATACTTAAGCAAAGTGGTTAAAGAAAATATAAGAGTAATAAGGGAGTTAATGAACAATGAAGAAAGTATATTTAACACACACAAAGAAATAATGCAGACAGTAAAAAGGCATATTTTGAAAACTTTTTTTCCATATGTGAAACTATAAGGAAGCATAAATGGAACTTAAAAAAGTTAATAAGAGAATGGAAGAAATATTACAATGATAGAACTAAAATGTGTTGAAAACAGTAAATGTAGAGGCAGCTACAGGTTTAGATGGACTTGAATATTTAATGTATGTCAAAATGGTAAAAAGAATCTTTTTAAAGGTGTTGAGTGAATGGTTTGAAAAAGGGGTAAATGATGAAAAAATATGTATGGGTACAATGAAATTTATATGGAAAAATGGAGAAAGAACAAACATAAAAACTGGAGACCACTAATGTTAAACAATGTTGATTATAAGATTTTTATGAAGATTGTAGAATAAAGAATAGTAAGCAAGGCTAACAAGCTACTGAATTAAACAATTTTTGGAATAAAAAATGGAAGTCAAGAACTTTTAATGATAATAAGAGAATTGGTAGGTGATGTAATAAATAGGAAAACAATTGAAAATATTAGTAGGGGATGTAAGTGAAGCATTTGATAAGATACATTATGAAGCATAATGGGAAATTCTGAAAGAATATAATATAAGTAACAAGATAATCAACATTTTGAAATCAGTATATAACGGAATCAGTGAAACTGGTGGTTAATGGCTGGTTAAGTGAGACAATATAAATAAAATGTGGTATTAAACAAAGATGCCCAACAAGTAGTATTCTATTTGCATTAATAATGAATGCAGTCATTAACAAGATAAATTTAGTACTAGAGGAAGCTAAATATTGCACATCAGAGGGAATTCAGATTTCAGTAATGTTTTCTTATGTGGATGATCTAGTAGTAGTTGTGAATAATAAAGAACGGATGAGTATAGCTATTAAAACACTTGATGAAGAATCAGGAATATTAGGTTTAAGTATTAATGGGGAAAAGGGTAAAGGACTGGGATTTTTAGGAAAAATAGAAGGTATTTAGTTTAACAATGAAGAAATACAAATTTTGGGAATAAAATTTGATAATGAGCAACAGTGACATAGTGGAAGGACATGATACATAAGCTAAGGAGTATTTGTATATTTTGGAGATCATTTAAACTTGCATAAAAGAAAAAAGCATGTTTAATTAATTCAGTAATATTAGGTAAGATGGCACATCTAGCTAGTGTATTTATGATACCACTGGAATATGAAAAAGAATTATTGAACGTGTTATTTACATATATGTGAGGATCTAGATTAAGCCCTTTTAAGAGAGAAATCCTTTATGTCACAAAAAAGAAAGGAGGTTTGGGTTTAATAAATCCAATTGTATATACAGCTTCACTGAATTTATATAAAATATTAACAGGAATAAACAAAAATGGAAATTTATTAATAAAGATAATCAAAGAAAAATATAAAGCAATATGTGAAATGCTTAAATATTTTAAAAGAAGTAAAGGAATTATTTGTACAGAAATTAAAATATATCAATAGAAAATATTATTATGGAAGACTGGTTTAAGTAATATAAAAAGAATAGGAAAGAATGATATGAAATATAATGGAAACATTTTATTATATTTACCCTAGGAAACACTTGGGAGTAAAAGCAAGAATGACAAGATTTGAAAATATGTGGGTGGAATGTACAGATTTTTTTGTGGAGAATTGTCCATATATAAACTTCCAGTAAAGGCAAATATGCCATATAAAAACAAAAAGACAGAGTCTGTACATATTGTGGGGAATTAGAGACTGCTAAACATGTTTTTTTTTGGAATGTAAAAGAATAAATAAATTGTGGGAAGAAATATGTGGTAAAGAACATTTAAAAGGATTGATAAGTGTCATAAATACGAACATAGGATCATAGGAGGTTACTAGACTAACAGCCCCAGGGTCCTTATAAGTTTAGCCAAGTTCAACCCATGTTCCCAAGTGTGTCTGGTTCAAGCAAGAGGGACACAAGTAGAACCCTCGGGGTGAATTTCTGGTTACTCATCCAATCTCATCCAAATTGCCCTTAAAATAGGGCCAATGAAGGCTTTGTTTAACATGAATAGGAAACTTGTTCCAAAGGTGGGGCAATCTCTGTGAGACAAATATGTCTCTCCAGCAAGATCTGTTGATGTCACATACAAGGTTAAGGTCCTTTGAGCGATTGACCAGTGTGCCATTTGACTTGCGAACGTGCAGCATTTTCATCAGTGCTGGGTCAGAGATTGCTCTGTATGCAAGGCACAGGTCGCCTCTGAGCAGTCTGTATGACACAGAGTAAAGTGACAATGATTTCAGTCTGTCTGCACAAAACAGATTTTGAAGACCTTGAATTTCCTTCATAAGGAATCTCTATGGTCTCTCCAGTTGCTGCAAGGGTTTTGAAAGGAACATACCAAAGGGAGGATCGTACTCTGTTATTGGCCTGATAAGAAGAGTACAGGGGGTTATAACTTCTTTTTTTTCTGTAGGCAATGGCCTTACTTATGAGATGAGCAATATAAAATGCCCTTCTTACCACTTTGGGGACATGGTGATCGAAGTTAAGGTTGCTGTCAACCTCTGTGCCCAGATCTCTCAACCATTGACTGTGCTTAGAGTATTGCTATTGATGTGGTAGTTTGCAGGAACATCATCCTTGTCTAAGGAAGTTATGGAGTGCCTGCAAAGTGAAGGATTTAATGTAGAAGGGCTAAAACAGACTACATCACAGCATGATGGAGCGAGTCCCCAGAATAAGGAAAAGCAAGAAGATCAGGAGACATGTGAAGAAGAAATATGGACAGGGAAAGGAAAAGAGATTTAATATGGTGTAATATTTATGCAAAGGAGAAAGCAAAACTAACCAATACAAAAAGAGCAGCACCAAAGATATTTGAAGAAAAATATAGGGAAAGGAATCCAGATATGGAAAACTTTACAATACAAAAAATAAGAAGACTAAGAGGAAAAGTTGAAAAAGAAATTAGTAATGGAGAAGTTAAAGAAATAGAAATTGAGGTTATGGAACAGCTGCAAAGAGAAGGATTCAGTGTAGTAAATCGAGTACAGAAAGCACAACAGGATAGAGTAATGGATATCCAAATTAAAGGAAAATCAGTGGTACAGAAAGCAATTGGTCAGGTGCCATATCAAGATATTTTGGAGCTTTCCAGAGGAAACCAGTATAAATGTTTATTTGAAGCTAGACAGCAAGGAAAGGAACAGGAAACTGTGGAAACTCTGATGCAGTCAATGTTGAGGAGTGATAGGCCAATGAGTTCCCATATGAAAGAACAACAGATGACACAGGATGAAATTGAAGAGAATGTGCCACAGGAAGATGCTATAGAACCTTCTATTGAATGTCTGCAGGAAACAGAAAACAAGGGATGCGCCCTCAGTATGGAAGAAAATTAGTTAAAAGAAGAGTTGCTTGATTTAATAGACAAAGACAGATATATCAAGAGCAATGAGAGAAGTAGACTGCAGAAGGTTAATAAAACCTCAAAAGTTAGAAACTTGATAAAACAAATGAACACAGTAATTAGGACTGTCCATAGAGATACATGCAATATAACAAGACTAAACAGAACATATTACTGTGCTGCTAAATTAATAACTGATAAAGTTCTACCACAGGAACACAGGGTAGCAAGAGAAAAGAGGGGATGAAAGTGAATACCATCATGGAAATATTGAATAGAGAAAACTATAAAACAGCTAAGGCAAGAACTGTCACTGTTAGAAGATTATAGAAGAGAGAATAGATCAACAAAAATACTAAGAAAGGTGTGATAAAAGCAATGCACAGTATTAGAACAGACCAAGATCTATTATGTACTATTGGAGATAATAAACTAAAAATTTCAAAACAGGCAGAAAGACTTAGAAGATATGAAGATAAATATAAGGGAAAAGCACAAAATAAGCAATTTATTGATGACTCACAAAAGTTTTATAGAGAACTGGGAAATAAGGTAAAAGGAATTGAAAGAACACCAAGAAAAGAGGAAGTGGATACATTTTGGAGAAGTATCTATGAGGATCCTGTGGAACATAACAAAGATGCTAAATGGATAGAAGAAGTAAAAGAAAGAATAAAAAGTTTAAAGGTACAGGATATGAAATGGGATGAAATAACATCTAAAGAGATTGAAACAAAGTTGTGAAAAGCCTCTAACTGGAAAATTGCAGGCCCAGATGCAGTACCTAACATTTGACTTAAAGTATTAACTTCTTTGCACGAGGACCTAGCCATGAGTAAGAAATGTTTATATGTGCACCCCAAACACACACCGCACTGGTTAACAACAGGAAAAACAATGCTCTTACTTAAGAGTGAACCTGCAAGCTACCCTAAAAATTATAGACCAATAACTTGTCTTCCAATGATGTACAAACTATACATGGGAATTGACGCCGACAGAGTTTATAGTCATTTAGAAGAAAACTCAATTATGGCAGTAGAACAAAAAAGGGCAATAAAAGAAAGTCATATGGAACAAAGGATCATTTGTTGTTAAACAAAGTTATAGTGGAGAACTGTAAGAAGGGGAAGAATCTAAGTATGGCATGGATTTACTGGAAAAAAGCATCTGATAGTATTCCACATTCATGGATAAAAGAGTGCTTAAAAATGTATAAGATATACCCTGCACTGGTTGACTACATTACAGTAACCATGAAACAGTGGCAGACCACTTTGCAATTAAGCCATGATAAAGGACAGATTATTATCCCAGGGATAAAAATTCAAAGGGGGATCCAAGGTGACTCTCTGTCACCGTTGCTATTTTGCCTTGCCATTAATCCATTAAGCTGTCTATTTAACAGCTTAGGCCATGGCTACAATTTGGCTTCTAGAAAACAACAAAGTCTAATGACTTCTTATCTTCTCTTTGTCAATGATTTAAAACTGTATAGCTCATCAAATGAGGAACTGAAAGCACAGCTGCAGGTTGTCAAAACTTTTTCAGATGATATTGGAATGTCATTTGGGCTTGATAAATGTGCAAAAGCAACCTTTAAAACAGGAAAACTGCAGCACCAGGAAAACATAAGTTTGGGACAAGAATGTGATATAAAAGAACTTGAGCAAGAGGGAGTGTATAAATACTTGGGAATTGATAAAAGATCGTCAATAAAACATGAACAAATGCAAATAAAGCTCAGTAAGGAGTACTTTAGAAGACTTAAATTAATCCTGAAAACAGCATTGACATCTAGAAACAAGATCTAAGCCATAAATCAATTTGCTCTTCCTATCCTAACTTATAGTTTTGAAGTAATTGACTGGCCCCAAAAAGTGTTGGATAGATTGGATATTAAAACAAGAAGGATGGTTCATGCTTATCAAATGATTTTAAAAAATCAGTGTATACCAAGATTATATAGTCCCCGCTCCACAGGAGGGATGGGCCTCCTTGAAACTGATTACATGTATAGATCTACAATCATGGGACTCCACACATATCTGCTGACCTCACAGGATCCAAATGTAGTGAAAGTTTTGAAACATGAGGAGAATAAATCCAAGATGACATCTCTTTTTAATTTAGTAGAAGCATATCTACGTCAAGCAGGAATGGAAATTATACCAGAAGTAGATAAAAAAATGGGCAGCAAGTGAATGTGCTAAAAAACAAAAGAAAGAATATAAGGTAAAGGACCAGATGAGAAGGCAAGAAATGTGTAAAAAACATAAATATAATTGCAAGTATAGAAAACTTCTGGAAGAGCCCCATGTTGATCAAGAACAAACACAGGAATGGTTAAGGAGAAGTGAATTCACATCAAGAAATGAAAGGTTAATATTGGCAGCCCAAGCTAGTGGGCTATGTACACACTGGTTTACTAAGCTATTGAACATGTGGGAGAAACAGACATATGTAGGTTTTGTAAAACTGAATTGGAAACAGTCACACACCTTGTTGTTGGTTGCGACGCACTAATGGCAGAGGGACTGTATACAGAAAGGCATAATAATGTGGCTAGACTGTTACACTGGAGATTGTGCAAATAGTATGGTATCAAAGTGACTGAAAAACACTGGAAACATGAGCCACAAAGAATCATAGAAAATGAAGTTTATATCACATGGGATCACCCAATACTAACAGTTCAAAAGATAGATGCTAGAAAACCGGATATAGTGGTCCAAGAAAAGAAGACAAAAGTAGCATTGATCATTGAAATTGCCACACCCAGTGACTACAGTGTCTTGCGTACAGAGAGACACAAAGTCATAAAATACCTGGATCTGCAGGCAGAAACGAGAGCCATGTGGAAGAAAGATACCCAGACCGTTCCAGTAGTAGTAAGAGCAACTGGTCTTATAAAAAAGAATTTACAATCATATTTAGATATGTTACCAGTTCATGTAACACTGTATGAATTGCAGAAGGAATCATTACTGGGCACATTGCAGGTGCTCTGAAGAGCAATTTTGGCTAACGGCAAAGAGTGAAACAATACTAATTTCATGAACTTTAATCGTACTTTGACTTAGGAATGGGGTCCATTCCCATCATGATATTAGAAACCCAAAAGACTTGGAGAAATTAAAAAAAGGCAGAAGATGAAAAACTTAATGCAAAAAATGCATTAAGACCATGACTGTGGCATATTCATTAGTCTGTGTAAGACCTTCTTGCAGGATGTTGACATTGCTAGGGGTTTCAATGATCACTCCGAGTTTACAGTCATCAGCAAATATTGTCAGCCACAGTTCTTTAGTTTTAGCCTACACTTCAGAGAAGTAGATTCCGAACAGTAGGGGTCCCAGAACTGATCCCTGTGGAACACCATTGGTTATGGGTCTGGTGGCAGAGGTGGAGTACCCTATTTTGACTGTATGAGTTCTATCAGTGAGCCAATTTCCAACCCACCTGACAATATATGGGTTGATACCCAGTTGGGTGAGTTTATCAATGATGCCTCAGTGGGGGATTGTGTCAAAGGCCTTGGCTAAGTCTAGGTAGGCTGTATGCACAGATTTGCCCACATCTAGGGCTTTGGTGACTGTCTCAAAGAAGTCCACGAAGTTTAATAGGCATGATTTCCCCTTGACGAAGCTAAACTGAGTGGGGTCAACCATTTAGAGATTTCCTATATCTTTGTTAATAAGGACCATAATGATTCATTCCATGGCCTTGCAGATAAGGCTGGTCAGGCTAATTGGTCTATAGTTCCTGGGGTCTGTGGATGCACCTCCTTTGTGCAAAGGGATGACAGTAGCTGTTTTCCATTCCACTAGGATGAAGCCAGTGCTTAGGCTGTGATTGAAAAGTGTACTTAATGGTGATGCTAATTCCTGTTTTAACCCATGTAGTACACAGCCTGAGATGTTGTCTGGTCCCATAGAGGCTGTGTTTTTGGCCTTGGATAGGGCATTTAAGACCTGTTCCTCAAAAATCCTAGGCAGATGACAGGTGTTTGAGATGCTTTGGGGTATATGTGGTGGAGACAGGGGAGTGAAGTTTTCACTGAACCTGTCAGCCAGCAGATTTGCTATATCCACAGCTTCTGTATATGTAGCACCATTAACTACAGGTTTAGCGCAAATCTGGGCCTTACCTTTGAGGTTACGGATGTAACTA
Source organism: Protopterus annectens (assembly GCF_019279795.1). Classification (NCBI taxonomy): domain Eukaryota; kingdom Metazoa; phylum Chordata; order Ceratodontiformes; family Protopteridae; genus Protopterus; species Protopterus annectens. The sequence continues at coordinate 1,987,336,235 of NC_056737.1, read as the reverse complement.
TAGAACACCTTGTGGTTATCCTTAGTTAGAGAAGCTAATTCGGATTTGTAGTTAGCTTTGGAGGACTTCACTAGGAGTCTTTAAGTCATTGAGCAGGGAGTGTTTCCAGTTATGACACCATTCCTTCCTGCTCTTAGACAGCAATTTCTTTCTCTTATTGTATAGCCTATTAATGGCAGTTGTCCACCAGGCAGGTTTGTTTTTCCTTGAAGATCTTGCTTTGGTTCTATCAGGCACGGCAGAGTCAATACAATTGTACAGGTGTTTGTATAAAGCATTGGTGTATAACTCCGCATAGGTGTCTGTTACATCAGTGGGTGAGGGGAGGCTATAAAGCTATTTATGCCGTCATGTAAAAGGTTGTAATTGGCCTTGGAGAAGTTTTTTAGTCTAGTTGTTGCTGGGGGGGGGGGGGGTCTTGTGTTATACTTACTTCTAGTGAGATTGATTTCTGGTCAGATCTCAACAGGGATACAGGGATGGCCACACACTGGGGGTGGTACAGCGGTCTCCCATGTTGATGAGCACCAGGTCCAGTATATTTGAGTCCCTTGTGGATGTATCGACCAGCTGCTCCAGGCCACTGAAGTTAATGAAGCCCAGGAACCTTTGGGCAAATGAGTTAAAACATGTATAATTTACCCAGTATATGGACGGGTAATTAAAGTCACCCAAAATCAGGGTGTTTGGTTGTATCTTGATTGACTCAAGTGGATCCAAGTAGGCTGAATGGATGTCCTGATTCATGGAGGGGGTCCTACAGCTGGCAATGACCTGAAGAGGAGTCTCACCTACAGTCAATTGCACCTGAAGTAATTTAAGGGAATCGTGCTGTTTAATCAATCTAGAGGTGTATTTATCTTTAATGAATATTGATACACCCCCTCCTTTAGTTTTCATGCCTTCAGTTTGTGGTCTGAACATGTGGAAGGAAATGTAACCTGGTATAGCTGGGGTGCTCTCCACAGCCTTAAACCAGGTCTCAGTGACTGCACAAATTGCAGCATCTTTTGAGGTGAGAACTGCTTCCAGTGAGTGCATTTTCCAGTTTAAACTCCTAGCAGCATAACCTTGAGGTTGTTTTTAGGGAATATTTTACATGGGAATTTTGTTCTTGTGACATTGCCTAAAAAAGGCACTATGGGGATGGCAAGAGCCTAAGCTAGTAACTGAAATCCCAGGCGTGGCTGATGAAGACCATCTCTGGTAAGCATCGAGATATGTCGACCATGTCATCCCAGGCTGACAGATACTGGATCCCCTTTGAATGACACCAGAAACTAAGCCAATTGTTAAAGTCAATTATTTTTTGTTTGTATTGAGGTATCATCCTAGGCAAAGGTAAAATGCTGCTTAAGGCTAGGGACATACCTGCCTGAGACACATAATCCAAGAGGTCAGTCATGTCTCTCTTCATATAGTCCAGTGAGGGACATCTCAAGTTATTCTCACCAACATGCACTATGACAGAGTCAGAAAAGTGCCTGTTGTTGAGTGTGTGTATGATGTGGTGGATCCTGGCACCTGACATTCAGCTGACCGTGACCTTTTCCTTATCCAACCTGGTGAGAGGGACATCTGTGTGTCTCACAACTGTGTCACCTATGACTAAGATGTTTGTTTTTGTGTTATGCCTTAGGGGCTTGACAGGTGAGACACTGGTGTATGATATATTATGTGTAATATGCTCTGCAGAGGATGTACTATGCGAGGCATGCTTATGTTTGTGTTTAGGAGGTCTCTGATGTTTAGGTAAGCTACCTGTGAGGACCTCTGCATATGTAGGTTTATGTGTTGTTGGTTTGGTAGGTGCAGGAGGTGAGGTATGCATGCTGACAACCTGCTTAGTATCATGTGGAATGACTGGTGAACCAGAGGGCCTGGAGTCTAGGTCCTTGATATAGATGCATCTGAAGAAGTGGGTTGTCAGTGTACAGTACAAGAGGCAATTGCTACATTGCCTCAGGATGGCCATGTTGACCAGGCTGGCTGGAGAAACTACAGGAAATTGTCCCTCCCTAATGCTAGGTAAGTTGATGTGGTCAGAAAACAGGGAGAGGACAGGAAGGAACAGGTAAAGTAGAGAACAGGAGAAGTAGAAAAACATATTAAGGTCTAGTGGGTAGGATCTGTGTTGGTACCTCAGGAGCTTCACTGAATGTATCACCTGTCAGTGAGGGACAATCATGAGAACTTACTGATGGAACACTAGCAGAGTACTAAGGGAAAATTTGCAGGCAAAAGTGTTTGGATCTATAACCATCAATGGTGGCCACTGCTGTGCAGCAGTGTGCATTGCACAAACACAGTGCTATGTAGCAAATGAGCACAAACTGATATAAACAAATTAACCAATAAAAAGCTCAAAACTGAACCCTGAGTCTATGCTACAGCAAACAAAGTGCAACAATTTCAGAATAAAAACAAGTTCAAATAAGCAGCGATATGGTAACAATGCAGTTCAAAAGTGCAATAGACAGTGAAAAATTCTACTTAGTTTTGTAGAACTCAGCAGATGGCTTGGATTTGCTTATGTAGCATATAAGAGCAAACTGATTTGAACAAATTAACCAATAAAAAAGTTCAAAACTGAGCCCTGTTCCAGCAACCTTCAATCAGATAAGTTATAACTGCACACTCCTGCCACTAGGGTGCAGGCAACCCTCTCCAATAAAAGATGGCCTGGATTAGTGCTCAGGTTATACAAATAGAACTAGATTAAGCATGTCTGACTGTAGTCTATGCTACAGCAAACAAAGTGCAACAATTTCAGAAAAAAAACCCAGCTCAAATAAGCAATAGTAAAAAGTACAAAATGCAGTTCAAAAGTGCAATATGTAGTGAAAATTTCTAAAGTTTTGCAGAGATCAGCAGATGAATTAGGATTGCTTATGTAGCAAATGAGAGCAAACTTTAAACAAATTAACCAATTAACCAATAAAAAAGCTCAAAACTGAGCCTGTTCCAGCAGCCTTCAATCAGACGAATTCTAAATGTACACTCCTACCACAAGGGTGCAGGGGAACCCTCTCCAAAAAAAGATGGTCTCGTTTAGTGCTCAAGTTCTACAAACATAGCTAGAATCAGCAGGTCTGAATCAACTCTATGCTACAGCAAACAAAGTGCACCAATTTCAGAAAAAAAAACAATTCAAACAAGAAATTTTGAAGAAAATAAGATTTTGGTTGTGGAAAAAGAGGTGGGGGGTGAAAGTTAAAAATGGAAAATAAGCGTCAGTTGTACATGATTGTAAATGAGTTATACAATTTGTATATAGAATGTATATATATTAAATATTATGAATTTTAATAAAGGACCCCTATTCTTTTCAATAGGTGCCATGGGATCTTTTACTCAGGCCTTGGATTAACATCTCACGTGAAGGACAACACACTCAGGAGTACAGAAACTCTTTATGCTGCACTATAGTGTCAGTAATTGATCTACCTGATGTGGGAATAAAACCCACAGCCTTCTGTACCAAAAGCAAATATATTACCTGTTGCACCACTGATACCACAAGCGTCATGGAAAGAATACAGGGCATAAAGAAAATGCCCTGTGCAGATCATCTAAAAGCACTCTCTCCATACTCTGTTTTCTACAGACTGTTAAAAGGTGATCTATACCTGGCATAAAAGCATAATTTGGATCTTGTTCTTATGGATCTTTTATTTATCTACAAAGTGAACAGGGTCAGAACTACTAGATCCAAGTACTTAAATTTTACTTTTGAGATAAATAGGACATGTTGGAGGGACAGGTATGTGTCTCAGGGAAGTCCCATTTTCTCTAATAAGCTTCCCATCTGAGTGAAGCAAAGTCCTTCCCTAACCCTGTTCAGTTGTAACCTGGACAGGTGGATGGGAAACTGGAAATTCACCACTGGTCTGGCACCTACGTCTCTGACAGACAGAGGAAGCAACCTATCTGCACCCAGCCTCCATCCCTCTACTTCTCTATATAGTTTGTTGCTGGAATTTAGTTATTTGTTACTGTTTATATCTCAGAGGTTGAGGATGGGTAAGGTCTTTCTCTCTGTATTGCCTCCCCTTTCATCTCTGATTTTTGGTAAAACAGTTTCTGAAAGAGACTGTTTATTAACAGTCATGCTGTATCTAGTTAACATATACCCACTTAAAATAATCTGTAAAGCACAATAATTCATGGGAAACATCTGGGTTGCATGGCTATGCTTGTAAAGGCATAGCCAGTCTTTAACCTAGTATATATCTATGAACCTATAAAAAGTAACATTACACCCTGTGCATACAAACTCCACTCTTGCAACTTCCCTGAAACAACACTGCCCACCTAACACAATGAAACAGAAATGAAATTATTTCTTATCAGAATTAAAAAAGATGAAAAAATGAAACATTGATTGCAATGAACTCTTTGGAAAACTGCATTAATAACAAAACAGTCTCAGTTTTAACTATCTAAGCTAAGTTACATAAACTAATTACAAACATTCCTAACTACCAAACTAATGAATATCAATATAACCCTCACATAACTGCATCAAATAAATGAACTATCATTAAAAATTATTAATGTTTACCTTAGAAATGGAGTTTAAAGCCATTGAATAGGTGATCATAATTCTTGTTGCTGTAGTAGTCTTTGGCTATGGGGGTTGTATCCTACCGAGGTAACAACAGCCAGCTAACTTCACAAAGGTCTTGCTCTCTCCCACACCTACATTCTGATGCTGATTGGTTTGCTGCTTGGAGGGAAAACCAGCATTCAGAGTGTTGATAATTTCAGTTTTGTTTTTTGATGTTTCAAGAAGCAGCAGATCAGAGGTTTCACAGGAACAGCAATAAGATTCAAGCTTTATTTCTGTCAGATAAGTCCCTATAGGTGAACTCTTCCACAGAGAAAATATTGTGCTTTTTAGAAAATATTTATATATTAATTTGCTGACTAAAGGCATTACTTCCCCTTTAAGAAAACTAGTATTTTACAGTATCAGAAGTGTTCTGTTAATAGGTTCATAGGTTCATAGGTATGTATTAGGCTAATAGCCCTGTACCCTTTACAAGCCTAGCCCATAGAAGTACCCTGGCATTCTGCTGCCCGATGTTAGTTCCCAGTGCCTCTATCAAGTCGAGCCACTGGAGTGATCCCTGGGGTGAACTCTCTAGTTCTCATGCACTCATCAAGATTTTTCTTGAAGATGGCCAGTGAGGTGCTCTGCTTGACATGTATGGAAAGTCTGTTGCAGAGCATGGGCAGTCTCTGGGTTATGAACCTGTCCCTCCAGCATGTTCTGTTGATTGTGGTAATGAGGTTGAGGTTTCTGGAGTGTGTGGTGCGGAGGGATTGGGATTTCTTTAGATGTAACATTTTTAACAGAGCTGGGTCAGGCATTGCTTTGTAAGTCAAGCAGAGATCACCTCTTAGTAGATGATATGAGACAGAGAACAGCTGGAGTTTTTTTGAGTCTGTCCATGTAGGGCATGTGTTTAAGGCCTAGGATCCTCTTCATGGAGTACTTTTGTGGCCTCTCCAGCTGTTGTAGGTGTCTAGTGCGGTACATGCCAAATGGGACATTATACACTATGACTGGTCTAATGAGGGAAGAGTAGAGAGAAATGATGACCTCTTTCTTCCTGGATTCAAAACCCTTGGTAATGAGATGTGCCACATAGAAGGACTTTTTCACCACAGTGGCAATGTGGTGGTCGAAGGAGAGGTTGCTGTCAACCTGTGTCCCCAGATCTCTTATAATGCCTTTAGTGCCCAGTGAGCTCCCATCGATGTGGTAATTAGTAGAAACTGAGTTTTTCCCAAAGGGGAAGATGACACATTTTTTGGCATTAAGCTTAAGGCCATGGTTTCGACACCAGTCATTGGTCTCAGTGAAGCATTTCTGTAGGATGTCTGCATCACTTGGGGAGATAATAATGGCTCCCAGCTTGCAGTCATCTGCAAACTTGGTCAGCCAGATTCCCTTCATGTTGGCCTGGACATCTGAGAAGTAGATGCCAAACAGGAGAGGACCCAGGACCAATCCCTCTGAGACTCCACTCATGACTGGTCAGCAGTATGACTTGGAGTCCACTACTTTCACACTGTGGGTACTATCTGTGAGCCAGTTTGCAACCTACCTAGTGACATAGGGGTTGATGCCTAGTTTGGTACGTTTATCAATAATTCCTGAGTGAGGAATAGTATCAAAGGCCTTGACCAGATCAAGGTAGGGTGTATGAACTGCCTTACCTTCATCCACAGCTCTGGTGACTGACTCAAAGAAGTCAACCAGGTTGAGCAGGCATGATCTACCTTTCACAAAACCAAATTGTGTGGGATCTAGAGTTTGGCAATTCCCTATATCCTTGTTAATTAGGTCCATGATGATGTGCTCCATAGCCTTACATATCAGACTCATCAGGCTAATGGGGTGATAATTTCCAGGGTCTGTAGTTGCTCCCCCTTTATGGAGAGGGATGACTGTAGCAGTGCACCATTTGGTAGAGACAAAGCCTGAGGTGAGGCTGTGAGTGAATAGGGCACACAGCTGTGGTGCCAGTTCACTTTGTAATTCATGTCGAACACAGCCAGGGATATTGACAGGTCCCATGGAAGCTGTATTCTTGGCCTTGGACAATACAGCTTTAACCTGTGCTGTAGTAATGCTGAGTGCCTGTCATTCTTCCAGTATTGAGATTGGTCCTTTAGGTGGGAGAGAGGGGTAAAGTTGGCACTGAATCTGTTGGGCAGTATGTTGGCAATATCTGTTGTCTCAGTATAGGAGGTACCATTGTGCAGTAACTCAGAGCAAATCTGGGTATTGCTGTGGAGATTCTTGATATAACTATAGAAGTTTTTGTGATTGTTTTTAGTGTCTGCTGCAATTCTGCCTTCATAGCTGGCTTTGGAGGTTTTGATGAGGGATCTCAACTTTTTGTTGAGGCTAATAAAGGAGTTTTTCCAGTCTTGGGACTTCACCTTTTTCTGCAACAGTTTCTTCCTTCTGTTGTTAAGTTTATTAATGGCAGGGGACCACCAGATTGCTTCCTTTTTTGAAGGAGAGCATCTTGGTTCTAATGGGTATGGCTAGTTCCATGCATTTATGTATTTGTTTGTATAGTGCATTGGTGTATGATTTGGCAGTCATATATCTATTATCTATTTTCGATTGGCATGGGTGCCGTGAGTTAGCCACCTCTGTTTTTAGGAGTCCAAAGTCAGCTTTGGAGAAGTTTTGCATGGTGGATACCTTTGCAGGGAGTGTGGGTGAGATGTGGATTTCCATGGCAATTAGTTTGTGGTCGGATCTAACCAGGGAGGAATTGACTATTTGTGTAGATCAACGGTTTCCCATGTTAGTAATAACCAGATCAAGGATGTTGCTTTGTCTAGTGGGGGTAAGAATGAGCAGGTCCAGGGCATTGGAACTGATGAATTCCAATAAGTGTTGGGCCAATGCATTGGTGCAGGAGTACTTATCCCAGATGATGGAGGGGTAGTTAAAGTCACCTAGTATGAGTGTTATGTTGGATCTTAATAGTCTCCAGGGTGCTTAGGAATGTAGAGTGAGAGTTTTGGGACATGGTTGGGGACCTATAGCAGGCTACGACCTGAATTGCCATCTTACCCAATGTTAGTTGTACCTGGAGTATCTCAGATATGTTATGCTGGGCTACTAGTCTGGAGGTGTGCATATCCTTTATGACTATGGAGACACCACCACCTTTGGAGCTTCGGTCCATGTTCTGGGGCCGAAAGGTGTGGAATGAGCCTGGTAGTACAAGGGTGCTTTCTGCTGCTTTAAACCAGGTCTCCATTACAGCACAAATGTCGATGTTCTCCATTTTGAGGAGTACTTTGAGTGAGTGCATCTTGAGATTTAGACTTCTAGCATTGAGCAGCATGACCCTCAGATTGCATGGGTCTATATCAGAATCGTGAAAGTTGTCTTTTGTGAATACATGTTCATCGACACATATACGTTGAAGAACGAGAACAGCGAAGTACCAAAATAGCAAAATGGAGAATGCCGAATGGATTTTCTTGGCCAGCAAGGTGATCATGGAGATGAGGAAATGAATCCTTTTCCCCACTGTAGTGCGGTCTCGGAGTTGGTATATTTAAGTAGGGTGGGTGTGGGGGGGTACAGGGGGGCTTGCCCCCCTGCAAAAACATTTGAAAAAGTGTTTTAGGTAAGGTTTGTACAGTTAGGTTTACCTTACCTGTATGGCGCTGTTACTTCTGGGAATGCGTTCGGCGTTCTCCATTTAGCTATTTTGGTACCTCGCTGTTCTTGTTCTTTGACGTTTATGTGTCGATGAACATGTATTCATGAAAGACATCTTTTGCAGTTATAATATAGACCCAGATTGCATTTATTTATAGCTGCTATGGTGGTACTTTGGCCTTTGGAACACCACCTAAAAAAGGCATTATAGGGGTGACAAGAGCCTTAAACTCCTGGAATCATGCAATCTTCATTTAATGTCCAAATTTAAGACAGCAACATAACATAACCGTACGCCAACATGGTTGTACCGGTTTCGGTAAATCCTTCATCAGCAACCAGACATGATGTACAAAATAAAGACAAAAACTAACCATATAAACTTCAAATAGGAAGCATGGTGCGCCCTTTAGTGCATCAATAAAATAGTGCACTAGTTCAAAAATACATGAAATGTGTTACAAATTAACCCAGTTGCCCCAATTATATAAATGAGTATATAAACCCAAATATAGCAACAAAAATATAACAACTATATGAATTGGATGCCTCAAAAATGATCATTCAAGCCAGGGGAAAATAGAGCCCCTAGTTTGATGCTCCACATTTTCTCTTTATACGTGAGCTTATCATGTAGAACATGGGATTGTACATGTCTGTCCTTGATGTGATCAATGACCATAAAACAAAAATTGCCCGTAGGGTGTTTAGAAATGTGTTTATATAATGAACTGGACCCCTTTTTGTTTTTAATATCACTAAGATGTTCCCCTATCCTAACTTTAAAAGGACAGGAAGTTTGTCCAACATAGAAAGCTCAGCAATTGCACTGGGCCAAACAAATCACCCAAGAAAAAACTGCAATTGGCAAAACATAACATATCATAAACTTGTGGACAATTCTGTGAAGAAAAAGTCCGACATTTCAACACTCTAGGGCTGTAGGTACAATGACCACATGGATAGCATCCAAAAACATGGCCTGTAAAAAGGTGAGCTTGAGTAATGGAACATGTATCTCTGTAATAAACCTTCTTGTAATAACTAAAAAGAGAGCCCAAAGACCACCCTTTCCAAAATGACACCGGTCCCCTACATATTTCGCTAAGACATTATCCGATTTTAACAGATACCAATACTTACGGATAATGTTCATGAATCCAACTGTATTCCTCCCATAAGTTGTAACCAATCTAAGCAAATCAGACTTGACATGATCCCGATTTTGATAGAATAATAAATCAGTTCTATCTTGCTGATTTGCAAAACGATTGGCCCTCGTGATGTCACCCCCTACATAACCCCTACTTTTAAACCTGGTGATAAGATCCCTCCTGTGATGGTCGTATGTGGAGGAACTGGAACAAATCCTTCTAACATGAAGGAATTGGGACTTGGGGATGTTCTTGATGACATGCTGGGGGTGGAAACTAGTGGCATGTAATAAGGTATTGAACTGAGGAAATTTTCTAAATATCTCACTCTCAAGAGTGTTGGTGTCCGTTCTTTTTACCAAAACATCCAAAAACGTAATTTCAGATCTAGAAAATGTCAACTTAAACTCAATCCCCCATATATTGCCATTTAGATACTCAAGGAATTCAAAAAGGAATTCCTCACTAGCTCTCCACACCATCCAGCAGTCATCAAGACACCTCCTCCAAATATCCATCTCATTAATGTAGATATTGTGACTGATGTCATAAATTACATGGTCCGCCACATACGCCATAAATAAGTCTGCATAAATGGGGGCAAAAGAAGCCCCCATAGCAGTGCCCTGTGTCTGCCAAAAACATCTGTCCATAAAAATGAACACATTGTGAATCAGGACCTGTTCAGTCATGCATGCCAAGAGGGTATTAAAACCAGGCTTATAGATATTAACCTTATCCAACCAATATTGCAGGGCCAAAAGTCCTGTCCAATGGGGAATACTGGTATATAGGGAGGTGACATCCAAGGTGCATAAAATCCAATGGGACTCTAGTTGGGTCTCAGAGATAATGGATAGGAACTGTGTAGTATCTTGAATTCTAGAACATATATGTGCCAAAAGTGGTTTTAGATATAATGTGAGGAATTCAGAAAGGGGTTCGGTAAGGGAACCCCTGCCTGATATGATCGGTCTCCCAGGCGGCATTTGGGGTCTTTGTGGATCTTCGGAAGAAAATAGATATATTGCCTGCTAGGAAAATCAACCTTGAGACACACTTCATCATTAATAATGCCCTCCTCTGTAGCCAAATTCAAAAACTTGTTGACATCCTTTTTAAATTGCAAAGTGGGATCCACCTGCATTTCCTGATAATAAGTATGGTTAGATAACTGACGATCAGCTTCAGCTTCATAGTCCCCCAGATCCTCAACCACCACTGCTCCACCCTGGTCCGCTGAAAGAACAACAATGTCTTTGTTGTTAATCAGTTTCTCCAAACACATTCTCTGATCTTTGTTCAGATTATCTTTAAGCTTGTCCTGTTTATGTAAATACAAATGTAAATCCTTGAGGACAGCATTATGAAATGTTTGGACAATAGGTTGCTTAGGTGGCCTGAACCTGGAGGCACAGAAGTGAAATTCCCTAACCTCAGAGGCATCACAATCAGTCCCATGAAAAAAGCATTTCAAATTCAAATTTTGACAAAATTTAACCACATCATCAGCAAAACAATGTTCTTGGACAAAAAACCCAGGGACAAAACTTAGTCCTTTATTCAATATATCAACTTGTTGGTCATCCAATACCACTGAGGAAATATTATGCACATTATTAACATTGGATACTAAATCCTGGTCATCTGTTGAAGGATGCCCCCCAGCCCATCTGGGTTTATGATGCTACCTCCACCCTTGTCTCTGTGACTTGTGCCTAAAGGGGTCTTTCCGATAAAGCCTCTGTCCAAATTATTCTTCTTGGAAACAGGAGAAATGCTGATATGAGTATCCTCCCATTCAGTATTGGAGGATGAGTCATCACCAGATGGCATAGACTCCCTGCTCCTTTTCTTCAGAATAGATTTAGGCCAAGTAACTCTCATTCTCTTAGATGAATCTATAGGCATATCAAATTTGACCCTAGGTCGCAAATCAAATGGCTTCCCCCTGTCATAGTCCCCCACATCCCTATTAAATTTCTTGACCTTCCTATCCTTCAAACCTAAATACAAAGTTGCCAATTCCTTGCCAAGTTTTCCAATATTACCTTTATAGCAAGGAAGTGCAGAAAACACCTCCACAGTATTACTAATCTGCAATACATTGGCAATTTGCTGCTCAACCTTCCTCTCATAAAAACTACTCAAAAGATTAACAAAAGTCATAGAAACATTTTGTTGGGCCACGGCCCATTGTGTGAGAAGACATTCGTCCGGTTCAGCCACCATGGGTTGAATCCTAACCCTAAGTCCCCTAGGAACTATTTTTCTGCATTGATAAGCCCAAAATAATTTTAAACACCAAACATTTTTACGAAGAGAAATGAGGTCCTTGGTCAATTTAGTGAAAGCTAAATTGCCATCCTGAATAAGATCCCGGACACCCGGAACAACATCCCCTGAACCCAAAGCTAGGCCAAAAATACCCAGATCCTCAGAGTCTGAAGCCAAACCTTTAATTAAATTTGCTAATTCCATCCCTGGCCAAAAATGAACACAAATTCAGTATCAAATACAAAGATATGTGTAACAAATGTGAAAAATATAGGTTCCACACTGAATATATTACATGAACAAATGGTTGGACAATCAGTATGCTAAATGCATAATTCATGTAACCAACCTTAAATCTTAAATACACTCCTAATTAGGTGAAACCATATGGCCACCTTATTATTATACTTCAAAAACCACAAGGGAACCATATATAATCACAGATATCAAAAATATCAAAACTCAAGGCCCCAATAGAATACTATTATAGCCAACAAGCTTATAAAAAAGCCTGAATTGAGCCTACAAAAAGCTCACACTACGTAATCAAAAAGGGGCCATATATATGTATATTGAATCCCAAATATAAAAAACATATGAGTGTTCTTGGCCAGTGGTGAAAAAGCAAAAAAACAAAGAAATTTAAATAAATTAAATATGTTCAGAAGGGCTGTCCTGGTGTCTGGAATAACGACATAAAAATTGTCCAAATCTGCTAATAATAAACCAAAAAAATTTTTTTAAAACCAAAAAATTTTTGGATGGACCAAATAAATCCTGAAGAAATAACCCCCAAGGTATGGTATATCACATAACATATACCATCAAAAAAGAAAAAAGAAAAAATTCTAAACCTACAAAAAAGCCCAGAGACAAAAAACAAGGGGGGGGGCAAAAGACTTCCACCCTTGTAACCCACTAAATCCACACTACTAATTACAGAGAAGGGAAATAATGCATATCAAAGTACATGTAAACTCAAAAGCCCACCAACTTGACATATAATAAGCTATTTAACCTGTAAAAAACTGTTATAGAGGCCAGCTTTTGGAAGTAAACCAAATTAAACTAACCAAAAATTTGGCCCATAACAACACTTATGTAAAAAATAAACTGAGGCCTAAATACAGATCAGAAGAGCAGACATATAACATATCTAAAAGATATATACAGCTCATAACCTGTCCATATTAATAATAATGATGGCAATACATGACATAAGAATGCAAATATGTTTGAAAACAACCAACATATCAGATTGAACAATTATCTAAACTTGCCATAGATATGATACCATATAAGATTTCTAACAATTGACAAACATAAAATAATAAACATTGGTAGATACTTGCAAAAATATAGTCCTCATGAAATGTGCTGCCAAACAAAAAAGAAAAAAAATGTGTCACTCTAAATCCTCAGTTCAAATGACCACAAGGTCCCAATATGAACCCAGATCCAAATGGGAACATCCAAACAGAAACTAAGGACCTTGAAAAAGGAAGAATCAGCATCCAAAACACCAAACGACCATCATTCCACTGTATTATAGGGTGCTCCAAAGCTTTCTGATCCAAATATCCAACACCATCCAGGGGAAGCCATCAGCAAGAGACCAAAACCTTCAATAAGTCCAAAACCTCCTCCTGCATGAACAGCTGGTGCACGGCTTAAAAAAACAAACCCAAAGTTAAAAAAGAAAAGCCAGCACTAAACTCCTGGAATCAGGCAATCTTCATTTAATGTCCAAATTTAAGACAGCAACATAACATAACTGTACACCAACATGGTTGTACCGGTTTCGGTAAATCCTTCATCAGCAACCAAACATGATGAACAAAATAAAGACAAAAACTAACTTCCTGTCTTGCAACTTATATAAACTTCAAATAGGAAGCATGGAGCACCCTCTAGTGCATCAGTAAAATAGTGTACTAGTTCAAAAATACATGAAATGTGTTACAAATGAACCCAGTTGTCCCAATTATTTAAATGAGTATATAAACCCAAATATAGCAACACAAATATAACAACAACTATATGAATTGGATGCCTCAAAAATGATCATTCAAGCCAGGGGAAAATAGAGCCCCTAGTTTGATGATCCACATTTTCTCTTTATAAGTGAGCTTATCATGTAGAACATGGGATTGTACATGTCTGTCCTTGATGTGATCAATGACCATAAAACAAAAATTGCCCGTAGGGTGTTTAGAAATGTGTTTATATAATGAACTGGACCCCTTTTTGTTTTTAATATTACTAAGATGTTCCCTTATCCTAACTTTAAAAGGATGGGAAGTTTGTCCAACATAGAAAGCTCGACAATTGCACTGGGCCAAATAAATCACCCAAGATGTACTGCAATTGGCAAAACATAATATATCATAAACTTGTGGACAATTTTGTGAAGAAAAATTCCGACATTTCAACACCCTAGGGCAGTAGGTACAATGACCACATGGATAGCATCCAAAAACAGGGCCTGTAAAAAGGTGAGCTTGAGTAATGGAACATGTATCTCTGTAATAAACCTTCTTGTAATGACTAAAAAGAGAGCCCAAAGACCACCCTTTCCAAAATGAATAATGACACCGGTCCCCTACATATTTCTCTAAGACATTATCCGATTTTAACAGATACCAATACTTACGGATAATGTTCATGAATCCAACTGTATTTCTCCCATAAGTTGTAACCAATCTAAGCAAATCAGACTTGACATGATCCCGATTTTGATAGAATAATAAATCAGTTCTATCTTGCTGATTTGAAAAGAGATTTTCCCTCGTGATGTCACCCCCTACATAACTCCTACTTTTAAACCTGGTGATAAGATCCCTCCTGTGATGGTCGTATGTGGAGCAACTGGAACAAATCCTTCTAACACAAAGGAATTGGGGCTTGGGGATGTTCTTGATGACATGCTGGGGGTGGAAACTAGTGGCATGTAATAAGGTATTGAATTGAGGACATTTTCTAAATATCTCACTCTCAAGAGTGTTGGTGTCCGTTCTTTTTACCAAAACATCCAAAAACGTAATTTCAGATCTAGAAAATGTCAACTTAAATTAAATCCCCCATATATTGCCATTTAGATACTCAAGGAATTCAAAAAGGAATTCCTCACTAGCTCTCCACACCATCCAGCAGTCATCAAGATACCTCCTCCAAATATCCATCTCGTTAATGTAGATATTGTGACTGATGTCATAAATTACCTGGTCCTCCACATACACCATAAATAAGTCTGCATAAATGGGGGCAAAAGAAGCCCCCATAGCAGTGCCCTGTGTCTGCCAAAAACATCTGTCCTTAAAAAAGAACACATTGTGAATCAGGACATGTTCAGTCATGCATACCAAGAGGGTATTAAAACCAGGCTTATAGATATTAACCTTATCCAACCAATATTGCAGGGCCAAACGTCCTGCCCAATGGGGAATACTGTTATATAGGTTGGTGACATCCAAGGTGCATAAAATCCAATGGGACTCTAGTTGGGTCTCAGAGATAATGGATAGGAACTGTGTAGTATCTTGAATTCTAGAACGTATATGTGCCAAAAGTGGTTTTAGATATAATGTGAGGAATTCAGAAAGGGGTTCCATAAGGGAACCCCTGCCTGAAATGATCAGTCTCCCAGGTGGTCTTGTGGGGTCTTTGTGGATCTTCAGGAGAAAATAGATATATTGCCTGCTAGGAAAATCAACCTTGAATTGATGACACACTTCATCATTAATAATGCCCTCCTCTGTAGCCAAATCCAAAAACTTGTCGACATCCTCTTTAAATTGCAAAGTGGGATCCGCCTGCATTTCCTGATAATGATTATGGTTAGATAACTGACGATCAGCTTCAGCTTCATAGTCCCCCAGATCCTGGACCACCACTGCTCCACCCTTGTCTGCTGAAAGAACAATGTCTTTGTTGTTAATCAGTTTCTCCAAATACATTCTCTGATCTTTGTTCAGATTATCTTTAAGCTTGTCCTGTTTATGTAAATATAAATGTAAATCCTTGAGGATAGCATTTTGAAATGTTTGGAAAATGGGTTGCATAGGTGGCCTGAACCTGGAGGCACTGAAGCGAAATTCCCTAACCTCAGAGGCATCACAATCAGTCCCATGAAAAAAGCATTTCAAATTTAAATTTCGACAAAATTTAACCACATCTTCAGCAAAACAATGTTCTTGGACAAAAAACCCAGGGACAAAACTTAGTCCTTTATTCAATATATCACCTTGTTGGTCATCCAATACCACTGAGGAAATATTATGCAGATTATTAACATTGGATACTAAATCCTGGTCATCTGTTGAAGGATGTCCCCCAGCCCATCTGGGTTTGTGATGCTTCCTCCCCCCTCGTCTCTGGGACTTGTGACTAAAGGGGTCTTTCGATAAAGCCTCTGTCCAAATTATTCTTCTTGGAAACAGGAGAAATGCTGATATGAGTATCCTCCCATTTAGTATTGGAGGATGAGTCATCACCAGATGGCGTCGACTCCCTGCTCCTTTTCTTCAGAATAGATTTAGGCCGAGTAACTCTCATTCTCTTAGATGAATCTATAGGCATATCAAATTTGACCCTAGGTCGCAAATCAAATGGCTTCCCCCTGTCATAGTCCCCCACATCCCTATTACATTTCTTGACCTTCCTATCCTTCAAGCCTAAATACAAAGTTGCTAATTCCTTGCCAAGTTTTCCAATATTATCTTTATAGCAAGGAAGTGCAGAAAACACCTCCACAGTTTTAGTAATCTGCAATACATTGGCAATTTGCTGTTCAACCTTCCTCTCATAAAAACTACTCAAAAGATCAACAAAAGTCATAGAAACATTTTGTTGGGCCTCGGCCCATTGTGTGAGAAGACATTCGTCCGGTTCAGCCACCATGGGTTGAATCCTAACCCTAAGTTCTCTAGGAGCTATTTTTCTACATTGATAAGACTGAAATAATTTTAAATGCCAAACATTTTTATGAAGAGAAATGAGGTCCTTGGTCAATTTAGCAAAAGCTAAATTGCAATCCTGAATAAGATCCCAGACACCCAGAACAATATCCCCTGAACCCGAAGCTAGGCCAAAAATACCCAGATCCTCAGAGTCTGAAGCCAAACCTTTAATTAAATTGGCTAATTCCATCCCTGGCCAAAAATGAACACAAATTCAGTATCAAATACAAAGATATGTGTAACAAATGTGAAAAATATAGGTTCCACACTGAATATATTACATGAACAAATGGTTGGACAATCAGTATGCTAAATGCATAATTCATGTAACCAACCTTAAATCTTAAATAGACTCCTAATTAGGTGAAACCATATGGCCACCTTATTATTATACTTCAAAAACCACAAGGGAACCATATATAATCACAGATATCAAAAATATCAAAACTCAAGGCGCCAATAGAATACTATTATAGCCAACAAGCTTATAAAATAGCCTGAACTGAACATACAAAAAGCTCACACTACATAATCAAAAAGGGGCCATATATATATGCATATTGAATCCCAAATATAAAAAAAAACATATGAGTGTCCTTGGCCAGTGGTGAAAAAGCAAAAAAAACAAAGAAATTTAAATAACTTAAATATGTTCAGAAGGGCTGTCCTGGTGTCCAGAATAATGAAATAAAAATTGTCCAAATCTGCTAATAATAAACCAAAAAAAATTTTTTAAACCAAAAAACATTTTTGGATGAACCAAATAAACCCTGCAGAAATAACCCCCAAGGTATGGTATATCACATAACATATACCATCAAAAAAGAAAAAAGAAAAAATTCTAAACCTACAAAAAAGCCCAGAGACAAAAAAAAGGGGGGGGGGCAAAATACTTCCACCCTTGTAACCCACTAAATCCACACTACCAATTACAGAGAAGGGAAATAATGCATATAAAATGCATATCAAAGTACATGTAAACTCAAAAGCCCACCAACTTGACATACAATAAGCTATTCAACCTGTAAAAAACTGTTATAGAGGCCAGCTTTTGGAAGTAAACCAAATGAAACTAACCAAAAATTTGGCCCACAACAACACTTATGTAAAAAATAAACTGAGGCCTAAATACAGATCAGAAGAGCAGACATATAACATATCTGAAAGATATATACAGCTCATAACCTGTCCATATTAATAATAATGATGGCAATACATGACATAAGAATGCAAATATGTTTGAAAACAACCAACATATCAGAGTGAACAATTATCTAAAGTTGTCATAGATATGATACCATACAAGATATCTAACAATTGACAAACATAAAATAATAAACATTGGTAGATACTTGCAAAAATATAGTCCTCATGAAATGTGCTGCCAAACAAAAAAGAAAAAAATGTGTCACTCTAAATCCTCAGTTCAAACGACCACAAAGTCCCAGTATGAACCCAGATCCAACTGGGAACATCCAAACAGAAACTATGGACCTTGAAAAAGGAAGACTCAGCATCCAAAACACCAAACGACCATCATTCCACCGTATTATAGGGCGCTCCAAAGCTTTCTGATCCAAATATCCGACGCCATCCAGGGGAAGCCATCAGCAAGAGACAAAAACCTTCAATAAGTCCAAAACCTCCTCCTGCACGAACGGCTGGTGCACGGCTTAAAAAAACAAACCCAAAGTTAAAAAAGAAAAGCCTGCACTAAACTCCTGGAATCAGGCAATCTTCATTTAATGTCCAAATTTAAGACAGCAACATAACATAACCGTACACTATTTTATTGATGCACTAGAGGGCACTCCATGCTTCCTATTTGAAGTTTATATAAGTTGCAAGACAGGAAGTGTCTTTATTTTGTACATCATGTTTGGTTGCTGATGAAGGATTTACCGAAACCGGTACAACCATGTTGGTATACGGTTATGTTATGTTGCTGTCTTAAATTTGGACATTAAATGAAGATTGCCTGATTCCAGGAGTTTAGTGCTGGCTTTTCTTTTTTAACTTTGGGTTTGTTTTTTTAAGCCGTGCACCAGCCATTCGTGCAGGAGGAGTTTTTGGACTTTGTGACAAGAGCCTTAGCCAGTACAACGGAAACTCATGGATGACAGATGCAGGCCATCTCTGGAAAAGCATCGAAGTCTGTCAATCATGTCATCCCAAGCAGACAGATACTGGATCCCTTTAGAATGACACCAGAAACTTAGCCAATTGTTGGAAGTCAATCATTTTCTGTTTGTACTGCAGTATCATTCTGGGTGATGGTGGGATGCTGCTCAGGGCTAGAGTCATACCTGCCTGGGCCACATAATCTGAGAGCTCCACCATGTCTCTTTTCATGTAGTCCAGGGAGATGTGTCTCAGGTCATTCAAACCTATATGGACAATGACAGAGTCATACTTGTACTTGTTGTGGAGTGACCTGAGTGCGTGTGTTATGTGTTGGATTCTGGCACCTGATAGACATCTGACTGTTACCGTCTCCTTATTCAACCTAGTGAGTGGGACATCAGTGTGCTTCACTATTGAGTCACCTATGATTATTGTATTGGGCAAGCTGTTTTGCCTTAGGGGCTTAGGTATGTGTCTTGTGGTTTGTGCTGTGTTGTGGTGGTCGAGTTCATTTCTGCAGTGGAAGTCTCTGCTGTTTGGGTAGATTTCTATTGAGAGCCTCCACGAAGGTGGGTGTGTGGTGTGTGTTTTTATGTGAGGGCTGTGATGGTGGGTGTTCTGGAGGGCTATGTGTTCCATGTGGTGTGGTGCAGGTGTTGACCTTCTCCTCTTAACCAGCTATTCCGGTCTTGGCTGGAGAGTGCATTTCTTCCAATTTGGAGATATAAGCGCATCTCTCACAAGTCTGAGTATTTGGGAGGTAAGACGAGAGGGTTGTCTGTGTACATGAGGGTTGTCTGTGTACATGAGGCAGTTGCCACACTGCCTTAGAATGCCAGAGTTCACCAGGTTAATAGGAGAAAGCACAGGAACCTTTTCTTTAGACATGCCAGAACAACTGTTTTTGCAACATGGCTTATTTTTAAATACTGGGGCTAATTTTGTGATAAAAGTGTACTGTGTTTGAGAACTTTTATATGCTTATGCACATTTTAATGATTGGGCAGTGTTTTACAGGGCAAGAAAAGTATTTAATCTTGAATGCTTGCATACACTTTATGGTAATTTATCTTCAGTTCTTCCCGTCAGGGCACTTCATAAAAGGAGCTTTGAGTTCTGTCAGGATTTTTTGTGTATTACTTATTATTTACTTTTGAAAGAGACTGTGGGAAGTGTAAGCATGTGTGTGTGCTGCTTGAACACTTGTCTGACAGTTTAACTTTTGACCAGCTCATTCTGGCAATGCCTATTGGCAATCAGACTTTTTCCTTGGCTACAATATGGATACTTATTCTGGTCTTGCTGGCTCTTTCCCCACCCACACCTAAATACAAAAGCGACTCATTAAGGAGTCCTTGTCACCAGCATGGGCTCAAACAGTGCCTTGGCCATTAGTGGGTGACTCTGTAGTGGCAGACAGTTGTTCCTCAGAGCAGTCACTTGTTATTTTGTGCTCCTCTGGTGAAGCCTCTTCTGACACCATGGACCTGCAGTCAGCCACATCCTTTGCGGCTGTTCCAGTGTTTAATTTGGGCATGTGAGAACCATCTTCTTTGATTCTGGGACATACTCTTCAAGGTTCTTTTCAAGGTGGCTGGAAAAAAAAGAGACTCTTGCCAGAGATGAAGTGCTATCCAAAAGTTAGTCTTCTTCCAGGGAGGTTCCTGCAAAGAAAAACAAAAGGTTAGACATTGCTCAGCTGAGGACATGGTGTCTGTTTGTAAAGATGATTTCCTCTCTTTAGCTAGGAAATTATTGCAGGCTGTTAATCGTGGAACTGAGAAATCCTTATGAGAGTGCAATCTCAATAAAGAAATTTCTAAAGAAAGTTTGTTGGAGGATTCTGTCATTGACAGAGACAGGACTTCTCCTGGAGATTTCCAAGCCCATAACTCTAATACTGAGGAAAGATGATCCTCTACAGCTCCCTTGGAAGAGTTTTCCTTTTCAGAAACTATTTCCATGGTGAATGATGCATTTTTCTAGGAACAGGTGGATGTTCCCAATGAACTGATGAGATACTATGATATATTGTAAGTGGATGTGCCACATGCTACACTCATTCCTTCTATTTTGTCAGCCTTGGATGATGTATTAAATGCTGTCTATAATAATCTCAACTTTCAATCTTCAGTCCCAAAAAAGGCAGACAAACTTTATAAAATACTTCAAACTAACACATTCTCATTTTCTCATCTTAGATCTGATCCAGCTGCCATTTCAACCTCTTCTCCAGCTGGAAACAGACTTTTAGTCAATAGTAACCATTCTCGTGTCTATAAAGAAGGTAAAGTATTGGACAGATTTGGTAAGAAATTTTTCTCTTCTTCCTCTTTAGCATACCGAAGTCTTACCTACCAGGTGCATATATAGAAGTTTTTTTAGTTGTGTAGACTGAGAGAATACTCTGCCGCATTTTCTTCAGAAGGTAGTTCCTATTTGTTTTTAAACACTTGTATTAAATTATGAATCCTATTATTTCTAATCTGTGTCAAGTATTTAAACATGCTGCTTTGAAGAGTGTGTATGATTAAGCAAACACTGTGTCTAGGGCCACTGCTACAGTGCTGAGGAGGTATGGCTGGGTGCGTAATTAAAAGTTTGCTGTGACATGAAGTCTGAGATTTTAAACTCTACTTTAGGTAAGGAGGTTTTGTTTAGCCATTCTACCATTCAGGTGTTCAAACAATTTCATGAAAGAAGGAAACCAATTCAGGACATTTCAAAGATTTCTCAAGTTCCCCATTATAAATCTCTCAAACCCTTTACTCCCTTTAAAAGACAAACTAACCAATCCCTGTCACCTCCTGGCAAACAAGGGAAAAAAAAATGGCAGGAGGTAAACAACAAAAAACTGGGATCATTTCAGAAAAAGGAACAGTCTAATCTTTTAGAATGACTATCCCAGCAGTCTTTCTCCCCTCCTCTTCTGCACCTATCTCTCTAAATCTGCTCTGGCAACTGGTTCCCAAAATCCTGTTTGGCAACAGAGTGTATCAGACTCTTGGGTGATAAAAGTGGTTTAGAAGGGTTACGTTTGGCACTGGATATATATATCTCCTTTCAGGAGAATTCCTCCCCACTGTCTGAACCAAACAGAGTTTTTCCTAGGGTTCTTCAACCCTTGCTGGCCATAGGAATCATAGAACCAGTGCCTTTAGATCAAAGGGCAGAGGCTTCTACTCCACAATGTTTCTGGTTCAAAAGAAAGAGCTTTCATGGAGACTAGTTTTAGATCTTTTCTTTCTCAATCTTTTTGTGAAGGTATCAACATTCAAAATGTTGACCCTTCAGGGTCTCTTACCTGCCATCCCCATTTTGAGTTTTGTGGAGGCATGGTGGCATTAGATCTAAAGGATGCTTATCAGCACATTCCCATAGCCACAGACTTCAGCAAACTTCTCAAATTCTCTGTGTCAGGGTCGCACTATCAGTTCTCTGCATTGCCCTTTGGGTTACTTACACCTCCAAGGGTGTTTACAAAGTGCTTAGCTCCACTGGTAGCTCATTTCAAACTGCAAAGCATTCACATATTTCCTTATTTAGACAACTTGCCTGTCTTTGCAGATTCTTGCAGAATCCACCTTGACTCCATCACACAGGGTTGTGTTTCTGGGCAGTGTTCTAGACACATCTTAGAAAAAAGTTTTTTTCTTACCCAGGGAAAGGTGGATTTTTATCTGGAAACTCCCCTGAGCTTCTCTACTTGCTCTCAGACTTTGACAAGAGAATATCTCAGGATCTTAGGTTTCATGACTTCTATTATTCTCATGATTCTTCTTGCCAGGTTACATATGATAAAAATACTAACTTTAAAAAACACATAGACCCAATATTCTCATCCTCTGGAATTTCGCATTCCAGTTTTGGGCTTTGTCAAAAAGGAATTGCAATAGTGGAGACTGCAAAAGGCTCAAAATCCATGTCTTCCCTTTTCTCCTCCTGTCCTAGGTCAGTATGTAACTACAGATGCATCTAAGTTTGCTTGGAGAACAATTTCTATAGAGATAAAGGTACAAGACCTGTGAACCTCTTCAGACAGACCAAAGCACATAAATGTCAGAGATGTCAGCTGTGATTCATACCATAAAATCTCACCATCATCGGGGTCTCCTGGACCTCTTGTTTGTCTTTTCCCGGTTAGGGGTCGCCACAGTGGAACTCCGGTCCGCTAATGATTGGCAGTAGATTTTTATGGTGCCAAGTTGCTAGCCCGACGCCCAACCTTCAGCGAAGACACGCCCATTCACGCATGCCTTTCGGAGGCTACTCGACCGCGGGGAGGACATGCAGACTCCACACAGAAGGCACTCCAGCTGAGCATCGAACAGGAGAACCTCTTGCTGTGAGGCAACAATGCTACTGCTGTACCACCATGGCTTTGGTCTCCTGGACCTCTACAGATGATTACTGACAACACCACAGTGATATAGTACATAAACAAACAGAAGGGCACCAGGTCGTACCCTGAATACAGGCTCGCTAGGATGGCTTGTGAGGTAGCTGTTCACCATGATTTAGCCCTCCAAGCAGCTTATATTCCTTCACAGCAGAATGTACGGGCAGACAACCTAAGCAGGACCAGGACAGACCCTCATAAATGGAAAATGAGCAAATGAATTTTCCAGGAATTGATCCTGTTGTGGGGAACAACTCCAATATTTCTGTTCACCTCCTTTCAAAACAGACAACTAAACAAATTCTGCACCAGGGCTCCTTGCAAGCTGGCCAGGAAATCGGATGCATTCCCATTCCACTGGTCAGGGATGTTTCTTTATGCATTTCCAAACATATTTCAGGATCTTAGGTTTCATAACTTCTATTATTCTCATGATTCTTCTTGCCAGGTTACATATGATAAAAATACTAACTTTAAAAAACACAGACACAATATTCTCATCCTCTGGAATTTCACATTCCAGTTTTGGGCTTTGTCAAAAAGGAACTGCAATGGTGGAGACTGCAAATGGCTCAAAATCCATGTCTTCCCTTTTCTCCTCCAGGTCAGTATGTAACTACAGATGCATCTAAGTTTGCTTGAGGAACAATTTCTATAGAGATAAAGGTACAAGACCTGTGAACCTCTTCAGACAGACCAAAGCACATAAATGTCAGAGATGTCAGCTGTGATTCATACCATAAAAATCTCACCATCATCTGGGTCTCCTGGACCTCTACAGATGATTATTGACAACACTACAGTGATATAGTACATAAACAAACAGAAGGGCACCAGTTCAGGTGACCAGCTGGCCAGGAAATCAGATGCATTCCCATTCCACTGGTCAGGGATGTTCCTTTATGCATTTCCACCCTTTCCACTGATTTCCAGGGTAATGCTTAAGATTCAGAAGGACTCTGCAAATGTCATTTGGTGACTCCATTTTGGCTTAGGTAACATTACTTCTTCCTTCTTATGGAACTGACCAAGGGCAGTTACCACAAGCTTCCTCGCAGACTGGACCTAGTCACAGAAGACTGGGTGCAGTGTTTGATACACCCCAGTCTCAAACAACTTCAACTGCTTGAATGATTCAATGTTGATGTATTTTAGGTACATAGTTCATGATGATGTGCAATAGGTACTAAAGAAGGCAAGAAAGCTTGCTGCTAGGAAATATTATATTGGCAAGTGGGAAAACAAATCTAGTTGGTGCTTAACCAATAACCAAGACCCTATCAGGGATTATCTACCATTGTTTTTTAAATATTTGTGTGAGTTACTTTCCTCTGGCCTATCTTACTCTTCTATCCGATTTCATCTAGCAGCTATTTCAGTATGTCTGTCAATCATGTCATCCCATTTCATCTCTTTTTGTGGTAAAACAGTTTCTGAAGGAAATTCTGCATCTTAGGCCACCTAGGAAACAGGTAGCTTCTCCATGAGACCTTAACTTTGTGCTAGAAAAGTAACTATGTCGCTGTATGAACTGGCTCATTAGGCTGATTTAAAGTTCATCAGATGGAGGACTGTACTTCTTATTGCTCTGACATCTGCAAGAAGTGTATCTGAGTTGCAAGCTCTCATGGGATAGATAGAGATAGGGTTGCACTAAGACCAAATCTTTCATTTATGCCCAAAGTTTATTTAATTTATTTTATTTATTTTTATTTGTTTACCGGGATAGTCCGACTGGGTGGTTAACCCATTTTCAGCAGAGGCCAGAGGGGAAAAGCTCCAAGTTATATTCAATCCATAGCATGTTCAAGTTCAAAGTTCAAAAGTTATTTCAGAGTTTACTTTGAATCAAGCCATTAATCTCCCAGTGTTCTAGCCAGATCCTCAGAACCATGGAGAAAGAATTCTAAATACTCTGGACATGCATAAGCAACTCAGTTACAATTTTGATAGATATGAGTCCTTTAGAAAAGCAGATCAAATGTTTATTTCTTACAGTTGGACAACGTGTATGAAAAAAGACTATACTGATATATGTTGTCCTCAGCTATTGTTTTTTTTTTTTGTTCCCACCATGGCAAATCTATTCTAGGCAGTATCAAGGCACATTATACTACAGCTTTAATTTCTGTATTGGTACATTGAAAAGGGATGGACTCTAGAATCATTCTACAGGCAGCAACAATGCCCTCTATACATATTTTTTTCAAAGCATTGCAAACTGGATCCAGGTCTAGGACTGGCTTTACTTAGACCATTCTCCAAAGACTCTTGGACCCTTATCCTTCCTCTTCCCAAGTTGGATAGGCTTTGGTAATCAGTCCATATAGCCAAAGGCTACTGTAGCAGTGAGAATGATGAACACAGGCAGTCGTATAAGCTGCACTTACCATAACAGTAGATGTTCAGATTCCTCACCGTTGAAGTAGTCACACCCATCCTCCATGCCTCTACTTCCATATATAGTTAGTTGTTGGAATATAAAGTTATTTGTTTTAATTTATATCTTTCAGAGGTTCTGAATGAATAAGCTCTTTCTCTCTGTTGTTGTTGTTGTGTCTTTCGGCTTATCCCAGTTAGGGGTCGCCACAGCGGAATTCCGGTCCGCTAATGTTTGGTAGTGAATTTTTACGTGCCGAGTTACCAGCCCTGATGCACAACCTTCAACGAAGGCACGCCCATTCACACATGCCTCCACACAGAAGACGCTCTAGCTGAGAATCGAACGGGACAACGCTTTGCTGCTCTTTCTCTCTGTATGGGCAAGAAAATCCTGAAATTGTCTACACTCTGACTGCTGATTTCCCTTCAAGGGGCTAGCCAGTTAGCAGTCAGAATGTAGGTTTGGAGAGAGGCAGAGATTTGCATAGCTGGCCAGTTGTTGTATCCTGGACAGCATATAACCAATATAGTAAAGACTACTGCATCAGTGAGGATTTCAAACATCTACTGTTATGGGACAAGTTACACAACTGTACTTTGTAAATGGTTCTAATGTATCAAGATCAATTGCTTAAAGATGGACTTTTTTAAATTTTGCATGAACTGTAGAAAGCAAAGATAAAGTGCAGAGGTGATGTTTTAGAAAATGAACATTCCTTAGATAAGACACTAATATTGTGGACTACCCAACCAGGACGGGTGATTATATAAAAGTGTGGAGAGTTTTTAAAAGAAGCTGGTAGAGCACCAGTCAAAAAGGAAAGATAAGAAAGTTGGACATTGCAAATCAGTAGAATTACTGACACGGTGATGGGCAGGAACCCTATTGCTTTCAGCTGACCTGATGATTGAAGCTCAGGATGTCATCAGTGAAAGGCAGACCTCTCAACTGACTCTGTTTTGGAGAAATGTTTATATAGTCAGCCTGATGTAAAATGTCTCTATTTTTGGAGGCATGACCCTATTTTCAGGCTTGATTTACTCCTTGTCACAATTTTCTGAGTCCCTGAAGCTATCTAGTACATAGAAGAAACACACTAAAATACCAACATACTTGTGGGAATAATAGTTTCAAAAAAGAGGACACATATCTTACAACTCCCTTTTTCTGAAGTAAAAATAAATGACCTTTTATGTTAGACTTTTGAAACAGAATTCATTAAAAGCTACAGATTTATCATTTATCAGTCTCTATTTTTCCTTGTGTTTCTGAGTAGCATCCCATATTCTTACTTGAGATGGGAAGAGCTATGTGCTATCTGGTGTTCAAATGTTATGCTATGTCCAGATTTTAGCTAGCTGTTCCTATTAAGGGCTTTTGTTCCTATATTCAATAGCTTTAGGTTGAGAGGTATGCTGGAAGTTTGCTGGTGACTTGCAAAGGTCAGCTTCAGAAAAAAACAAGGAGGGGGGTTACATTGTTTTTTCTCACTTTCTCCCTCTTTTCTGAATTTGTGTGATCTTGTTGTTGGTATATATTTGTACCATCCAAAAAAAAAGTCTTTGCATTTTGTTTCTTTGAGGGTATTACTGTTTTTAAAAGCAATATTCCAAGGTTTTAAATGATTTTGGGTTGAATAATAGTGTGTTGATTAAGCAAGACATTATTATTCATAGTAACTCGGTCATGTGTTCATATCATAAGATTGCTGTGTATCATGTAACATAATATATGACAAAGGTCTGGCTAAGTCACACTGGATACTGGTGCCACTAACACCACTGTGTAGGCTGATGATGTGTCTGGTGTATGGTCCGCATTAGTGTAAACTCATCTAATGGTGAACAAATGACATAGGTTACATACATGTCAGTGAATCATATGTGAGGACAGTAAGAGCAAATGCACATTTCAGAAAGGTACATTGAAGCTATACATGTTTAAGCAGCTTATCATTGCAGGTGGTAGCATTCATAATATTGATTCCAGTAAATTTGATGAGGGCACTGGCTGTGTGCTTTGACTGTCTCCAGATGTTGTGAACTCTAATGGGAAATGTAGCAATTAATTACTAAAGCTTGCAGCATAACCAAGAGTTCAGAGCAAAAAGCTGTGAATATACTTGGCACATGCAGGAAAAAAAGACATATCAGGGTCCAGTACTATAGGTAGTTTAATATGTTGTGCCAGGCACCATATTGCATTCAGAGAGCAAAATCAGCCTGGTCACTGATAGTATCAAGACTGGGTTTTGGTTGCCTGCACTGGTGGCGTAAAGGGATAAAGTCCTCACTAAAGGCCAAATGATCTGAGTTTGATTAGCAGCTTGGGTGCATGACAGCACTGCTAGGGAAGATGGGTATGCCCATTCTGGAGGGTACACACATTTGGAAACACCTTGCTATTGATACCTGGTGGAGACCAAGGATGTAAGAGAGTTTGCTGTCCTTAGGGGAGTAAGCCTGTGGGTGATTATCAGCAGAAGTGGGATTATATGCCACCAAGCTCTTTGCATATCCTTCCCCAGGGTAGAATGACTGTGTGCAGTTTATTGTTCAGGACACTGGTAAAAACATATCTGACATGCTATATTCAATGCTGTGGTTTATAGACCAAAATGGAGATTAACATGGGAGACCATGCAAAGTAAAGCTTCTAAAAATCATGACAGAGTTACAGACAAGTATACTCTAAATGAGAAGAGAGAGAAAGCCAAATGAGATATGGACACACTACTCTTGGGGTTGGAAATGAGTGGCATTGAAATTGAAAAAGGCAGTGCAATAGAGAAAAGGAGAAATTACATCTGGAAATGGTGCATTTCTAGACTGATGCAAAATATAATTTAATGCAGGAGGAGAACAGAACCTGGAATGCTTTAACAGAAATACTAGTGGAGCTTAGATAAACAGATGGGCTGTGGACTTTCTTGGACAGATGAAAAAGTAGCAGTGAACAGGGTGATCTGGAGAGGTGCATCCACCTAGGAACTAGCTGCAATGTCCAATCAACCTATAAACCTATAAACTACAAGACATTCTCCCCTCACCATCTTGTAAAACTCACATGTAGTTAGTTATCTTAGGTTTGATTCCTGTGGCTAATGTGAGCCTTTGAAGTTATCTCTTGCTTATCCTAGACTTTGGAAGCTGTACACAAAACAGGAAATTCTGCCTTGTCAAAGGTTAGCCTACAGAGTTTTAAGGACTAGCTATAAATTTACATATAGTATGTCTGTAAGCAGTCTAAAGAAGCAGCAGAAATTATTATAGAGAATTTATATCTGCCACAATTAAATATTTGTCCCATGCTTGCTGAATACAAAAAAGTCAACATTATTCTACAGCATGTACATATACTATTTGTACTGTAATTATACACTGTAAAAAGACAGTGAAATCCACAAAGTACTGATCTGGTATCCCAACCTGCAACTTCAACAGTCTGCAGGACAAAGTAAAAGATTAGCAATAAGGATAACTTTTCAGCATGTCGGATCCTGGCCGCAGTTAGCATAGCAACAATAAAGTCCTCATTCATGAAGAAAAAGCAGTCCAGTTAAGGGTTTAAGCAGAACTTTAATCAATGACAATCTCACTTTCTGAACAGTTATCCTTATTTCTATTTTTTATTATTATACAGTGTGCTATTACACTCAGGATAAATTACTGTGATCCCTTGCAGTGTGCATTCTGTAGTCTGAACATTGTGACTGACTTTTAAATCTATCATTCAAAGCGTTTGACAGATCTAATTTTATGAGGAACATTTTTTTGCCCTATATTCTCTTCCACTTTAAAGTTTGGGGACCAACATATATATTTAGAGCAGAGGATAAGTCGTTTATACATAAAACTCAAAAGTTTTATGCCACAAATTAAAACCCAAAATGGATGATGGCCATGAATAGCACCTCTATATTGTTACATATTTCAAGTATGTAGCCTTATATTTCTTTATGTTAGTCATTCGGCATTTTTTCTTTACTGGCCAGGTGCAAAATTTTATCATTTTTGTATAAAATATAGATACCAGAACAATTTTTAAAAAAAAAAAAAAATAGTACAGAAGTGCCTAATAAACTGTTTTTTACCATCTTGTGCTGTCGTGCTACTGGAAGAAAAAAAACTAAAATACATTTGCATGTGTTAAAGGCTACACTGGATTCATAATACTGGATTTTCTGTTATGAGGTAAAAGACACACAGATGGCTATTATTAGCATTTAATTTCAACTGGGCACCCCTTTGCTCTTTTGCCAAATGGTTACTTCCCATTAGATTACAATATTGAGTTTTAAATCAATTATCTTACATTAAGTGCTTGGATATCACTGATCATTAAGTAGATGGTTCCTGACTGAGCAAACTACTCAGAAGCTGCTGGATTAAGAAAAGTAAGTAGCAAGATTTTATACTATTAAATTCCAATTCATATTAAATATTCTGCTGTATAATGTAATGTAAAGAATATATATATATATATATATATATATATATATATATATATATATAATATATATATATATATATATATATATATATATATATATATACATACATCATGGATAGATATGTGGGTGTGTGCATGTATATATGTCTCTAATGTATACATGTATGACATAATCAGACTGTAAATGGCATTAAGCAGAATAAGAATTAATTGTTTTTGCTTGCAGAATAATGACATCTGTATGATATCTGTAATAGTGACTATGAAAGGCAGTATTGAACCTATGATGTGTACTCACAGCTCCTGCTGGTTACAATTTCATTTCAAATAAAAACTGTCTAAGTCAGTAACACACATGGATGAAAATACTGTCCCTTGATATGTACTGCTGTTCATGTGCATTTTTTATATGATTTTATTAACTGCAAATGTAATAATGTAGTTTGGCTCCCTTCTTTGAACTCCTGAGTCACAAGCTCTGTATCTTTTAGTGTGTACTTGATGGCCTACTAACCCAGAGCAGGAATATGGCCTCAGGATTATTTCCAATTTTCTTTAAAGTGTTTGCCAGCTGTTTACTAATCCAAGATTCAGGAATAAAAGCGACACATCTCTTCCATTCAGGTAAGACTGTTTTTAAGTTATCCTAATCCTATGGGTAATAATTGTTATATTTTTGTGTGTATATTTTATATATATATATATATATATATATATATATATATATATATATATATATATATAGGCACACACACACACACACACACACACACACACATATATATATATATAAATAGATATATAGACACACATACACACACACACACACACACACACACACACACACACACACACACACACACATAAATATATGTATACTGTTTTACAGTTTATTATAGGTGAATTAACACTAGTTCGTAAATAACATAATATTCTTTTGTATAAGACACTGCTCAGAGTTCCAGAATGTAATGTGCAAGAAGTAATTATTATTTTCTTTTTATAAAATAATTTTAACTCATGTCATTTAGTTAGATAAGCTTCAAAGTCATTAGCAATGTAGCTTTATTATAACAAACAATTAAATGTACTGGGCACAAACCAAAGTCATCAAATCTTGATTATTGAAAACAAATGCATTTGTGCACAACAGCATGCTAAGAAAGAGAAGGTATTATAAATCATAGAAGTTCCCTTTCCTAAAATGCAGCATCTGTAACATCTGGCCAAGATAGCTTGCTAGAAAGAGCAGCTGAATAACTAGGGCATATTATATATCAACAGAAGTACTACTTCAGCCTGTAGCAAGCTATTACACCAGTGATTTACAGTTCTTTTCTCAGTGGAATATAGCATATCCAAAAGTGTTTAGAGCTCTCATCATCAGGACTTGTTAAATGTATTTCATGGATATAATTATTCCTGATCAAATGGGATTCCGAGACCAAAAACAAAATGGTTATACAAGCAAATGAATTGCTAGAACACAAGACAGAATTTTTTGTACTGGGAATGCCCTGTTTAACATCTCGTTATACAATGTTTCTGCATGGATTAAGAATAGGATAGATAACACAAACACTGTATCTATAGTCAGAGTTTAGGAGATTATTATCAAGATAGAAACAAGTGAAATAAAATGGTCAGGAAGTATGAAGTCTAAAGTTCTTTAATGTTTTTCACCACATTTCATGTATTTATTCATTCATTGCTAGCCGGGTAAAGTCAACTGGTCCAAAGTACCTTTCAGTCACAACCCGGGGTTGCAATAGTAAAAACAATAACAAGTAAGAAATGTTCTTAGGAATGCAATGGAAAAAACAATACTGCTATTAAGGCATTTGACAAAGATTGCATATACAAAACATAGCATGGGGATATCTGTGACTAAGTAAAACATTAAACAACATTTACAAGAATACATACATTGTTAAAGCTTAAATATCTACAATGTAGAGGCCATACCATGAATCAGCCTGTTAGTGTTGCATAGATGTAGAAAAAAAGGGAGGTGGGGGATAATTATATGTGCCACTCTTGCTTTCGTAGGATAGTATTTTGAATATAACCACCAGTACAATGGCATTGCATTAGCCGTTGTCTCTGTAGCACCTTGCATTTACTTTCTTTGAACAATTGGTCTCTGTTTTCTTGAAAGTCAATAGTTGGTTTATATTTCTAGTATTCTCTGGGAAATTGTTCCAATTATTTTGGAGAAAGCTGTTTCAAAGTTACAAAGTGTGAATGGGGCCTGTATGACTGAATACCATCATTATTTCTAAGACTATAGGACTGGTTTGTAAACTGCAGTTTGCTGAGGAGTTGTGGACAGCAGTCATCATTTAATATTTTGTAATCGGTGTATTGAGCTTTAGCTTGAACAGGTACCCATTTGTTTGAGCTGATAGCAGCGTCATGATGCTTGTGCTTGTTAGCTAAGTATATGCATCTAGGTATTTTATTCTAAACGGATTAAGTACAGTATTATGTGAAGTTAGAAGTGCAATTAAAGAGAGGCAATATTCCAATCTGAGGAAGAGTACATTTATGGAATGGCTCACCAAGTCTCAATGTCCAAAAAGTTAGATATTTTGTTTGTAACTTTAAGCTGAATTCAGGGCTGTGTTACAAGTTTCTGTGTTTGCCCATACCTTACTTGGATAGAAGGAAGTTTCTCTGTTCACCTGTGAGAGAGGGAAGCTTTGAGCAGCCTATCTGTCCCTGGAGGACTGGTTTCAGCCCAGAAATTAGTAATTTATTGGTCATTTTGGGCTAATTTCTATCTCTTTCATTTCCCTGCTATAAAACCTGCATTTCTGATGTTTTTTGCACTTGTGTACAGCTCAGCAAGCTCCTGCCTGGTGCCCTGCAGAGTTCTACAGCAGCAGAGAGACAAAAGAGAGACTTTGGAATGATTAAGTATCATTTTTCTGCACTTTCTTGCTGTCTTTAGCTAATTCCACATAAAATGCCGATTTTTTAGAGTTCTGTGGTTTAAAAAGCTTGTTTCAGCTACAAATTGTACTTATTTTACTGCCTGCACTTTAACAAAGTTGTTTTTGTGTTTAAATTACCTGTTTAACTGTTGTAGGCTACACACTCAAGTGTGATAGCCATTTCTGTGCATTTAAAGTGTTTTTTTGATTGTATCTGCTTTATTTTCTGAAAAAAAAACAAAAAATATGTATATACTTGTTTTCCCGTCTTTCTAAGCTAGTATAGTCCAGTTTTCAGGTTAGTGCTGAATTTAGGGCTGTGTTTGCCCATACCTTACTTGGATAGAAGGAAGCTTTGAGCAGCCTATCTGTCCCTGGAGAAATGGTTTCAGCCCAGAAATTAGTAGTTTATTGGCTGTTTTGGGCTAATTTCTATCCCTTTCATTTCCCTGCTGTAAAACCTGCATTTGCATGATTTTGCTCACAGGGCAGTGCCGGTTAGCTAGGGTATAACTATTCCCAGCTCCACAAAGTCTACTCTTCAATTTTTCCCTTGGAACTAGACAAACTTTTAACTTAAGCACTCAAACCATTCACTTCTCAGCCCGGCACTTGCTCAAAACTCATAACAAGCACTAATAAACCTTAGCACTAGACCCCGTTATAATGTAGTGAAGGACAAGGCTCTCTATTCAACCTTGCCAGCCAATCAGTAAAACAGTTCACTGTACCTATCCAGGAATATCAAAAGGTCAGTTTTCGGTTTACTCTCTAGTCCAACTGGTGAATCTGGGCATTCTGAGGCAATGTTACAACTGCCTCATGTACACAGACAACCTCTCCTCCTATCACCAAACACTAATACATGTGAGAGATGCAGTTATACAGCCAAACTGGAGGCTAATCTCTCTCAGCCCAAGACTGGACCAGACAGTCAAAAGGAGAACGGAATTACTTGCATCACACCACCAGCCTCACATAGACCTATGAAACCAGCACCGGCAAAAAACACGAAAACATACTTGGAGGCTCTAAATAAAAATCTGCAAAAGCAACAGAGACCTCCAAGGCAGACATTCAAGCAACCTCCACCCCCCAACACAAACCATGAAACACATACTTCACAAAACCAGTGTGCCATGCAATCACAGCCCTTAAGGCAAAATAACATACCCAACGCACTATAGTCAGGCACATTGACATCCCACTCACTAGGCTGAACAAGGAAGGATCCACCACATAACACAAGCACTCAGGTGACTCCAGAACAAGTACAAATATGACTCTGTCATTGTCCATGTTGGTGTAAATGACCTGAGCTGTACCTCCCTGGACTACATGAAAAGAGACATGGAGGAGCTCTCTGATCGCGCAGCTCAGGACGGTATGACCCTGACCCTGAGTAGCATCCTGCCCTCACCAAGAATGATACCATGGTATAAAGAAATAAATTATCAATTTCAACAACTGACTAAGCTTCTGGTGTCATTCAAAGGGGATCCAGTGTCTGTCAGCCTGGGATGACTTGCTCGACAAGCCACGCTGCTTTGCTAGAGATGGCTTGCACCTGTCACCCTTAGGCTTTCGAATACTGGCCAAGGCTCTTGCCACCCTATAGTGCCTTTTTTTAGGCAAGGCTCAAAAGACAAACCCACCGCCATAAATAGAGGGTAATGCTACTCAGTACCAGATGTCTAAACCTCAAAATGCACGCACTCGAGGCACTCCTCAGTATGGAGAAAATTGATATATGTGCAGTAACAGAAACTTGGTTTAAGTATCCAGAGAGCATCCCAGCACTACCAGGCTACAACTCATACCATACATTTTGGCCACAAAACCTGGACTGAAATACAAAAGGTGGGGGTGTATCCATGTTCATCAAGGATACCCACACCTCCAGGTTAGTGGCACGGCACGATGCTTCAGAGATCATCCACGTGCAACTAACAATGGGCAAAACTGCAATTCAAATTGTAACTTGCTACAGATCACCCATCATATCCCAGGACCCACATTCCACATTTCTGGAAACACTGGGAAACATAAAGGTCCTACCAAACACCCTAATATTGGGTGATTTCAATTACACAAACATTAACTGGGAGAACTACTCAAGTACTAACTCCCTTGCCCAACATTTCCATTTTCCTAGAATTTATAAACTCAAAAGCCCTAGATCAACTGGTCAACACCCCCACCAGAGGTGACAACATATTGGACCTGGTCATCACCAACATGGGTGACTGGTGTTCCACACTGGAGGTCAACCCCTCACTGGTTAGATTTGACCATAAACTAATCACTCTGGATATCCACATTCTGCCCCTACCCCCGGTCAAAGAAACCACCGTGAAAAACTTTTCAAAAGCAAGCTTCACATTACTTAAGACCGAGGTGGAAAATTTCAAAGCCTACATGCCAAAGGATAACAGTGTCCAAGCTGCAAAATCCTTTACTAATGCAGTCTATGGGCACCTACAAGAATGCATGGCTCATGCTATCCCATGCAAAACCAAGACTCACTCCTCCAAGAAAAGGAAACCAGTCTGGTGGACCCCTGCCATAAACAAGCTGTACAATAGAAGGAGAAAACTAGTACAGAAAAGAGTAAAATCCCAAGAAGGGAAGACATCCCTGATCAGTATCAGCAAGAAACTACAATCCCTCATAAAAATCATCCAAGGCTAGCTTCGAAAGAAAAATTGCCAAGGACTCCAAAGATAACCACAAGCCATTCTTTAGCTATGTCAACAATCTAAGTGGCAATTCTCAGATCTGCTCGGAGTTAGTGCAGAATGGCACAAAATACACTAAACCGACTGATATTGCCAACAGCCTGGCAGACAGGTTCAGTGCAAACTTTACCGCCTCTAACCCCCAAAAGGGCCCATAACCATACCATAAGAATGTAGCACCCCTGAAATCACAGACACTCAGGTTAAAACAGCCCTCTCCAAAGCCAAAAACACAGCATCAGTGGGACCAATCTGTGTCCCAGGCTGCGTCCTACACGAGCTCAAAGATGAACTAGCCCCTCACCTAAACACACTGTTCAAACTCAGAGCCTCTCCACAGGCTATGTGCCCCTAGAGTGGTGCACAGCAATGCTTATTCCGCTCCACAAAGGTGGAGCCACAACAGACCTCAGGAACTATTGACCTATAAACCTGACTAGCTTGATCTGCAAGGCTATGGAGCTCATCATCATGGATCTCATAAACAGAGACATTGGGAACCTCCAAACACTGGACCCTACCCAGTTCGCTTTGTTAAGGGCAGATCATGCCACCTAAACCTGGTGGACTTCTTTCAGACAGTTACCAAGGCTATAGATGAGGGAAAGGTGGGCCACACAGCCTACCTAGACCTCGCAAAGGCCTTCAACACCATTCCCCATTCAGGTATTATAGACAAGCTCACCAACCTGAACATAAACCCCTACATCACGAGATAGGTTGCCAAATGGCTTATGGACAGAACCCACATGGTAAGAGTTGTGGGAGCTAGGTCTGACTCTAAACTGGTTACAAGTGGCGTTCCCCAGGGCTCAGTCCTAGGACCCCTCCTGTTCGGTATATACTTCTCAGAGGTACAGGCAAGCACAGAAGGACTATGTATGACCAAGTTTGCAGACGACTGCAAACTAGGGGCAATAATTGACTCTCTGGCAGATACAGACATCCTCCAAAAGGGTCTCACTGAGACAGGTACCTGGTGTCAAAACCATGGCCGCAACCTAAATGCCAAAAAGTGTATAGTCATCCCCTTTGGAAAAAACAAAGTACCCACAAACTACCACATAGGTGGTAGTCCCCTAAATACGGAAGACGTAATAAGGGATCTGGGGACCCAAGTAGACAGTAACTTTGATAATCACATTGCCAAAGAAGTTAGAAAATCCTTCTATGTGGCCCACCTAATCACAAAAGGGTTTGTATCCAGATCAAAAGAGGTCATTGTGCCCCTCTACGCATCACTCATCCCATCATAGAGTACAATGCCCCATTTGGGATGTACCTTAAAAGACACATGCAACAACTGAAAAGTCCACAGAAGTACCTCACCAAGAGGATCACTGGCCTCAAACAGATGTCCTATGCAGCCTGACTGAAGAAATTCCAGCTGTACCCATTTGCATACCGCCTACTCAGAAGTGATCTCTGTCTGACATGCAAGGCCATGTCAAACCCAGAATTGATGGACGTGCTGCATCTAAAGAAAACCATATCCCCTAAAGCCACACGCTCTAGGGATCTAAACCTCACCACAACAATAAATAGGATGTGCTGGAGGGATAGATTCCTGTCCCAGAGGCTTCTCATGCTCTGGAACAAGATTCCAATCTACATTAGGCAGAGCTCCTCACTAACCCTCTTCAAGAGAAACCTTGACAAGTGGATGGGAAACAGAAGGTTTACCCCGGGGATCACTTCAATGGCTCTGCTGGACAGAGGCACAGGGAACTTATCTAAAGGGGCGGCGAAAGTCAACACATTCTGGCTAGGCTTATAAATGCCTTCGGGCAGATAGCCTAGTACCTACCTATGAACCTATGAACCTAATACCTTCTCAATCTGAGCTTTTGTATGTTGGTGGGATAAAGTAGTGAGAGCAAGATATCATTATACCTCAGAAAATGTCATTTTATCATATCACATTTTACATGAATTTTTTGAAAGATAGTCTTGAACTCAGTTGGTTAATCCTATAGTAATGACAGCTTTTTATCATGTCTCTGTCCCACTTTTTATCAATGGTACACATATTAAGGTTTTATTCACTTTTTATATGGATTATGGTGTAGACCATATTACATTTGTGTTGCCTTCCTCTGAACTGCCTCATGTATATTGTCTGTGTTTTACAAAGATGCAATGCACCATAATCTTGACAGCTGTCTATGAAATCTAAAAGCTTCTTATTTCCTATTGGTGATGCATTTTCCTGTGCATCCAGTATGCATATCTCTCAACTTCTTTGCTCAAGTATTTTGGGAAAAGCCAAAAATAATGGAGGTAGGGACAAAGGCTCAAAATCAGGACCAGTTTTTAAATATTATTCCAATTCCTTTAAAACAGTTAACTTGTATCATCATCTATTTCAGGCATGAGCATTAATGCTCTTCTAGCTGCCAATATATCAAAACACCTGTTCCCATAAAAAGTGTCTAAGCTGTTCTTAAAAATATCTAAGCTAGTACTTGCTTTAATTTAATTTGGTAGTATGTACCATGCATCAGCTGCTCTCTCAGAGAGCAAATTAGTACACTTCTCATTGCTATAGAATCGTCTACATAGATTGTCTGATGATTCTCTACTACTTTTAGATAACCCTAAACATTCTCAAAGGTAGCTTTCTCTAAATGTCCTATATACCTGAATAAGATCTCCTCTTAGATATCTATAAGAGGCACTGTACAAGTTGAAATATTTTAGACTTTCATAATAACTTAAATTTTCACATCCATGGATGCCCTTGATATATTTCTGTTGTACTCTTTCCAGTTTACTCATGCTTGTTTTCTTACAAGGCTTCCATATTGTTATTCCATACTCAAGTTTGGGCCTAGTGTAACTAACAAGCAATGACATCAACATTTCTGATTTCCTAGATGTTATAAATCTTTTTATACAACCTATAGTTCTATAACTATCATTAGCCAATTGGTTGATGCTTGTTTGTCTTTTTAGCTTTTCCCGGTTAGGGGTTGCCACAGTGGAACTCCGGTCTGCTAATGATTGGCAGTCGATTTTTATGGTGCCGAGTTGCCAGCCCGATGCCCAACCTTCAGCGAAGGCAAGCCCATTCACGCATGTCTTTCAGAGGCCACTCGACCGTGGGGAGGACATGCAGACTCCACACAGAAGGCACTCCAGCCGAGAATCGAACAGGAGAACCTCTTGCTGTGAGGTAACAATGCTACTGCTGTACCACTGTGGATATAGCCAAAACTCAAAGATAGATGTACCCATATACCCAGGTCCTTAAACGAATCCACAGTTTCAATCACTGTGTGCTGTATTAAAAATTCACCTTTCAATTTATGTCCCACAAATCTCATATGTGTCGTTTTTGATGTATTTATCAACATATTATTCTCCTGTACCCAAGTGGTCAATTTAGTCAAGTTCCTTTGCAGACATGCCTTATCTGTAACACATGTAATCAGTTTACCCAATTTCAGTTCATCTGCATATAAATTGTAGAACACCAAAGATAAACAATTAGGTCAGAAAGATACAAACTAAATAATAAGGGCCTAGGACAGAGCCCTGTGAGTGTAACCAAGAATTTCACCTGTCCAGTTGCTGTATAATACTTATCATGTTCTATATGTAACCCATGAGCTATCCATCTTATCAAGAGGACATTGAAGCCTAGTTGCTCTAATTTATTGATCAGTGTTTTGTGTATGACCCTGTCAAATGCTGAAGTTAAATCTATATAAATAACATTACAGCACAATTTTTCATTCATACCTGTTATTATGTTGTTATAGAACATCATGTTACAGATTGTAATAGAACTATTTTCAGCATATGCATGGTGATATATGGTTTCAAGTCCCAACCTATCCAATTCTGACAATAACTTATCCAATATTACCGTCTCCATTATTTTACCACAACATGAAATTAGATTTAAGGGTCTATATGACTCTGGGTTTGTCCTTCTCCCCTTTCTCTTAAAGACAGGTTTAATAAATGCATGTCTTCAATCTTGATGAATCACTCCATATTTGTATGACCTAGTAAATAATAGATATAATGGTACTGTAAGTTCTTGCTGGACTGTT
Source organism: Protopterus annectens (assembly GCF_019279795.1). Taxonomy (NCBI): domain Eukaryota; kingdom Metazoa; phylum Chordata; order Ceratodontiformes; family Protopteridae; genus Protopterus; species Protopterus annectens. The sequence goes on along the minus strand of NC_056737.1, from coordinate 1,987,296,547 downwards.
CTCAGGTCATTATTACTAATGCCATCGCCACCCTGTGCTTTGTTTTGATCCAGTTTGCGCAGTTCTTTTTTAGTATAATATAATTTGATTCCAGTATCTGAAGTTATGTGGATGTCGCTAGGATGACTTATCACTTCCTTTGTGGAGCCAAACTGTTTTCCATAAGATTTTATAAATAAATATATATATATATATATATAAAATCTGTTGTGTCTGAAAATAATTTTAAGAATCTACACACAGGTTATCAATTTGTATGCCTTTACTCCTTCCACATCTTCTGTATCTTGTGAAGGCTGCCAGCACAGCTAGCTGGAATTTTGTAAATAATTCTATGTTATTTGTGAATATAAATATGATTTGTATGCTTGTCCTGCAAATGTGAGAAAACTATATGTTATGTATGTATTAAACTGATGGTGCAGAAGTAGGTGTTAAACTGTCTGTTATGTGCTGAGCTTCAAGAATGTAACCACAGTGCACCCTGCTGGAAAAGTGCAGAAATATGCATAAATTATATGCCTATGCAAATGTATGTTTTGATAGTAAGAAGCTGGAACATACAGAGTTAACTTGCAAACCCTGAAGTAAATAAGCTGAATTTTTCTTACGATTGTGTTATTTCTCACCACCCCCTACCATTCCAGACTAATGGTCTTGTTGAGAGGTTAAACTCTATACTCAAGACCATGCTATGGGCATTTTTAGACCAGTTTAAGAGGGACTGGGACAAATATTTGCCCCATCTGTTGTTTGCTTACAGAGAGGTTCCCCAGGAATCCAAAGGTTTTTCACCCTGAGTTGTTGTATGGGCATAGGGTGAGGGGACCTCTAGATTTAATTTGAGATGAGAGGGAGGGTGAGTGTGAACCCCACAAGGAGTCTGTTGTGGCATATGTCCTAACCCTCAGGACAAGGCTCAGAGAACTCATGGTATTGGCCCAGTAGAACCTGGCAGAAGCCCAACAGCAGAAAAAGGTCTGGTATGACAGGAATTCTTGAGCTACACAGTATGTTGTGGGGCAGAAGGTAATGGTTCTCATTCCTGTCAGACACATCAAGCTGCAGACAGCTCAGGAGGGACCCCACAAGGTGGTAAGGAAGGTCAGTGATGTTAACTACATGGTAGAACTGCTAGGCAGAAGACGGGCACAAATTGTACCATGTTAACATGATGAAACCTTACCATGATAGGGAGGCCCTTGTGCTGAGTATTTGCAGTGGATTGCAGGAGTCTGAGGGAGAGCTGGTGAGTGATCTCCTCAGTGGGGCTCGGACTAACATCTCAGTGGAAAGGGTAGCCAAGTCCCAGCAGCTATTCCCTACCCAGGTTTGAGAAATCTGAGCAGTGTTACAGGAGTTTGGGGACATGTTTCATGGGAAACCAGGGTGCACACACCTGGTACAGCACCATGTGGATACAAGACACCAAAGGCTTAGTAGGCAGGCCTCTTATAGGGTGCCTGATAGAGTCAAACAGACTCTGAGGGAGGAGTTACAGGAAATGTTGAAACTAGGGGTAATTCAGGAGTCCAGACATCCCTGGGCCTCCCCAGTGGTGCTGGTACCAAAGAAGGATGGCAGCACCAGGTTCTGTGTAGATTACAGGAAATTAAATAGTCACACAAAGTCAGATGCTTACCTCATGCCTAGGACAGATGAAGCCCTAGAGCAGCTGGGTGGGGCTAAGTATCTTACCACCATTGATCTTACCAAGGGTTATTGTCAGATGCCCTTGACTCCCAATGCTAGAGAGTGATTAGCTTTTGTGACTCCTTTTGGCTTGTATGAGTTCACAAAGATGCTCTTTGGGATGAAAAATGCCCCAGAAACTTTCCAGAGACTGGTAGATCATATCCTAGCATGAGCAGGAGATTTTTTCCTTGCTTATCTAGATGATATTGCCATCTACAGCCATTCCTGGCAAGAGAACCTTCAGCATATCAGGGAGGTGCTGGGCAGACTACAGAGGACAGGGTTGGCCATTATGCCCAGCAAATGCCAGGTGGGTATGGCAGAGATCTCCCACCTGAGACATAGAGTGGGGAGTGGTAAGATCAGGCCAGAACCTGCCAAAGTGGAAAACATTCAGGCATGGCCTGCCCCTGTTACCAAAATGCAGGTGGGGGCATTCTTAGTGACAGCAGGGTATTACAGAAAGTTCATCCCCAGTTATAGTATCATAGCTGCTTCCCTCACAGACCTGACAAGGAAAACAGGCCAGATAAGGTAGTGTGGATCCCAGCATGTGAGCAGGCATTCGAGAAGCTGAAAGGAGCTTTGGGAGGACCCCCTGTGGTAGCCAGTCCAAATTACAGCAAATAATTTGTTGTGCAGGTGGATGCTTCAAACCATGGGGTGGGGGCTTTACTTAGCCAGATTTCTTCAGAGGCAGAAGAGCACCGAGTGGTTTATATCAATCATAGGCTCCAACCCAGGGTGGAATGCTATGCAGCTGTAGAAAAGGAATGTCTAGCCATAGTGTGGGGACTGCAGAACCTTCAACCTTATCTTTATGGAAGAAAATTCACTGTAGTTATAGACCACAATCTCTTAACATGGCTATATCAAGCCAGCAAAATGCCAAGTTACTAAGTTGGATCATAGGGTTGCAAGCATATAATATGACAATGCAGCACCGCAGTGGGGTTAGCAATGCCAACACAGATGGGCTGTCAAGACAGGGAATGGGGTAAAGTGTCCCCAGATAGGCTCAACCCTCTCAAGCAACATCTCTCAAGGGTTACTTGACAAACTAGCTTGAGTTTTCAGGGAAGGGAGAATTGTGAAGCCTGCCAGCCCAGCTAGTTGGAATTTTGTAAATAATTCTGTCATTTCTGAATAGTAATATGATTTGTCGGCTTGTCCTGAAAACTAAATGTTATGTGTGTATTAAACTGCTGGTGCAGAAGTAGGTGTTAAACTGTATGTTATGTGATGCACTTCAAGAATGTAACCACAGTGCACCCTGCTGGAAAAGAGCAGAAATGTATATAAACTATATGCCTATGCAAATATATGTTTTGATAGTAAGAAGCTGGAACATACAGAGTTAACTTGCAAACCCTCAAGAAAATAAGCTGAAATATTTTAAGATTGTGTTATCTCTCAGTTTCAGCAAGAAGACAGAATGTTTACAGTTAGAGTTTCTGTCTATTGTCTTAAGACAGAAATAGTTACTAGGTTTAAAATGTAAAAGTGTTAATTGTTTTATGACTTCCAGTTTCAGGCAAGCTTCTAAGAGATACGTATTTTTCATAGAGGCATGTTAAATTCTGTTGGTATCTGTTTAACCTGGAAACAAGAGGCAGGTGTCAAATAGTGATGTCATCTAGCTAACCCATCAGTAATGTGTATTATTAATTTAAGAACTATCTCAGAGAGAAAATCTGTACATGTTGTATTTGTCTCTGGACTTGTAAACATCCATTCAGCACTTGTATTTGACTTGCTCTGTAAGTAAGACTTAGATCATAGTATCTCTCTTAGAGATAGATAGGAAAATAATAAGATCAGTCTAGATGTTTTCTGTATTTATGTGAGACTGTCCTGCAATGTTGCTTTAAAGTATTTAATGTGATTCTGAACTCTGTTGTCACTGTATTGAGTTATTGAGTATTGTCTTGTTCTTCTATTATTTATTATTAAATATATTTAAACTTTTTAATTGTGACTGGTTTGTTAGAGATATTTAAGCTCTTACAGTACTTGCATATGTATTTGGTAACACTGTGCAGACCACTCCTAAATAGCCTTCAAGTCTTGGACACACTTACCATTTGGATAATAGTAACTTTGCACAGTAGAACTGGTCACCCTTTAGGAAGGGCCTTATAGTAGCTGATAAGAGCTGGTTGGTGGCAGTGCTAGCTTTCTTTTAGTTTGGGCAGAAGAGGGCATAGCTAGTGAACCCATGTCAGCCTTCCCCAGGAGTGTCTGTATGCTTGTATATAGATTAAATCTCAAAGTGTGTATGTGTGTGTCAGCTACTTTGGCAGGGACATAAAGCACTGGTTGGACAGAGAGGGTGCCAGAGGTTTTGGCTTGACCACTCAGCTGAGATCTTAACCCTATAGCTGTGCCAATAGAGAGTCTTATTGGGGATCTGGAGACAGAGGGAGAAACCCACCCTAGACTGACTGTGATCTTTGTGTGCTCTTAAGGGAAATTGTACTTTACTGTGTGTGTGTACTTGTCATCCTCCCAATGTGCACGTCTCTCACTGGTACTAGTGGTGAGGATTGAGGCTCCTTTATTACTGGGCCAGTGTAGGGGTGTCATATTTCTATAAAATGGTTTGCTATTATGCTCAATATCTTTATATAAATTTTCTTCAAACATTTCTTGATCTTGTCTCATAGTATGCTTAATTTTTTGTCCAGCTTGTTTATTTCAGTTTTCAAAGTTGCAGTTTGACCTCTCTTCCATTTCTTATAATTTTTGTCTCTCACCTTAATCAGGTATCTTGTTCTTATGGAACTATATCCCTCTGAAGTTGTATGCCTAGATCCTGATGTTAAACATTTTTTTTTATTTTTTGCACTCAAACAGTTTCTCTTTCAAAACTTTCCACATTCCATCTACAGTTTTTCCACAGAACACATCACTCCAGTTAGTTTTACATAGTGACTGTTTTGCTTTCATATAATTGTAACTAATCTTCTGTGGTTTAGATTTCAGTTTGGCAGAATTATCTAACAACAAATTGACCTTTATAAGCCCATGATCACTGCACCTCAACAGTGGTAAAACTTGACTTGAAGTAACAGTAATTCCTTTAAGAACACAAACAATTTCTAATATGTTCTGTTCCTCAATAGACCTGTTTACAATCTGAAGCAATTGTGGTTCCTGAACATATGTTGCGAATAATTTGCTTACTAATGTTGTTGAATCAATATTATTCCAGTATGTTTATGGCAAATTTAAGTCCCCAACTAATATTATTCTTTCCCCCTGTGTTTCATGCAAGAAATGAATGAATTCCTCCAGTTCATCAACGCTTGACTTTGGTAGTCTATTCTCTCCAACAATTGTTACGTGTTTCAGGGTTGTCTTTATTGTCAAAGTTACAGTATTGGTGCTATCATTGAACATGTAATAATCACAGGTTTCATAACTCTCTTTAATCCGTATCATAACACTTCCATCTGATTTTTTGTTAGAATGTCTGTTACAGTAAAAACATTTATACCCTGACAGAACTGGTTTCTAGTCATTGTTCTTTAACCATGTTTCACAAACAATAATAACATCAATGTTGTGGAAATTTAACAAATTTTCCAATAAAATAACTTTATTATTGATGCAACTAGCATTTACAACCATCAGAGACACTTCAACTGTTGCAGTCTATGAACTGTTAAATTTTCTACATGGAAAAATGTGAACTGTTACATTTTCAACATGGTAAAAATTCTGACTAGTGTTTATCAAATATTGAAAAATATATGCTGCAAAAACTATCTTTCCTGATCTTGTAAAATGCATACCATCCTATCTGAACATGTGTGCCCAAAACTAGGCTTGGATGCTCTACAAATTGCCATTTTTTTTATATGGGACATTTTTTCCATATAGGTATTTACTCAAAAAATATTTTCATTCATTGGTGACCTGACTATCCTTTCTTTATGTGATTTGTGAAAAATATGTCTTAACACCAGTACAAGTTATACTATCTAAGAGGGCTGTAAGTTGCCTACTAATAGAGTCCTTGTGGATGAGATCATTTGTACTGACATGAATAAAAATAGATCCGTACTTCCTTACATTAAGGCATTCCAAAGCTTGTCTTGCATATTCTGTTTTTGCTGCTGGCAGGCATAACTCTACTCAATGTTCATTATCTTCTCTGTAAATGTAAGTATCAGTTCCTCTAATAATTGAATCTCCAATTACAAGAATATATTTTCTGACTAGATCTGAAGAATGTTCAACTTTTAATACAGTAATATCTACTCTATCAATTGTTACAAAGGAATGATCTTCATCACCATTAGTCTTATTAATCCCACTTTTTTCATTGTGTACTAAATTTGCAAGCATACAATTCTCATCCAGCTGGCTTTGTACATCCACAGCTTGAGCCATGTAGTCAACATCTGTCTTTCTATTCTTTTTCTCTTACAGCAATACTCTTCAATCCTTTCATATTCAATTTTGATGTCTTCCTTTTCACCTGCCCCTTGCCTCTTTTTTTCTACCTTTTATTTTAGAAAAATGATGCCTTTTTCTGTAGACTGAAGGTTTTCTGATAGAAACAAGTATAATTCCCTGTAATCTGTGTGTTACATAGCAAAGCAGTGTCCTTTTTAGTATGTATTTTCTTTATTTTACAGACATTTATCAGTTTCTTTTTCTTCCATGTTATTTAGTGAACGCCTTCCTTCCCTTCTTTTTTGTTTCCTTCTAGACAATATGAATCCTTAGATTGCTGAATACTTGCATCCAGAATTCCAAAGTTGTCAGGGGCATTGTCTTGTTTCATAGGGGTTAAGTGATATTTACAGAAAATATATACATCATTTCCTAAATGCACTCTATTTGCTCTTTGCCTAAAATTATTTATCTCACCAGTCCAGTCATTAATACATGTAACAACACTTCTGCAGGCACAGATCACCAGTGTTATCAGGTGTTACCTTTAAATATGCATACCATTTATTACACTGTACAAGATATTTGTGCTTTAGCAAATCATTAAAAGCATACTCATTTAAGGAATCCATATTCAGCTTCAATCAATAAAAAAATTACAAAAGAAAAGAATAATCAAAATAATCAAAATCCGTAACTACAAAAGCCAAAAAGAACTTAAATTCCATTAGAAAAATCACACAAGCAACATACAGCTAAATACTAATGTAAATACTGTACAGCTATTGTTCTGACTGTATAAGTTCTGAAAGTCAGACAAAAGCTGTAAATCCTTTATGTCGCGCACAGTACCTTCTGCTCACCATCGGTTGTAGTTGCACTTCTTTTTAACAGTAAAGATTAATAAATCACAAACCTAGATAGAGTTGTTTAGATACATCTGGATTATTCTCTCTGCAGTCTGTGTGACTTTATAGTTGACTAGGCCCTTGGGATGGCTAGAGCTTGCCTGTCTAAAACCTATCCCTTTCTAATAACCAATAATGAAAATTAAAGGTAAAACAAACAAAATATAAATCAAAGTCATACTTCTCAAGGGTACACATTATGAGCAATGTTCCTCATTTTGGGTCTTAAAAAGTCCATGTTCCTCAAAGTTCCACATTGAAAGGGTCTATCATTCAGTGTTAGGAATTTTTTTAACTGGCATCCATAGCAAATAGTATTGAATCATATTAATTCATCATAAGAATTTTTTATAAGTATAAAGTCGCACATTTTAACCATCCTGTGACCTTCTAAGTTGAAGTTGATATTAAGCTGTTAGAAGGTGTTCCACATTTTGCCCATTTGTTCCACATTGTGAGAGGCAGTGTTCCTCATTTAGTAAACATAAGATTGACAGCTATGATCAAAGTAAATCTTCTTGTCTACAAGCTATACCTTCCTTCCTACAAACAGTGAAAAACAGTGGTAAAAAAATAAAATATAACTTCAAATAAAACTTCTCTTGTCAGTGAACTCCACAGTAAATCACAAATCAAGATAGGATTGTTTAGATAAGTTCAGGATTGTCCTCTCTGCAGTTTGTGTGAATTTACAGCTTCTGCTCATTATTGGTTGCAGTTGCACTTCTTTTTAACAGTAAAGATCAATAAATCACAAACCAAGATAAGGTTGTTTTGATACGCTCTGGATTTTCGTCTCTGCAATCTGTGTGACTTTACAGTTGACTAAGCCCCATGGGATGGCTAGAGCTTGCCTATCTAAAAACTTTCCCTTTCTAACAACCAACAGTGAAAACTAAAGGCACAACAACAAAATATAAATCAAAGTAAATGTTCCTGTCTACAAACTATCCATTTCTTTATATAAACAGTGAAAAACAGAAGTAAAAAATAAAATCAAATAAAGCTTCTCTTACTAGTCAGCTCCACAGTAAATCATAAACCAAGATAGGATTGTTTAGATAAGCTCTGGATTGTCCTCTCTGCAGTCTGTGTGACTTTATAGCTGACTAGGCCCCTTGAGATGGCTAGAGCTTGCCTGTCTAAAACCAATCACTTTCTAAGAATCAACAGTGAAAATTAAAGGTAAAACAACAAAATATAAATGAAAGTAAATCTTCCTGTCTATAAGCTATCACTTTCTTTCTACAAACAGTGAAAAACAGTGGTAAAAAATAAAATGTAAATTCAAATAAAGCTTATCTTACTAGTCAGCACCACAGTAAATCACAAACCAAGATAGGATTGTTTAGATAAGCTCTGGATGAAGCTGCAATGACTGGCATTGCTGACTGACTGTAAACTTCAGTGATTTACCAGAAAATCCAAAACATTGCTAGGCACAGGACAAAAATATGTTGCAAATTTAGTGACATTCAACAAAATTCTGGACACCTGAGAGATATGCCAGTATGCTAATGTCTTTCTTGCTGCTTTTTTGCTTACTTAGCTCTAGATTGCATGATGTGACTACCTAAAGTAACTTTCTACATTTTTGGTGGCACTGTCTTTCAGGCAGTTGTGTATTCTTTTCCTGGTATTTTGTTTATTACATTTTTTCTCTCTTGTACTGAATTTCAGCTGCCATATTTTAGATTGTTTGTCAGATCTTGATGAACCACATTTTGCCTTCTTATCCCTTCTTTGATATTAACTACATTGCATATTTTTTATGTTGCTTATGAAAGTACATACATTTCCTTCTATAAAGTGTTGTCATGCCTATCAACCTATATGTGTGTGGGGTGTGTGTGTGTGTGTGTGTGTGTATATATATATATATATATATATATATATATATATACACACACACACACACATATATATATATATATATATATATATATATATATATATATGTATATATAAAGACAAAAGTACAATTATAGCTACTAAAGGTAAGTGCTGCTCCAAAGATAGCCAACAACAATATAAAGTAGCACAACCACCACAGCATGAAGCATAAAACGTAATACTTTGTTAAAAAGTCACAATAAAAGTAAAAAAGATGAATGCTTTCGGGTACATGCAATAACCTTCATCAGACCTAATTCACTCATTGTTAGTGAGACTTTTTAAAAGAATTCACAACCAGTCATAGGCAATAATTTAGCCTTCTTACGGTGGGCTTCAGAGGAAGGCAGGCATTAGGTTCTGGGGGTGTGCCAGCTTGCAGATTCCCTATCCAATGCATCTCAGCAAGTTCAGTCTGTAAAATGATATCTCTGCCCCTTTCATTCTCCTGTATCATCTGAAGAACCAAAAAACAGAAAGAGTGTCTGGCATTACACAGAATATGCTTCACCAATGGACTTTTTATATCTTGCAGGCAAATATCACTAACATGTTTAGAAATCCTTTCTTTGAACTGTCTGTTTGTCTTGCCTACATAAAAACATTCACATTGTTGACAGCAGGCAATGTAAACCACATTCTTCATCTTGCAGTCAACATGTCTAAAATTTATAACATTTGCCAGTAACGGGATGAACAAAATCTTGTCTTGTGGAGATATATTTGCAAGTAGTGCAATTTCTGGGGGATAAGTACATGCTCTATTAGAGTGAATAAAACCTTCGTTTTGTGATGCTTGACATAAATGTTTAAGATTCTTATTATTCTTAAAATAAAAGGCTGGATTGGCTCCCACAAGCCTTTTTATAATAGCATCACTGGTTAAAATCTTCCAATTATTTTTATGGAATCACATACATAGTGTATATCACTCGAATAACTAAGAACTACTCTTATATGTTGTGAATTATTTTCATTATTTATCTCAGCTGGTGTAGCATGTTTAGTCTTAGCTGAAAAGAATGGATTGCCTCCCATATTTCTTAACATTTTGGTTTCTTGCATATATTTGTTAACTTCCTTCCTTTTATATCCTCTTTGAATAAACTGCTGTCCAGGACCTCATTGGCTATCACAAGGTCTTCTTCCCTTGTATGCAATCTAGAGCTTCTTAACATCTGTCCTTTCAATATATTATTAAACACATTGAGGATGCATACTATTGTGAGCCAATATATTGTTCCTTTTGAACTCTTTATCCACAAATAAGCAGGAAACCCACTACTGATGTAAACAGCAATAACATTGAAAAAAAAAACATCAGCAGCTTCAAGATACAAAAAGTTTGTTGGTGAAGCATGGTTCTTACTTCAGAAGCAATTCATGTTTTTTTTTTTTTAACCACTGAGGTCAAATTGAAACATCAGTGGTTTCCAGACTTCATTTTGCTTCCTCTACAAGGGTACCTTTTCAATCTTTAGTAGCCTTGCCCTCCTACAAAGATTGTTTATTTAGCATGCCACTAGTTCTCCCCATTAGTTCTTCTACTGGCATATTTCCAAGTTATCGGCAGACAATCTTATAAATGAGGCATGAAATGCACCACAGTGCAATTACACAATTGCTCAACTTTGCCTAACACATTGCTGTTTAATATGGTGAACTTCTGCCTGCCCTTTTTCTGCTCCGGTGCATGAATTGCACTGACTCCTTTTACCCTCCTTCATTCTTAGTGTGGCATTCTTCAGAAGTACAGTGATGCTCTCTTGAGTGAAGCAGTTACTGTCTGTCTTTAACAATTAATTTATAGATTGTATCATGATTCTGGCGTCTAACTATATGATGTGAACTGGTACAGTGAAGCAGAGTGGTTAAACTGACGCTGCATAAATATGTTGATTAATAACTGATAAGTTATGAGCAAGGCCTTTGATTTTTGTCTCTCATGACAAATTTGTTAATTAACTTAACAAACTTAGCAGTTACATCAGAGCAACATCCTAGATTACTAATTCCCTGCTTCACTAACTTTTCAGAGTCTTAGGTAAAATCTTACTACTCTGCCTGCCCCTTCACTTTAAACATTGATGCCTGTTAAGGTTTTGTCCTGGGTCTCCTGCTGTTCCTTATAGTGATGAGCTCTCTTCCCATCGACTTTCTATACTTCCTGCTCTGCACTGATCTGTGTCTTGTGAAGGGGTATTAGTGGGTGCTGTGGTAAATGAATGATTCGCTGTAGCATGGGACTGCATAAAACAGGCATTTACATTATGCATTATAGCAAAACAAAGTTAATGGAAATGACACATTAGCTGGAAGATCTAGAATTGTCCATGCAGCAAAATATAAAAATGCAGATAGTAGGCAATAATGTTCAAGCAGTCTCATAGCTCTCTGACAAAACTGACATTCTTTTCAATAAGATGGTAAAACAATTAAGTGAAAATAAGTCAGTCAAAAGGAAGACAGAAGCAATAAAACTAATTTCAAAATATCTTCTGAATAATTGTGAGCTGTTCAGGGCTTGTTCAGACAACCGGAAAATTCACCAGCTGGCAAGCCCAAACCACTTTTAAAGTAACCACAAATGCAACCTGGCATACAACGTAAAAAACACCAACCCACTCAGGAACTGCAGCTAGGTTCACCTACAAGACCTTGAGTAGTTGGGAATGATGCAACTTATATAAAGCCAGAGTGGAGAAGACAATTGCCACAGCACTTGGATTTGTGATGAAACATTGAACATTTAATGAAAATAAAAATGGATTAAGCACTTTCATTCTGACATGGAACTTCACCAAAATATGTGACCTGAATATATATCCTTTTATATAAATTGTCTTAAAGGAACCGCTACATGTAATCCCAAATAATTAATCATATTCAGAATATTGGTAAAAAACTTTAATAGATATTATAAACAATTCTTTATATTTAAATAATTTCAATTAATTACAAATTTAATACTGAAAAATAAAAATAATGAAATAAAAAGATCTTCATCTAAAAAATTCTGACTGTGCTTATAAAAACACTTAGATTAAGCTAATTACAATCCGCTTAAAATTATTAAACCTCTTAGAGTTGTATTGATAGCAATTTTAAGGCAGAATGAATGGAAACTACCTCATTTAACCCTATCAAATTTATTGCATTTAATTTGAATTGCCATATGCGTTCTCTTAATTCTAACTTAGTTTCACAATCTCTGCCTCTGAGGTCAATGGGAACTTTTTCTATTATACTAAACTTATATTTACATTGGCATTTACAACTTAAAGAGTGCTTATACAATGCATTTTTGATGTTCTTAGTTCTGATGTCATACATGTCTATAGAGCACATTCTGTCTTTCCGACATAACAACAAGTATAGCCTTCACATGTAGCAATGTACACCACCCCAGAGGTTTTACAATTACCTTTGGCCGGCTTAAGCTTACTATTTAAACCATTGTCCAGGGTGATTTGTTCATAGGTTCATAGGTTCATAGATGTGTACTAGGCTAATGGCCCTGGAGCCTTTACAAGCCTAGCCCATAGAAGTGCCCTGGCATCGCGCCACCTGACGTTAGTTCCCAGTGCCTCTATCAAATAGAGCCACTGGAGTGATTCCTGGGGTGAACTTTCTATTTCCCATCCACTCATCAAGATTTCTCTTGAAGAGGGCTAGTGAGATGCTCTGCTTGACATGTATGGGAAGTGTATTCCAGAGCATGGGCAGTCTCTAGGTTATGAATCTGTCCCTCCAGCATGTTCTGTTGATTGTGGTAATGAGGTTGAGATCTCTGCAGTGTGTGGTGTGGAGGGATTGGGATTTCTTTAGATGTAGCATTTCTAACAGAGCTGGGTCAGACATGGCTTTGTAAGTCAAGCAGAGATCGCCTCTTAGTAGACGATATGAGACAGAGAATAGCTGGAGTTTTTTGAGTCTGTCCATGTAGGACGTGTTTAAGGTCTAGGATCCTCTCCGTGAGGTACTTTTGTGGCCTTTCCAGCTGTTGCATGTGTCTAGTGAGGTGCATGCCAGAAGGGGCATTATACTCGATGACTGGCCTAATGAATGAAGAGTAGAGTGAGATGATGACCTCTTTCTTCCTGGATGCAAAATTCTTGGTAATTAGATGTGCCACATAGAAGGACTTTCTGATCACAGTGGCAATGTGGTGGTCGAAGGAGAGATTGCTGTCAATCTGTGTCCCCAGATCTCTTATAACGCCTTCAGTATTCAGTGGGCTCCCATCAATGTGGTAATTAGTGGGAACTGAGTTTTTCTGAAAGGAGATGATGATGCATTTTTTGACATTAAGCTTAAGTCCATGGTTTTGACACCAGTCATTGGTCTCAGTGAGGCCATTCTGTATGATCTACATCACTTGGGGAGTTAATAATGGCTCCCAGCTTGCAGTTGTCTGTGAACTTGATCAGCCAGATTCCCTCCGTGTTGGCCTGGACTTCTGAGAAGTAGATGCCAAACAGGAGAGGACCTAGGACCGATCCCTGTGGGACTCCACTCGTGACTGACAGTCTGACTTGGAGTCTGCTACTTTCATACTGTGGGTTCTATCTGTCACCCGATTTGCAACCTACCTAGTGATATAGGGGCTGATGCCTAGTTTGGTGAGTTTATCAATAATTCCTGAGTGGGGGATGGTATCAAAGGCCTTGGCCAGATCGAGGTAGGCTGTATGAACTGCCTTGCCCTCATCCACAGCTCTGGTGACTGATTCAAAGAAGTCAACCAGGTTGAGCAGGTATGATCTACCTTTCACAAAACCAAATTGTGTGGGATCTATAATTTGGAGATTTCCTATATCCTTGTTAATTAGGTCCATGATGATGCGCTCCATAGCCTTACATATCAGACTCATCAGACTAATGGGCAATAATTCCCAGGGTCTGTAGTTGCTCCCCCTTTATAGAGAGGGATGACTGTAGCAGTGTGCCATTCAGTAGGGACAAAGCATGAGGTGAGGCTGTGATTGAACAGGGTACACAGATGTGGTGCCAGTTCACTTTGTAATTCATGTTGAACACATCCAGGGATATTGTGGTGTCCCATGGAAGCTGTATTCTTGGCCTTGGACAATGTAGCTTTAACTTGTGCTGCAGTAATGCTGGATGCTTGGCATTAATCCAGTACTGTGATTGGTCCTTTAGGAGGGGAGAGAGGGGTCAAGTTGGAACGGAATTTGTCAGCCAATATGTTGACAATATCTGTTGGCTCATTATAGGAGTTACCATTGTGCAGTAACTCAGAACAAATCTGGGTATTGCCGTGGAGATTCTTGATATAACTTTAGAAGGCTTTTTGTTTTTTTTAGTGTCTGCCATAATTCTGCCTTCATAGGTGGCTTTAGAGGTTTTGATGAGGGATCTCAACTTTTTGTTGAGGCTAATAAGGGAGATTTTCCAGTCTTGGGACTTCACCTTTTTCTGCAACAGTTCCTTCTTTCTGTCGAATAGTTTATTAATGGCAGGGGACAACCAGATTGGCTTCCTTTTTTGGAGGAGACTGTCTTGGTTCTGTTGGGTATGGCTAGTTCCATGCATTTATTTACGTGTTTGTACAGTGCATTGATGTATGATTCAGCAGTCATGCATCTATTTTCCATTAACATGGGTGCCGCGAAGTTAGCCACCTCTGTTTTTAGGAGCCCAAAGTCAGCTTTGGAGAAGTTTTTCTTGGTGGTTACCTTTGTGGAGGGTGTGGTTGAGATGTGGATTTCCATGGTGATTAGTTTGTGGTTGGATCTAACCAGGGAGAAATTTATTATTGTTGTAGAGCAGCAGCTGCTCATGTTAGTAATAACCAGGTCAAGGATATTGCTTCCTCTAGTGGGAGTAAGAATGAGCTGGTCTAGGGCATTGGAATTGATGAATTCCAGGAAATGTTGGGCCAGTGTATTAGTGCATGAGTAATTTTCCTAGTTGATGGAGGGGTAGTTGAAGTCATCTAGTATGAGAGTGTTGGGTTGGACCCTAATAGTTTCCAGGGTGCTTAGGAAAGTGGAGTGAGAGTCTTGGGACATGGTTGGGGACCTATAGCAGGCTAAGACCTGAATCGCCATTTTACCCAATGTTGTAACTGAAGTATCTCAGATGTGTTTTACTGGGTTACTAGTCTGGAGGTGTGTATATCCTTTATGAATATGGAGACACCACCACCTTTGGAGCTTTGGTCCATGTTCTGGGGCTGAAAGGTGTGGAATGAGTTATAGCCTGGTAAAACAGGGGTGCATTCTGACTAGGATGCAAGAACACTGCTTATATGCTCCACATTAGCTAGTTCCTAAACTCACCATCGTATTATCTCTTGGTGTATTACTCTGCTCAAGGATTTGTTTTATTTTGGCTGCTGTTTTGAAAACAAATGTTGATCTATCTCCCCAAGTGTCAATTAATGGAAATGGCAGCAAAGGCTAATCAAATAAGCTCCATGTAATTCTCTGTAGTAAGTACAACGGGTTTAAACCAGGTTTACATGTAGAACCAAACAGCAAACTACATTGTAAGATATGCATTGTAGTATTCTACAGCACAAGAACACCAACTAGAGCTCCCACATAGCAGCAGATTACTGCAGGACAAAACACCAAAAAGGCATAGGAAACCATCTAAAGTGTGATCAGTTTCAGCAAAACATACAAAGAAGATATTAAAACTAGTAGTCTAGACAAGTAGGCAGAGAAATAAGCAAGATGCAACTGTTTGCACTCATCCACACCACCATCTCCATAGTCCATTCATCGTACAGAGATCTACAGGTACATTAAGGAATGATGAAAAATAGATGAGGCACAAGAAGGTAAAATGGGTGACACACAAAAAGACAAAACAAATATGTATTTATGTTGAACATTCACAAAAGAGAAGAAGGATGCATTCAACTTAAACATGGAAATTACTGTAGATGCAGGCTTGATAAAAGTCCACTTAGAAAAATGTGGATAAAGTGGTAGTGCCCAATGTGAATCATCACAGAATTCTGAAAAATAATAATCTTTGTCTTGTCACACCTTTTTACGCTCTTTCATATATCATAGGAATATGAAGTATTACCTACACTGGATGAAGGTAGATATGCATGTCGGAAGGTAAAAGTCACAGCCAATTATTTTAAAACATCATTGGAAAATGGATAGAATTCTTCAAAAAAAAAAAAAAAAAAAAAGACTTAACTAGTCATCTCCAGTGGCATACCCAGGTGACTTGAGTATAATTAGCAGCTCAGGTGCTTGATGAAGCTGGCAGGGAAGGATGGCATTGAGTGGCTGCTGTTGGTGACAGGGAGGGGAGGAGGTAGTTATGACTATCCACTTGTGTCATGCCTAGCACGAGCACTGGGTTTTGCTTCCCTAGCATACAAGCCTGGGAGAACACAAGCGCACACTCCCTTTGGCTGGCAACATACAGCAGAGCTTGGGGAGTTGCCAAGAAAGAGGAGGTGCTCCACTGGGGGATGGGTGAGCTGCTCCACAGGACAAGCAAGCTGGCCTGCTGCCTACAAGCTGACCCTCATCATTTGGAATGGATGGGCAAACATAGTTACCTGGGCAGGAATTAATGGATTTGTTGTGGGCTCTCACCTATCCATGGATGCCTGGATCAAATTGAATGGGCTGATTTGGTAGAAGCCACAGGACAATATCCTGCACAGGTGAAGATAAATAGGTAAGATTTAACTGAATAATTAAAGTTATTATACTCATAGTGATTCTGATCTGCAAATGGTATTTTATGCTTTTAAGTTTTGTTCACTTGTTACTGACAAGTTTGTAAATAGTGACCCTGATAATAGGAAAGCATTCTATCCATCTTTGTACTGGATTACCCAAGAACAACTTAATCAGATTTAGATTGTACCCTACTCATATACATGGTACATGGCTCTAACCTGATAGTGCATTGCAGCAGTGCATGCCATTGTGTCTATGCTGATTATGAAATTTCTTGAAAAGGGGCACAATAGCATGTCCAGTTACTTTAACAGCATTTACAACTTCTATCATAGTATTTTCTAATGCTGTGAAAACTCTATGGCTATATGAACCTTAAGGATTTCTAGTATGTGATCTTTAGGGTTGAACAAGAAGAGATTCATTAGGGCATAACTAAATCTTCTGGTTTATACCCCCACACACATTTGCTGGAGGTTATAACATTTGAAACAGGTGCCAAACTAATTACCATTGTACATTGATGGGTAGTTCCTTGATATGAAATGTGATTATTCTGTGTCACCTAGCACAACCTAATAACAGGTAACAAAGTTGTGCATTAAAAAATACATAATATATCTTTAACTCTATCTAGACAGGAACATGGAAGTTGAACGTCAAAGTGTGTGCCTTCATGCATTCCTGAATGCCCTCTGAATGTCACCATCATTATCACATTGTATAATATTATCCCACTGTATTCTTAAACTAATTTTATATCCTTGCAGCACTGTTAATGTATTGTATGTTTTACATCTCCTTCCTAACTTTTAATACAGTTAGATTTCTGAAAGTCTTGCAGTACATTTTTGCCAAACCCAACAGCATCCATCCATCCACACTCAATGTGACCAAATTATCTCATACCCTGTGAATTGCAGTATGAAGATGAGAAGTTGCTATATACAGGTTTAGGACTGCAAGCTGGTTACACCTTAGCCATTCAGCAGCCAATAATTTTTGTTTGATGGAGTTTCTAAAAGTACATGGGCTGTGATTTCAGATGTAAATGAAGGACAAGGTGTATTACCTAATGGGTGGTCTCCTTCCTTTTCCAAGATGTATGGTCTAATGCCCCAGATCTAGTTCTACCATTGTTTCAGCAATCTCAGAAGAGACTGGTGGACTTCTTCATAGAATTCAAGTAGGTGCCAGAGGTGGACATATTTCTTAAACTCAGTGACTGCTAAATTTAAATTATGTACAATGTCATGTAAGAAATAGTTCCATCTGTTAACTATCAAAATGGAAGAGCCAATATTTTCTTCAACATAATGGCTAAATGAAACAATGATTTTTAAAAGCTTTCATTCTGTGATGTAAGATGTCAATTATTCTTACTAAAGTGAGGCATACTTAATATACTTTAAATAATATAAACCATACAGCATCACATGGTTAAAACTTATTTTCAGTATTATTCATTTATCTTAAAACTACAATCAATAAGCATTAGTAGAATATTTTCTTGTATTAGACACATCTTATACTATACACAATTCAAAAGTCACATAAGTCATAGGAACATAGAAAAAATACTAGGCAAGCGGTCATGAGGAACTTAACATGTCTAGCCATATACTCTAAGTAGACACATTTAAGTTTGTGGTCACCCCTAAAATCAAGCAGGGTTGTATATGACAGTCCTTGTCCACATTTGTGACTACCCATCCAGTCATCAAGATTAGCCTTAAAGGTAATCAAAGTATATCAAAGTAGTACTATGTCTGACCTGTAAAGGTAATGTATTCCACAGACAGGAAATATGTTAGGAACCTCTCTTTCTCTCTCTCTCTCTCTCTCTCTCTCTCTCTCTCTCTCTATAGTTAGACTTGTTTATTTTCTGGTGTTGATTTGCAATACTGTTGCAGGTGTTAGTAGAACCAATAGTTTTATAAAGAAGCAGGTAGTCAAATGGGATTGGATCCTTTGTGGGTCATCTTGGAGCAATCTGTAGTACTGTGTATAAGGAGTAGTGTGGTAATCTATCAGGATAGTTGAAGGATTTTAAGCCTTTAATGTTCTTAGTAAGGTATCTTTGGGGCTTTATGGTTGATCAGAGTACAGTGGCAGAACGACTTCTTTACATCTTGAAGATATTCTCTTGGAAATTAACTGGGCCAGATAGATGTTTTTTCCTGACTATAATGAAAACATGATGATCTTGTGAGAGAGAACTGTCCACATAAGTACCCAGGTCTCTTATGACAGTGTCTTTCTGAAGAGGAACATAATTTAAAATGCAACAAAAACTACACCTATCAAATTAATGGATCTGTTCCTGTATATAGTACATAGTATATAGTGTATAGAATATATTATATAGTGGCAGGATAAATGCCACTATAATCTTTAGCTTGCCATGTCATCAAACCATTTCTCTTCACTTAGAATCCTATGCCCCACAGCTAGTCGTCACCAATACCTGAATAGTTTTACTAGTAGCTCCAAGCCATATACATAGTTTATATGACACTGCTCTCCCCAAATTTCTATACTTCTAATATAAACCTTATGATAACAATATATAATTGTCTCTTAACTTGCTTAATACCCACTTTTTAATAACTTAACAATATTAACATGTTATGCCCTACCAAGTTCCTTCCCTCACTTTCATTGTTTTGAATTTCTAAGCACTAATCACAGGATCTATTGTCTATTTAACAAACCCACTAGGTGTCTTTTATACTGTAGTAGTTGTCTTTATTCCATATGGATGCAACCTAGTTAGCTAATATATGTGTAATTGCTAACGTATATTACTTAATGTCTGTTCATACTGAATATCTGTTTAAAATGTTTGTGATATGTTGGAGATTTTCTCTCGAGGCCTCAGTTGAAAAGCCTTTTTTTAACTAAACCTGGTCAGACAAACCTGGTAAACAAAAGCAAATAGAATCAATAAATGAGGTAGGGACAGCTTTTTTGTTGAATGCTACTCCACTGTACTTTTTTGCATTAAACTAGGGACTGTTTTCAGTATACCAGGTATGTGCCCTTGCTGAGCTGTTTAGTATCAGTGGATGAATGGATAATAGTGCCCAGATTGCAGTCTTCATCAGTCGCACTTCTCTGATATTGGACTGGATATTTGCAAAATAAATGCTAAATAGGAGAAGACCCAGGACTGAGCCCCGTGGTACCCCAATTGTTACATTATGTTTGTCTAATTTTTTAACAATATCATCATGGACGATAGTGCCAAAAGCCTCGACCAGATCAAAATAAGCAGTATACTCTTAGTGACTACTGTCCACACCCTCTGTAACCTCTTCAAACAAGCTTACATGGTTCCATAGACAGATCTGCCCTTTGCAAAACTAAACTGATGGGGGTCTAAATCAGTTAGGTTGCCTGTGTCAGTATAAATGATTTCTACTATGATATGCTCCATGGCTTTGCATAAAAGGCTGGTGAGGCTGATGTTTATAATTGTCTGAATCTGTAGAGGGTCCACCCTTATGTAGGGGAGTCACAGTAGCTGCTCTGCAGGCATTAGGGATAAACCCTGTGGATAGGCTGAGGTTGAACATTTTAAGCAGAGGATCAGATAGTGCACTGATCAGAATTCATGACATGGATTTTAAGACACTTTTTCCCTGGTAATTTTGTGGGAAATTATTTTTTCAGGGATTCTGGAGACAACAATGTAGGTAGGTGGGGGTAAACTTAACACTAAATTTGTCTGCTGTTATATCATCTGTATCCTTAGGATTGGAATATATGATATAATTATTGATGAGCTCAGTTGGACACTATTGCTTAATTTCCTGACATAATTGAAGAAAGATTTGTAGTTTTCTTTGGTATCTATAGTGACCCTAAGCTTCTACTCTGCTTCTAATACTACTCTTAAGTTCCTTGCTGGCATGTTTCATTGTGGTCCTGTAATGGGGATTTCATACAGTGTTTCATCATTTTCCTTATTTTGTTACACAGTTAATTAATACGGGAGTTTCATCAGAGAGATTTGTTCACAAATTTACCATTATTATTAGGGCAGATGGGTACTGACTTTTCTATGCATCTGTTTAGGTGCTAGTGAACGTTGGTGACTCATGACTTTGTAAGTTATGAACTCTAATAACAAAGATTTTTGAGAGCTAGATAACATACTTGGTTGTTATACTTTGCAACATAATAACCAGTATCAATATTTATGAAAACCATTACTTGCTTATCTAATGCAACAGCTCAAGTTTGGCTCTTTGCATCAGTCTACTGGGTAAACTTTGAATAAGCACACATTAACAAACCTTCCCACACTGTCACTCAGTGCTCAGTTCAGGTAGATCTCTTCAATCTGTCTACCCAATGGGTTTCAGCTATTATCTGCATAAACAAATGTCTCTTTTTGCTCAGATCTGATCTTCCCTCACTTCATCTTTTGTTTCTCCATGTTCGGGATGGGAGGAAGATCAGATCTGAAGAAGAGAAGTGTAACTAGGGTGGGGTGAAGAGGGGCAGCTACTTCATGTCCAGTGTGTTATGGGGTGGTATTGCAGTACCAGTATTCCAGAATGAATAATGATACTGTATTTTCGCTCATTGCAGAAGCACTGAAGTGCTTTGTGTGTGGCACTGTAACTGAAACAAACCTATATTAGATTTGTAGCAAGTGGTTTGCTACAGTTCCAGATTTTTCATTTTTAGTCCTCAGCTTCTAGATTGGAACTTTTTTCTTGGTGCACTGCTTAGAGCTGGGGGGTCAGATTAGTGAACTGCACTGGGTACCAGATAAACCAGCTATGGCTCTTTTCCAACAAAAACATCTCCCATAATTCTTTCTCTCTTTATCCTTCCACTCCAACTGTAATTGTGTCAGTCTCAAACATAGTTCTTTTATCTAAACAACAGTTCCATCCAGACAATAAAAGGCAATCACTTCTCCATCCTAGAATACCTTCAGGGTGACAGAGAAGGACAGTTTAAATGTTAGCATTCTTCATTTGCTGTTATTTATTATGTCTACAATTTGTGATCTATTCTTTAGCATGACTTCAGAATAATCATGCTATATGAATACCGACCTTCCAGATAGTGAAACTATTCTACCTAGTTACAATAGTTTCCAAGGTACTTTTTCTTTCTTTTAACATGACCAGAATTCTGTCAATACTGGTGTAAGCACCCCATGTTTGTATTTTGTTCTGGCAGAGACAGATGTTTTAACATTGCTATCTCCACTGTATGCTTTATGAATCTAGTCTCTGCCATCATTTTGTTTTTCACGTACTCCATCAAGTCTTTCCCTTCCTCACCTTGTATAACTCCAAGCAGTTTTAAATTTTGATATCTTGTCTTGTACTCCATTCCAATCAAACATTGCTCAGTGTGGTCAGTGTGCTTTATTGTATCAACAGCTAAGTCTCAAATCTAAAGGGTTTAACAGGCTCCATGACTACTTGTTGATCATGCAAGATCTTCAGTCATTGACCATCACCATGCACATTCTTTTCATGTACACTTTAAATAGTCCACTCTGGTTCAGCTCTGTTGAAGTCAGCCTGTAGACTATTTGCAACCTTGCCGCATACAGTCTTAATATTTCTCATTTTACAAGCACTGTCTTCATGAAATGTCATTATCTGGCCCTCTGCAGCTCATGACTAACT
Organism: Protopterus annectens; assembly: GCF_019279795.1. Lineage (NCBI taxonomy): Eukaryota > Metazoa > Chordata > Ceratodontiformes > Protopteridae > Protopterus > Protopterus annectens. The sequence continues at coordinate 1,987,274,306 of NC_056737.1, read as the reverse complement.
TCACCACAACACTCCGGCATAGCCGGCCTTAGGCATAGGCCAACTAGGCAGCCGCCTGGGGCGCCGGTCTAGCCGGGGCACTTTTCCAGTATTCATGTGGTATAGGTAGACCAGGATGGGGGAACCAGGTAATGTGGTGGGGGGCACCAGTTGACCTAGGGCCGCTCCTGCACTCCGCAATCCATTTCTTCCATTATTGACCAACAAATGATACCCTCGCACTACTATAGACTTTTCAAGTCACCAAATTATTTACTTTTCCTACAATATTTTGCAGTTTTAATTTTTAATGAAATGAAGTGTCCTATGGAGATGGCCAACTTCAACCAAAACAGCATGTGCCAGAGTTTTTTCCTTTTTGAATAAGTGGCTCACATCTTTAAATGCTGTTTTAATAAATGGTATTAGATTGATTTAATAGTTTGTTTTGAAATATGTATGTTGTTTCACATAACTTGTAAGTAACTGATGACATAAAATGAAATGCCATTCATCTGCAGTGAACCCTAAATCTTATTCTGAGACTGTCTTGGTCCAATCAGAATTGTGCTTATGCATCTGTATAACTATGATATTTGTGTGCTACTTTGCAGTACAGTGGCAAATGGTAAACATACATCTGTTTCTCAGTCATACTATGAAGTCAAAGTAGTGGTTTCCACAGTTGAGCAAAGGTCTGCTTAACATAAACATGCTGGAAAATACATCACCAGGCAAACCCTTTCAGTCTTAAGGCTAATGTGGAATCTTAGTGTTAAGATCACTGCCTCACCTCTCCAGAGTCTGGGGTTCAATAATTATCCCAGGTTATACATGTTTTATGTCTTCTACATGTTTTTTTTTTTTTTGGGTACTTTAGTTGCTTTCTACTTCCCTAAACATGCTGGTTGACTGGCTGTACTAAACTGACCATATATATGCTGCACTTAACCTCATAGCTTGGTTTATATCTAAAAAGAGTCTGAGAAGAACTACTTCACTCACCTGACTAACACATAAATAAATTAAATTAAACCCAGTGCAACATTAATAAAACTTTGTTTGTTTGTTGAGGAAACCTATTAAAGTGTATTGGTCATGTTCTAAAGTATCTTTGTTTTACGGATAACACAGTTATACTGGCAGCAAATGGGGGAAATCAGAAGAAAATGAGATATGAGATAAAAGGGAAAATAAGGGAGGAGGTAAACATGTTCAAGTATCTGGTATGGATAGTGGAGAAGAAGGGAAGGGTGAAAGCGGAGGCCAAAGTTAGAATCAAGGGGACTGCAGCCAACTGGCACAGAGTGTCAGGGATAATGTATGACAGCAAAATGCCAAAGAAGCTGAAATGTAAGATGTACAAAACAGTGGTATGACCAGTACTATTGTATTTTACAGAAACTTGGGCACTAAAGGCAAAACACTTGAGGAACCTGGAGGTGATGGAGACGAAGTGCCTGAAATGTGGGCAGACAAAGAAATGAGGACATCAGAATAGAAGTGCAAATAGCTTCAGGTGTGGGGGAAAAGAACAGACTACTGTAGTTTGGGTACATGAGCAGGAAAGCAGAAGACAATCTGGTGAAGAATACTTGGGACAGACAGGAAAAAAGCAACAGGACACGAGGGTGTCCAGAAAAAGATATGGAAAAACCTGCAACAGTCAGCCATGACTGTCGAAGAAAGTAGATGCAGCACTGAACCAAGAGAGATGGCAACAGCTGAAGCAGCTCCCTGACCCCGTGTAGAAAATGTGAAAAAGGGGGTTGATGTTAATGATGATTGCACTCGTCATGTTAAATCTACAAGTGATTTTGGGGAAAAATGAGGATTACAGTGTGTTTTTTGATTTTAAAGTTTCACTGTTTACTCACTTTTTCTCTATAAGCACTCTCACAAAATGATGTCATAGTAAGTATTAGACAATGATTTACATACAGATGCAAGGCATTCTAGGTAAGCAAAAAACAACTTCTTTAGAAGAGCAATATATTATTTACTTTGTGGTTTCATTACTAAATTATCACATGTTAATTTTCAATGTAAGGTCTTCTACTTGCAGGACTCAGTTGATAACTTGTCTTCGCAGGAAGTAAGAAACTCCTGCTAATCTGTTTAGAATGGAAATACAGTAGGCTACACATTTGTTTAGACAGTGGAACATTGTGGATTCAATCTTTAATGGTGTCACGATAGGGGATTTCATCTCCAAGAAAATGTTCTGTGAGCAGCACTTATCAGCCAAATAAAATGTAAAAACAACCCACTTTCCTATCAATGCCTGTATAATCTCATAGTATATATGGTAAGGATGTACCCTCCTTCAAAGGATTGTTACATATATTTGCTTCAGAACATGACCAATACTCTTTAAACAGCTTGGACAACCATTTCTTATTCCATTATTTGCTTCAGAACATGACCAATACTCTTTAAACAGCCTGGACAACCATTTCTTATTTCAAAACTTTATATTGAAAATGCCTTTGACAAAACTAGTCCTATTAATATGAAGTGTCAGAAGGGTTTTCCCTTCTGTCCATCTTTTACTGTAATTTTAGTGGTATAATCAAGACAAACTATTTTGTCTCAAAAGTCCAAAAGAATGCTGAAAAAAAATCAAGGTTTTCCCCTTATTATTTATTCTAGCAGCTGAGCTTAACTCAATTAACCTCAGGAAAACATTAAGGGAATTGCAACCAAATCAGAAAATCAATGCAAGATGTTCCTTTTTACAGATGGCATTCTCCTTTTCACTGAAAACAAGACACACGATTTACCTGACCCGAATAACGAAAAAAAGAGCCTTTAATAAATGCCTAGCCAGCTGTCAAAATAACTATCTCAGCAAGATAGCTAGTTGCACATATTGCCTCTAACACACTTGTATCTTCAGAAATTAATAATGTATCATATATAAACAACTCAGTCAACTGTGGAAGCAGTGTGATAAACCATGAATCAGAATATAGACAAATGTTTTATTTTTTATGATGACAATATTGTCATTTCTCTTATTCTTTTTGCACCTTACTTCCTTAGATTTTGCTACATCTGCGATTAAATCCTCTCAAAAACAGTTAATTACTTTTCATGGTATCCTGATAAAGCCCTAACTTAGTCTACAGCACTGCAAAAAATATGACAGTAGTGGGTTTGGCTCCCTAGGCCTACTTCTGAATGCTAAAGCAGCTACCCTGAAAAGAAAATCAGTAGGATTCATAGAATTCTATGCTAATTTGCCACACTAAGTGAGTCAATCAACAAAATGGAGAGAAATTCTGATTCTGAGCTATGGTAAAGCCACACTCAGAAACAGTTAAGTAGCAACTCATTAAAATATTTCTGGATTGAATATGGAACTGTCAGACCTGATTGAGCTAATGTTCACCCTAGCAGTCCATGTATTGAGTTAGAGAAAGGCAGCCTCCTACATGTAGGCACACACACACACACACACACACACACACACACACACACACACACACACACACACACACACACACACACACACACACACACATATGCACTCATTCAGCCTCATTTATGCCTCTAAAGGCATGCACACACAGGCTCACACATATATACACATTGACACACTGACACACCCCACGACTCTGCTGTCCTTAAATGCACTGTGACTACTCCCATAGAAGTAAATGACTGAATAACATCTTTTGACGGGTCTGCTTCATATAATCAAAATCCCACTTACCCGAATTTTAAATAACTGAGATGACAACACCAAAGTTGCATTTGAATGAACACTCACATTACCAATAGTGTAACCAGGAAGTCATTTAACAGGAACAAAAATAGTACTGAAGCATGTCAAACCCATCCAAGTGGGGGGCTTTGCCCCCCACATCCCACTAACTTAACATACCAACTCCATAAAATAACAGATAAGAAAGCAGGCTGTAAGTACTCCAAACCACACTATTTATTGTGAGCGCTTTCATCAGAGACAATGCTCCAACTTCATCAGGCAAAAGTAAAGACAACAATTAACCACTTTATATACTTACAAGTGGATGTAATTAAACCAATCACAAATTAACCATCACTAAATTACATTCACTAATTGTAGGGTTATAAAAACATCTAACTCCATTGTGGCAACAGTAAACAATTCAACTAATACAAGATATCTTCTCCATTTACAATATGTATACTTAAAACCATATACAAAAATATCAGAAACCTATACATAAATACATGCATATAATAAAAATGTATACGTTAAAGATTAAAAAATAACAAGGTGTAATACCCTTTCAGTTAAAATACTAGGGGAGCTAAACATATAGTTGATACAAGTGTGGGTAATTATAAAGTAAAAATTAAAACTTGAATGATTTTTACTTAACTATTCCTACATTTAAAATGCAACTTATGTACATGAATATATATATATATATATATATATATATATATATATATATGTGTGTGTGTGTGTGTGTGCGTGTGTGAATAAAAGACGAAAAAACATGGTCCAGTAGACAAGTATATATAAATGCAACCTTATGGTAAATATGACACTGACTGTAGGTAGACAAACAAAGGCCAGTGTGACACTCACTGTAGAAAGGCATACAAAATATACTTAAACACTTAGAAAAACTGAAGTGCTGGTGCACAAGCTATAGGCACTACCTAGCAAGTGCTTTAAGCTTTAAAAGGCATTTGACTGATAAATATTCGTTAAGGCCAGGAGTTATGTGGGCCAATCTGCGAACTTGCAACATAAGCTCACATTCCTCAAGTTTAAGTTCCCATGGACCTCCTCGTATATTATGTTCTAACTGTTGTATTACTGCAAACACAAACTTGTGAGTGGAGTAATCTAAAATGTGTTTTGCCAACGCATTTGTAGTAATCTGTTTGTGTATGCTGTACTGGTGTTCGTATATCCTTTGTTTTATTTTTCTTTCGGTTTTGCCAATGTAGTACGATGCGCACCCCTCTCATTAGGCTACATAGACTACCCCTTTGGTGTCACAGTTAAATTTGCTTTCTATATTCTATGTTCTATCCCTAATACAAAGTTTATTGCCAGTCCTAATAAATTTACACTGAGGGCAACTGCCACATTTTGCCATACCAAAACTACCCTTGCATATTTTTCTCTGTTTCTCTAACAGGCATTTCATATTGGGTCCCCTCCTATACGTGAATTGTGGAGCTGCTTCCAATATTTTATTAAGACCATTGTATTCCAAAATTATGGTCCACTTCTTAAGAAGAATGTCCCTAATGTTTTTGGAATCTGTAGAATAGGTAACAAGAAATCTTGTGCCTGTATCAAGTGTTGGGTTCACCCTCTTTTGAATTGGCTGTTCAAAAGCTGTATTATGTATTGCTTTATAGCCTTTGTGTACAATAGGTCTAAAATACCCTGACAGCCTTTTAGTATTTACCTCATATACCAACTCCAAGATCACACTAGAGTGGGGAAAAGGGCAAACTCCCAAATGTTGGCTGACCAAGGTATGGTCTAAAACGTAAGATGAGTTGGGATGTGCAGAAAATGAGGTTAGGTTTAAAGTAGTATGAGTTAGCATAGGCTGAACTGGCTAGGAGATAGGACAGAATTCTGACTTGACAGAGATGGGTCTAGTGTCGGTTTTATTAGTGTGGAATGTTTTTTTTTTTTTTTTGCTGTGGGAGAAATGCTCTTAACTCTGAAGTATACAATACAGAGTGACAGAATGTGATGCAGAGTGTAGCATAATGATTAGAGATTTAGGCTGAATGTTTGTGAGAGTAGTGGTTACGGAGGATATGCGGATATGTATTTATGAATTGTTTTATCAGTGTATGAGGAGCAAGAGTGAGCAAAAAGGATTTCTGCAAAATATGTATTAGGGTAACAAGAACATATATTTAAAGAGAGTAATTTTTTTTTGTGAGTGTATATAGCTTATGTGACAGGTGAGAAATTAATGAGATAAATAGCTGTTTATAGTAAAAGGTGTGAATGTTAAATGCGTAAGAATGGGTGAATTTAGTTAAAGTTATTAATGCTTAAGTACAATTTGGGAAATAAGGGGTAAAATAAAACAAAGACGTGTACAGGGTGGAATAAGAGAGAAATAGGTTTAAGATAGCAAAATTATTGCTATGTATAGGAACAAGGTGGGGAGGAGGGAGGAGGAGGAAAGGTGAAGTTCCAGATTATGGCTGATACACTGGTACTGGGTGAATTACTTTGCATGTGCACTATGGGAGGTGCTATGTAGAGTTATAGCTGTAGAGAAGGGGTATGGGTAGGATATGGGGGAAGGACACTAATTCTGTTCTAGTGCCTTCTTGATAGGAGATGATTTGAAAGAAAAGTTGTGGTTAAAGGGGGAGTTGTGTTTTTGTAGGTAATCTTATATAGTTGGTGTTTGCGGCCATGGGTAATGTCATTATACTGGATCTGTGACTGTGTAGTACTGTTTGTAGAACAGTGAAAGTAGGTGGATGGCATGAATTGGATTGGTTAAAGTGGAAAGGATGCTGAATAATTTGTGACTATTGGCTAAAGAGACTGGTTGGTAGAGATGAAGTAATGTTTAAATGGGGAACTGGGCATAGAGTAGAGGATCAAAGTGAGACCAAGTATGTAAGGATGAAGAGAGTGGGGCTCCATGTGAATGAAATCTTATTCTAACATAATAAGCAATGTGCAGAAATTAAGTATAAGCTTTCCTGACAAAGCTAAACAGCTAATAAAAGGATAGGTAGATATTGTTGTTAAGTGCAGAGTGTAAGAAAAGTATTTTTAGTTTTTCTAGTAAAATACAGATAGGAAGAATCTAGATAGTATTAGGAGCTCTTTAAAGGGGAACAAGGATATAGGCTTTTGAAATGGAACTTGAGGAGGTTTTGAAAAACACACTCTAGAAGCCATGGAGTGACAAGGTAGCTCTCCAGGCATGTTTCGCAGTTTATCCTAGGTTTTCCCTAGTTTTATCTAAATAAGGAGTATTCCTTGCGCTCTTTGGTTCTTTCTCATTGGTGCAACAGGAGCTTCCTTGGTCTCAGTCCCAATGAGGTGATATAGCACTGAAGGAGAGTGTGTAGCAGGAAGGAGGAACTATTGTCTAGTTCAATAGAACCTAGAGGCATCACTATCTAAGTATTTCTCTATCCAATGTAATAATCTACAGCCTTCTTAGTTGACTTCCAGCATGAAGTAAAGTGATAAGAAAGGCACTACTTATATTAAATAGTACTGCAGAGCTCAGTGGTGTCTTCTCACAGCACTTGGGAAAAACAATGCACTTCAGTGTTTTCAATTGGTGTAGTGTGGTTACATCCTGGATATATCCTGAATGACTGCTGCCTCTGGAGGGACAAGACAAAAGTGATGAATTCCAAATTTGTATATGTATTCTTTCTGACTCCCTCTATCTGGTTAAATTATCTACAGAATGGCTGAGTCTAGATATTGCAGATGTCATGTGGAGATGGAAGTATGGAGATTTTTTTTAAATGACTGGGGATTGTATAATGGTTAAGTTGTTTGTCTCACAGGCACAAGAAACAGTGTTTGATTCTGACATTTGGGAAGGAAATTGGCTATACTTAGAATAGCCTATTAAGAAAGCTAGCCTAGTAATTAGCTATCAAACCATAAATCTAAGGAAAAGGGAAAAACAAAAAAAAAAACATTTTTTTTAAGGTTGGGGTTTGGTATAATGGTTAATGTGTTGACTCACAAACACAAGGTACAGTGTTTGATTTGTCACCTTTAGAAAGGAAATTGGTTAGGCTTAGAATGGCCTGTTAAGAAAGCTAGCCTAGTAATTAGGTATAAACTTATCTGATGGACGTCCTGCATATCCACAAAACAAACAACACCAGAATTACCCATTCTAAAGACTTAAACCTGGCTTGTGATATAAATAGGACCTGCTGGGCAGATAGGTATGTAGCCCAGAGACTACCCTGTCTATGGAACAGGCTCCCCATCCATGTGAAGCAGAGTTCCTCCCTAACCCAATTCAAGTTCAACTTGGTAATTGGATGGGAAACCGGAAATTCATCCCTGGTTTGGCACCTATGTCTCTACTGGACACAGGCAACCTGTAAATTGTTCATCTCCCAGGCCCATACTTACACTTATCAAGTTTATCAGAACTTGTTAGAGATTTGGGATGCAAGGCTAGGATTAAAAAGGCCCTTGTGGCCGTTAGCCTAGTAAACACATATGAACCTATGTCTTTTTTTGTCACACTTACTCATATGTCTAGCAGACTGACTGCATACATGTTGACAGTATCTGTTACTGATTATAATTTACAAAATATTATGAGCAGACAAGTGTGATGTTAGCTTTTTGTTAGTGAATTATCTTTCAAAGGGGAACATGTTGTATCCACCTTTTCATCATTCCTGCACTTCCCACCCTTTGTTTAGTTATTTCACTTGATTGTGACTTTTTAAATACTGTTTGAATTACATTTGCTCCTACTTCTTGACAATAACATAATTAATTAAGGTGCACCTATGGGATTAAAATCAATAAAAATAGTATAAAAAGAAGAGGAACTTGTGCCTAGTGGATTTATTGAATCAACAAATGAATAAAATAAACCATCACTATTTTGAATATGTTTACTCTTATTATCGTTAAGAATATTAGAGTAAAATGTCACTGCATCCTACTCTTTGCCTTTTCCACTTCTTTGCCCAACTTGCAAACTTTTCTGATTCTGCATTTGGTATACCTTAAGTGCAGTGGTAGCTGGTGACTTTAAATCAAGGGAAGTGGGGGCTGCGCAGGACATAACTGAATGGCTGGGGCAAACTAAAATGGAATGGGGCTATATTAAACCAGGTCAATGACCATTACCTGCAATCAAACAACAGATGTGGTAATTTACTTTCATCCACAAATTGCCTAAGCATGTACCCTCTCATTATAGCTACTGACTGTATATACATCAGCTGTCTCGCTGCAGTCAACAAGGCCAGTCTAAGGTGAAATTAAGTGCTAAACAAAAATAACTCCATGGGTCTTCTGATGTAAAGTTGTTCCCTCTGCACCTCCCCAGTGTGCCTCCGCTGTTTCCTATCATCCTGGCCCTATACTACCTAGATAGATTATTTATTTATTCTTTTCTCACTCTATCATACTTTTTGGCTCCCCTCCATGTTTTTAGCACACTTTATTCGGCCAAGACACCACAGAATTAAACTGGTGAGGTACATCTCAAAGCCATTTTACAACCATTTGATCAACAATTGCCTAAACAAAAAATCTTGAGGACAGAAATTTGTTCTTATTTTTTTCGTTCAAGGAAAATAAGTTGCATGTAAAGCTTAATTTTCAAAGCCAACAACATTGTAGTTAGATAGTAATAACAACAACAACAACACAACACAACACAACGGTTAGCCTTGAAAAGATGAAAAGAAGTTTCAAGGTGGATTTATAATTTTGAGTTTTTATTATAAGACTTTAGATCAAACATTTTTAGATTTAACATCTTTAGTGGCTTACAGTATAGACTTAGGTTGGTAAGGTCTTCAGGCACAATAAGCCTTTGCTTTTTGTCTTTGTCTCTGACTTGTTGGCTTTAAAACAAACATTTTTAAAATGCATCTAATGTGTTTAAAATGCATTTAATGTGTGTGGAGATTTATTAGAACACTATTAGAATACTATATTGTTAGTCCTTAAAACTTAAAGTTTAGATAGGTAGATTGCTGCTTTTGGCGTTGTCTAAGTAGTTTTTTTTAAAGTGATTTTAAACATTTTTATTGTGTTATAGCATGAGATTTTAAATTTACATATGGTTGTATCCTTTTCTTTATTATATGATTGATTGTGTTTAATTAATTAACTTCTTCAATTTATTTTCAAGACGCCTGTATAAAAACAGGGTCAATTGTTTTTAGTTTCATCTGAGGAAGGTGAGGCATTGCCCTCACCGAAAGCGCTCATTAAACGAAGGATTGTGTGGAGTTTGCCAGCTCTTATTGAGTTTCTTTTCCGCTTTTAAAGAGTTTGTTGTGTTTCCTTTTTAGTTTTGGGTTTTGTTGCTGCCATAAATGTTAGAAGCATAAGAGATAAAATTGTTGAACTACGTGCCTGGATTACCCAACATAAGTCTGATATTCTTGCTGTAATGGAAACTTGGCTTAAACCCAGCATAAATGACTCTGACGTTATACCTCACAGCTATAATATCATCTGTAATGACCGTATAAAGAGGAAAGGTGGCGGCATTGCTTTAATATTTCCCAGCAACAACCACATTTGGCCTTACAACAAACCAATGTCAAAATTCAATTCAGCAGAGCTTCTTATAACTTTCTTGAAATTAAAAAATTGTAAACATATATATATATATATATATATATATATATATATATATATATATATATATATATATATATATATATTACTGTTCTTTGCATTCCAATACAGCTATACTGGAAGATATCCTACATTGGATATCCATACCAATTCCACAAGAAATACTATTACTAGGTGATGTGAATGTCAGTTGGTTGGGCATAAACTCTAACTCTTGCATCTAGTGTGAACTTATTTGGTTTCACACAGCTAAGTAATAGTCCACACATTATAACAAGACCTCAAAATCCCTATTAGACTAGATTTTAATATTAAACCATAGGAAATACACCACCTCAGGTACAAAGTCTGTCTTAGTGATCATCTTCCAATCTATACAGCCATACATCTCACACATCTACTTAAACAACATGTTTATAAAACAGCAAGCAACCTTTCCAAGTTTTACCAAGAATTGGTCATTACTAAGCTATCATCTATTAACTGGAAATTCCTAACAATCCTCCCCTTAGATGATGCTGTGAATTAATTCAATGCAACTTTCCTGAATATCCTAATAGCCTTCCACCTCCTAGAAGGAAGGGACTAAAAATAAATAATGCAATTTGGCTATCTGAAAACATTGGAATGCTAATGCAGGATAAAGAATGAGCATGGAAAAGTGGTAAAAATATAAAACACCACAATATCTTGAAAACTTCAGAATGCTTTGCAATCATGCTAAAAGGCAAATGAAGACAAAAACTATGCTGTAATAACTTTCAGAATAATAGTAAATGCAACCCTGAAAAATTCTGGACAGCCATTAAAGAAATCTTGCATCCCAGCCATAAATTTAACCCTAACCTCTCTCCCAATAACTCACCACTTGAAACAGCAATACAATTCAACTCTTATTTCATAGATCATATAGCAACATTAACCAAGGACTCCCCAACATCTAATCCTAAACCTGCCCAGCAGCCATGTATCACCACATCCGTTTTCACAGTCAAACCTGTACCCACATCCTATATATAATTCTTCTAAATAAAACTCAAAAGATGGTCTACTTCAGTTGATGACCTTCAGAATGAATATCCAAAACAGCAGCAGATAGCATTGCATACCTTGTCTCATGCATTATAAATAGGTCAATCTAGGAATCCCAGATTATCCTTTAGCACAAAGGATAAAATTCAACAGACATTGTTAACTTTAGACCTATATCAATCTTATCCTCCCTCTTCAAAATACTTTAGAATTGTTTTTGAATACACTTTCAACTATCTCTTGCAGGAAGAACTCCTATCTCCCCAAAACATGGCTTCTGTCCTTCCCATAGTACTATCACTGCACTTCTAACCTATATAGATGCTATCAATAAAACTAGAGATAATGGCATACCACTCTTCTCCTTATTTCTAGACTTGTCTAAAGCCTTCAACTTCAAATGTTCTCATTAGAACATTCTCAGACCAGCCTTCTGTGGTTCAAAAGCTATGTATCCAATACGTACCATTCAGTAAAATGGCACTTTACTTTCTCTCCATACCTCTCAGTCACCACCAGTGCACCACAAGGCTCTATCCTTGGTCCTCTCCTCTTTTATGCTCTCACCAGCACCCTCCATACATCCACACAACAGGTCTCTGTGATACAGTTCACAAATGACTCCCCACTGATTTGCACATCTGACAACATGCCATAAAATATTAATCAGGAAACTTTAACAGCAACAGAAACATGGTGTTGTAACTCACAACTCATGCACAACCCTAAAAAAAAAAAAAATACTTTTTTCCCCAAATTCTCTCCCATGAGAAAACAAAATTTAAAGTCCCCTATATCTTAATAATACAACCATTGAAGTCCCTTCTCATAGGAAATTATTATGGTTGATAGTAGATGATAATCTTAAATTCGACTTGCATATATAAAATTGCATAAGAAAAACTCATTAAAATATAGAGATGTTTATAGATCCAAAAACGTTTACACTAATGAAACTAAAGCTACACTTGCCACTACTTATCTCCTCCCCACACTCCTTTATGGTACTCCCATCCCTACTAACCTTAAGGCATCACAAAAATCAAAACTTGAACAATGTTATAACAAAACTGCTAATTTGCAGCAAATTTCCCTTTTAGAATAGCACTAAAAAGCCTAAATTAATTAGAACTACCCAAATCAACAAACATACATAGCTTCTTACCACCTATAAAATTATTTAGAGTCCATCTGTTTGTCTAGCACTTAATATTCTACACAGCTATGTTCCTAGTCAGTCATTATGCTTCAATGACCAGAAACTCCTGTCTCTCTACAAACCTATCAAATCTACTGGGCATGTTCTGTACTCGTACCATGCTGTTAAGGCCTAGAGCTCCTTATCTCAATCCATCAGGCCAGTAACCTCGCTCCCATTCTTCAAAACCATTCTGAAAGACTTCATATCCAAAAGCTGACTCTGTTCTTGCTCAACACCAGGATAAACTATATCCCTAAATGTGAACAAATACCTATTCATATCTTACATATCCTTACTCTCCCTTCTTCATTCACTTCCTTTGGTCTATCAATTTCTCTTCCCTGTCTTTCTCTATAAACATACCACAAGCCCGCATTTCTCCCACATTGTATTGCAATTCATGTTTATATTACACTAACTTAACTTTAATTTCTCTATAAACTGGCTACATTTCTTTGTGCTCACCAAGTCCAAAAACACAGCCTCAATGGGACCAGATAATATCCCATGTTGCTTACTAAACTATTTAAAACAAGACCTAGTGGATCCACTAGGCATTCTGTTTAGTTATAGCTTGAGAACTGACTATGTTCCTGCAGAATAGTGAAGAGCAACAGTAATCCTCCTGCACAAAGGGGACCACCAGCTGACCTTGGGAACTACAGATCCATAAGTCTAACCAGTCTGATCTGCAAGGCCATGGAAAGAATTATCATGGACCTTATCAACAAGAACATAGGTGACCTCCAAACTCTGGTTCCAATCCATTAAGCAGAGATCATGATTATTGAACCTGGTAGGCTTCTTAAGAATGTTACCAAAGCCATGGACAAAGGTAAGACAGTGCACACAGTCTATTTTGATCTTGCCAAGTGTTTCAACACAATTCCCCACTCTGGTATCATCGAGAAACTTTACCAGATAGGGATTAACCCTTACGTTAGTAGATGGGTAGCCAATTGGCTCACTGACAGAATACACTCTGTCAAAATTGGTGATGATGCCACCTCCACCAGTAGACCCATTACCAGTAGAGTACCACAGGAGCCTGTTCTGGGCCCCTTACTGTTTCTCAGAAGTCCAGGCCAAAGTAGATGGCCTTTGGCTCACCAGGTTCACTGATTATTGCAAACTGGGAGCAATCATTAAGTCCCCCAAAGATGTCAACATATTACAAGAAGGGCTAACACAAACAAATGATTGGTACCAAAGCCATAGTCTAAAACTACATGCAAAAATATTCATTATTATTCGATTTGGCAAAATGGAGTTCCCTACAAATTAAAATATTGACAGCATCCCACCCCCCCCCCCCCCGAGTTCCAACCCAGTGGTGTGAGACTTGGGAAAATCATAAGTATAAACAAATATTTTTTTGTACAACAAACAAGTTAAAATAGATATTTACACATCAAAAGACTATTTAAGATACAGTCATAATAGCAACAATAACAAAATCAGAACAATAAGTGTTGATTTAGTTGATTTTTACATATATAAAAAAAGTTTTAATTTTAAATCATGCACATGACATCATTTCCTGTAAAAATTACATTTAAACAAAGTTTATGTCATTTCCTATTTTTCTGAAGAAGTTCACAAAAAATAAAAGGTGGATGAAGGCGCTAAAAAACTATTTGGAGTTTGGTTTCGTTTTGTGGTCATTCGAGTTATCATCTTGGTTTTGTTTGTTGTGGTTTAATTTTGTCAAATGTGCCAGAAAGCTGAAGATGATTTGATAAAGAGATTTGGAAGAACAGGAAGAAGGCAAGAGGACATGAAAACTTCTAGCCTAGAAATGGCTGGATTGTGTAAGAGAAGACCTGCAACAGTCAAAGAAGTTAGGAGAGTGGGTCTGAATCTTGAGATGTGGCAATAGCTGGCACAACACCCTAACTCTATGTTTCTATGTAGAAATGGAAAGAAAAGTTGTTGATGATGATGATGATAATGGTAATTCATTGTATACATATATGAACCATGACATCTCACTGAGACTTGATTTCATCATACCACAACTCATTAAAGGAATCCCACCAGAGTAACCATTAGGGAAATATCCTTGCAGTGGGCCCATAATTAGCAAATCTAGGAAAGTACCAACAGTGGAAAAAGGGTAACTGATTTGATAAGATGAAACTAAGATGAGTTCTTATGTTTCCCACATACATTGGTCCGTTAAATTAGATTAACAAACCCAAATGCAGATGTAGCTAAAGTCTATAACAAAATGTCAAAAACGCAAATGCTGGCACATTACTACACATGCACAGAGCAATAATCTACATGCATGTAAAACTAAAAGTCCTCTTGCATTCCCCTGTGAATTATTTATACTAAATTCCACAATATGGGTGGAAAGGGCATATTCTCTAACCCCAGGAATTGTGTAGTCTCTCGCAACTGCCGACCATCTGCTTAGTCAATCAAATTGAGCTCAGTAAACAAATGTTGACTAAAAGTAAATTTGACCGTAACTGGTGCTTATCTAGCTATCTATATATACATGTGTGTGTGTGTGTGTGTGTGTATTGCAGGCAAATATCACAGATAATATGCATAATTCTGTCTTTTTAAAACTCAATTAAAATAGCTGTTTAAAACACGGAATTATTTTAATTTATTTTAGCATCTGACATATGAAGAATTGAATTGTTTAAACAGGGAATACATGACTTAAACCTTGAACAGGTGACTTTTTGACACTTGGATTCAGCAGTTTGTCTAATGCATCTGAGTTTCAACATCCATCCATCCATCCACAACCCCTTTTTCACATTTTTGCACACGGGGTAGTTGTGTCACTTCAATAGTGACAATCTTCTAGAGCCAAGGTTTACACCGCCGGGTGATTAGCCCTGCCGTAGTTTGTTCTTCCACAACACATGTGAAGCCATGCACACTCACAACCATGGCCAGCCTAGAGTGTCCAATCTACCTGCTGTATACCACTGGAATGTGGGAGGAAACTAGAGCACCCAGAGGAAACCCACATGAACACAAAGAGGACATGCAACCAGCAAAAAATCAAATTGGAAAACCTCTTGCTGTGAGGTGACAACGGTATCCGATGCAGCAATGTGCTGCCCTTCACCTTTGGTATGTAATCAGTATCATATGAAGCCATGCAACTCAATGCCAGTGATAACATTTATTTATTTATTTAGATGATTTTTTTTTTTTTTTTTTTTTTTTTATTAAGTGGGAAGGTGGTCTGGTCCAAGACCCCTTTTGAGCCACAACTGGGACACACCACAGGAGTACAGAATAATGTACATAAAGGAGGGATTTGAGTTAACATGCATTTCATACCATAGTCATGACAACAGTAAATATTAGTGATGCAAAGTAAAAGTCCCCCATTTGGATGTTACCTCCCCAGCTGACCATCAGCTGCCTAGCTGAACCAGTTTACCTTGTGCCCCCAGTACTCCATTCTCTGGGGCTGAGACTGCACCAATGATGGGATGGGATGGGGAAATTGTGAACAGCAGCCTGAAGTATCACCTATGCAGGCCCTGTACACCTGAGGATTTTTCCGTATGTCCTACCTGGGTGGAGCTAGTGATGTCACACACGTAACTGCATGAAATGTCATTTAGCTTCAGGCCCCCTCAAGCACCAGTTATTTAATGGCAATCTGCCCCGTGATTATGGCACCATTCCCATCACCAGGGATGTGATTTTCAAAGGCAACAACCCCTAAGTTTTAATTTCTGAGATGCTAAATATATTTTTTCTGTAATAGTTAATGTATAGTTAATCAATTAACATCACAGTTGATAAACTTTGTATTATGCACTTTGCTTATAAATATAATCAAAGTAGCATGTAGCTACATTTTTCTTTTTTTCCTGTGGAAATTGTCAAAAATGGCAGATCCAATGCTGTCTAGTTTTGTCTGTTTAAACATACAGGTTGTCAAATCTGACGAGATCTGACCTTGGTGCTAACTTCAAAGCTTTATTGGATTGAGAACTCTGACTCCATGCCTAAACATAATTCTCTAGGTTCTACCTCAGATGCTCAGATCTCATTTCTTTCTTTCTTAGTGTTGTTAAGATTGATATAGTTAGTTATAGAATTAGAAATTTTAAAGTAGTTTAGTTAGTTTTCAAGTTAAGGCCTTAGGCCCCTTTCAGATACATTTATTAGTATTCATATTAAAAAGGTTATATAGTCTTGAATTTTCCTCAAGTTATTTGATCTGTTTTTTGTACTTGACAGTTTTATCTATCTGGACATGTCAGAGTCAACTCGATTTACAAAATTCTTGAAGTGTGGGCAGAAATTCCACCCATACCGCTCAACTGTACAGATTCTCACAGAATGTTCATATTTTTGCCTCTTATTTTTGGCCTGTTTCTCATACAGTTTTGGTTTTCTGACAAATCACTGGCAAATCATTGAGAAGTGAAGTCAGAAAATAATGACAGGCATTTGAGATTCAGACTTTCTACCTTTCAAAAAAATTCATGCTACTACAAAACCTGTTACTCTATCAACTTTCTAAGTTTGTAAAAGCAATATTTAAAAATTGCCCCTATTTGTGAGCCGTTGTCACCCCGTTTTTTATGGCTTTGTCCAAATTTCTTGCTCTGAGAGGTTGAGAGATATGCTTCCATCACAGGACCGACACTCCAGATGTGCCTATTGTCTTAGTGCTGTGCACTTTAATGGAGAATGTCAGTCTTGTGCAGCATTTAGTGCTAGGGCCCTTCAAATCAAAAGGGGCAAACTTGTTTTAAATGTTCTCCTTCTGGCACAGACAGGGGCTACCCTTTCATCTTCTACCCCTCTAAATGAGAAAAATCCAAGTTGAAGAGCTAAGAAAAAGAAAAGGAAGATAAGGACAAGAGAGAGAAGGAAAGGAGCAAGTCTCCCTCTAAAACTACCAATAAAATGTCTCGCAAGCCAAAAACCTTGGTCTGCCCCAACCCCAAGACTCCCAGAAGGTCATATCTGACACCTTCTCTGGCCTGATCCCCTTGTCCATGTACCAGATATGCACCAAAACCAGTGATTTCTAGACTTCAGTCACCGATCTTACATGAATTGAGATATTCTTGTCCACCTTCAGTAGCATCATCCAGTCGATCATCAAGAAACCTCACAGAATTCGATATTGATAAAATGATGAGAAAGTTCTTGAGAACACAGATATAGCTTGGGGTTAACCCAGTACTGTCCCCTGGGAAGGGACCGAGTGCTGGTCAACTTTCCTCGCTCTTACAGGAATCCATACTGACTCACCCTTTGGGTTCAGTATTATTGGATCCAACTGGAACTGGAGCACCTTTATCAGCACAGGAGCTGCTTACATCTTCGATGCTGACAGTCTCCATCTTTCTCTCCCTCTCTCTTGCTCTCTCTAATTACTTCAGATTGAGAGGTGCTGAGTTCTGGGCATGGGTGAGGATTGACAGTGAGATTCTTGGAGCCATCTTTCACTCTCAGGGCTTCCGCCCTGGGCAGCTCAGATCCGAGATCGGCTTTGGGGCCAGGGCTCATTGGAATCTAGGTTTCTCTCTATTCTTCAGAATGGAGAGAGTCATTGATTCCAGAGGGAGCCTCATCCTTTGAGACAGTTTAAAGGATTTTGGCAAATACCAAAGACAAGGTAGCTTCAATCCATTTGGTTTCACCCAAACCCCATCTGCAATCTGTTTCTTCACCATTTCATCCTGTTGGACAAGGACAGCTGGTACCAAGGGCTTCTGAGGAAGTTTACTTCATTAGCTCTCCATCTGATTCTGACCCTTCTACTGCTCCCCCAGAAGGTGCACCCAGAAAATGGACATGCAAGTGGAAGCACCTAGACTCTCCCCCAGAGTCTTTCACTGAAGAGACAGACACAACATCTAGCTGAGTCTTCTGCCTCCCTGCCCTACACAGAATGTAAACGTACAACCTACTGGACGTGGTAAAGAAGCCAGGTTTACGCTGCCAAGGTCTTGATACACCAACCCCCTGAAAGAATTACCTCTGCTGTTCCAAGGGGATTTATACTGAAGTATGTCTGCATAATATTGAGTTTTGTTAACCTTAGATGCTAGACCCACAACCCTGCTAGGTGGTTAGAACTTACTCTAACTGTGATACTGCAACACCCACCATTCCCTTTCTTTGTAGCCACTTATCCAGCCTCTTTGCCCTCCTCTAAGCCACAGTAAAGCCACTTTTCATAGGCTTCCCAGCCCTGGGCACCACTAGGACCTTTGCTGTACTTACAAGATTTGGCCACTAGATGGCGACCTGACTCCTCTTTTTTCCCCTGCAAAACACCTTCCTTTGGCTCTAACTGCACCCTATTCCTCACCTCCACTTTCCCTTTCTACCACAAACACACTCACCTCTATACCTCCCTATCTCCACTCTCCTTACTCCTTACTGCCCCCCTCTGGACCCGGCAGCTTAGCTGTTGCCCTGCTTGTGCCTAGTAAACACTGACCTGCCCCCTCTTTTTCTGTGTTCACAAGCTAAACATCCGGACTATCTCCCTACTCTGCCTGCAGCAAGCTCCATCCTCCCCAGACCTACATCCGCCCCTGAGGTAATAAATATACCTTGAATGTTAGAGCGCCAGCTTTAAATCCTTGCTCTCCCACTCAGCTGCTGTGTGTCCCTGCTCTCAGAGTCTCTTCCACCTAGTAAGTACTGATGAATGAATGTTGTACAGATTACACTATTTTTGCCTAGGACTAGCGATATCTAAAGTATGTGCATCTACTGTTTGGTTGCAATTACTTCTTTAGAGTGATACCATTACAAGGGATTGGATATCTTATCCTGTTACACTCGCATAACATAGTGTATATTTTTGCTACAGCTATTATACATTGTTGTTGGTTGCCTGCTATGTTTCTGCATGTAAGTTTGCCTGGTGATTTATAACTGTTGCACTGCCTACCTACCTGCCTAGGTAGGACATTGAAACCTAGCACATTATTACGGTCTTGTATAATTAATACATGTGCTGATTAATTAGAGGTGTCTGTTGTTGTATTCGCCTATGGAGTTATCTGCTGCCATTACCCGATAAGGTTGTAGAACTAGGTCCTTGTCTTTAGTGACGTTATACCAGTGGACTGAAGGCTAATTTCAAACAATTACCTGTTTAAGTGTTATCCTTTGCCTTGTAAAGGCTGCTTACAGTAAACACCAACTCTGTAGTACTCGCACAGACACATGCAGCTTTGGCAACACACATAGACCCCTACACCAATGTGTAACAGAGTAGAGTCCTGGATGAAGCAGCCTAGCACACTGGAACTGTTATTAGACCAATTACAGCCATGCACTGTTAGATTCCACCCTAATTTTGTTGTAATTTAAGTGAATTAGGTGTGTTTCTGTGTTTGTAACAGTGGTATGTGCTTACTATGACTTCAGAGACTGCTAGCCACTGTCGTTGTCTTTTAGAAGCAAAAGCAACAAATGCTTAAGGGCATGTTCCAAGATATTGCATGTATAGGTGGTATCCCTGCCTTTTAACAGGCTGCACAAATTTAACATTGCCCCTGCTGTATCCGCTCAGACCTGTGAGGGCTCGGCATTACAATTAGACCCACGGTTTTAAATCAATAATGCCCTAAAACCATATAGCAATCAACTGCTGAACTAGCGCTGCCTAATGACACCAGATACAGTGTATCTGAAATTGATTCCTTGTAGAAGGAAGTGGATAACTGCTAAATGTGAATCCACCATGTTTCAGAACAGCATATGGTCCCTATGAAAGGAGTACTCATATACCTATTTATTAGTCATATGGAGCACTAGCTACCATTGAGTTGGACATATAAAAAAGCTTTTAAACAGATAGGTAGTGTTATCGGTCACTAACCTAGCGTCCATTATATTTTCTAACTGTAGAACCACCCTGGCGATTGAGAATAACATTTCGTTTTTACAACTGTTCCTCTGATACCCGAGTTAATACAATTGTTTATTACTGTTCAGCTGCTACCTGAGTTACTACATTGTTACCCCTTTATTATTGCCCCAGAATATGATGGTTACAGCTTCTTAACTCATGGAGAATAAAGTAATTAATTTTAGCCTACACAAAAGGGTTTAATACTAAATCAAAGTAAATGTACTGGGCTCCTAATTGTGAAGCATGTTCTAAGCTGTTTGTATGTTACACATTCCTGTTTAACATTGCAGAATTGTAAAGTATTTTATGTGTGTCTGTGATAAGAAGCTGGTATCTGTGACTGTCCTCTTCTCATTCCCTCTTCTCTTCACATTCTCTCTAGCCTCTATGCCCTACACAGAAGGTAAACTTGCAACCTGCTGGACGTGGTAAAGAAGCCAGGTTTACGCTGCCAAGGTCTTGATACACCAGCCCCCTGAAAGAATTACCTCTGCTGTTCCAAAAGGATTTATACTAAAGTATGTCTGTATACTATTGAGTTTTGTTAACCCAATGCTAGACCCACAACCCTGCTAGGTAGTTAGAACTTGCTCTAACTGTGATAATGCAGCACCCACCCTTCCCTTTCTCTGTAGTCACTTATCCAGCCTTCTTTGCCCTCCTCTAAGCCACGATAAAGCCACTTTTCATAGGCTTCCCAGCCCCGGGCTCCACTAGGACCTTTGCTGTACTTACAAGATTTGGCCACTAGATGGCGGCCTGAATCTTCTTTATATTCCTCTGCCTTCTGAGTAGCTCCTGATCAACCATCTAGTGTATTTTACACTTTACTTCTACTTTCTACCCCTCTCCCCCACTACCATTTCTGCCTCCCCACCTCTTGCCCTTTCAGCCTATGCTCTCCCTCTGTGCACTCTGGCTACTTGCCCTGCTATCTACATAGCTGATTGTTTCCAACCTAATCTGTCCTGCAAAACATCTTCCTTTGGCTCTACCCGCTCTGTTCGCCCTGCGGGCTCACTCTGCTCCCCTACCCTGCCCCCAATTCCCACCCACCCCCAGTACATCTACATTTATACACACTAACCACACCCCCTATCCATACAACCAATCACATCCTCCAACTCCTTAAAGTGCTAGAACCCACCTCCCACTAGTCATCATCTAACTAGACTAACTGTACTCATCCCTGTATACTAACCTGCACACAATACTTCTACAATGCCACCCAGCTCTACCCTTACACACTTGAAACCCTTCTATCACTCCTACCCTTTTTAGCCATACCTTACCTACTTACTTTCTATGAACACCTTAACTGCCTGAACTTTTATAACCCCATGAAGCAAACCTCCACACCATCACTTATCATCCCTCTTAGCCATAATCACACATCTTATCCACCAAAGTATTTATCAGCCAAATGTCATAGCCTCACCCACATCACATACTACAGCCCAAGAGCTAGAAAACCCCAGAACCTAATATGTAATGGTTTAACTCTCACTCTGGCAGTACAAGTCCACTCCCTAATTGATGGTGACATACACCCAAACCCTGACCCAAATTTCACCACTACCACAGAGCCTAACACCCCAACTTCTATTAATACACACCTGCTTAACAGACCCCCTAACTCTCTCCTGATAGCCCATCTCAATATTCAAAGTATAAATAATAAAGTTGCCCACCTACACGCCTTCATGGATATACATTAATTTGACATCCTCTGTCTCACTGAAACTTGGCTCAAGCCAACTATACATGACACTGCTGTTATTCCCCCAGGTTACAGTATCCTGAGAATTGACCGTAATACTAAGAAAGGTGGAGGACTAGCTGTTTTTTATAAATCTGTATTACAAGTGACCTCCATAGACTCTAAACTTCTTCTAACTAGCAATGCAGAAATTCTCATCTCCAAAATTCAACTCAACAAATGTAAATCCATTTATATAATCTGTATCTATCTTCCCCCAGGCAACAATAGCAACACCTTAGAGGCTATCCTAAATTGGCTGTCCACCACCTACCCACAAGAAACCATAATTCTTGGTG
This sequence comes from Protopterus annectens, assembly GCF_019279795.1. Taxonomy (NCBI): domain Eukaryota; kingdom Metazoa; phylum Chordata; order Ceratodontiformes; family Protopteridae; genus Protopterus; species Protopterus annectens. The sequence continues at coordinate 1,987,251,839 of NC_056737.1, read as the reverse complement.
ACTTTAATATAAACTGGAAGTGTTGTACATCTGAACAGCCTTCTGCCCATATCAACCTACATGGTTTTATGCAAACCATTACAACCCCCACTAGAACCAATAAAATATAATAACAATGACAGTACCCTAGATTGGATTCTCACAAATAGTCATCACCAATCTTACAAAGTGTGCACCCTCCCTAAAGATATAAGCGATCACTCATTCACCTTCTTAAGCAGGTATAAGAGTGACATCCCAAACCCAACCACTTATAAGAAAATAAGGTCAAACAAAGATTTCAACCCAGACAGCTTTCAAAAAGAACTCAAAGGTTGTGACTGGTCACCCCTGAAACACCTACCTTTAGACGATGCTGTTAAATACTTTAATTCTAAATTTTTAAACATTCTTAACTACCCTCCCCTAACATGGATAATTAGAAGTAGGTCTAAACCAGCCCCATGGCTCTCCAAAACTACCAAACAAAAAATCCTCCATAGAAACAAACTCTGGACTAGCTGGCAGACAACCAAATGCCCAACAGATCACCTAATGTTTAGACAATTAAGAAATTAAACTAAACAAGCCATATTGTCAGATAAAAGAAACTTTTACTGTCACCTCCAACAAACCCACCAAAATAAACCTCAAAAATTCTGGTCTGTTATCAATAAACTTTTATACCCAGGTCACTCAACTACACCCACCCCCTCAGGCTCTAATCTCAACAGCCCTAACCAAATTGCCAATTCTTTTAACACTTTCTTCACAGACACCATTCAATCTCTGGCCAATCAGCTATCCCCCAACACTATATCTTCTTCCACTGATATCCCTAACAACCCCCCTCTATTTCTATTCCAACCTGTTCCTACATCCCTTGTCTGCACCCTTACTTAGAAACTTAAACCCACCACCCTCTCTGCAGACCTATGACCTGAAGAATTCCTGCAAAAAGCTGCTAAAGCTATAGCCTACCCCATATCCATCCTCATTAACAGAACTATTTCTGAAGGAACCATTCCATCAATCTGGAAAATCTCACATATCATCCCCCTGCATAAAGGTGCTAATTCCAAAGATTTTTCTAACTATAGGCCTATAGCTGCATTATCCCCACTGGCAAAAATCATGGATAAGTGCATTCATAAGCAACTATTAAACCACTTACTAGAAAACAACCTACTAGCTACCTGCCAACATGTCTTCAGACCATTTCATAGCACCACCTCTGCTCTCTTATCCTTCACCGAGTGCATTAATAAAAATCGTAATAATGACACTCTATTCTCAGCCCTCTTCATTGATCTGTCAAAAGCCTTTGACATGGTCAATCACCAGCTACTCATAAACATACTTAGAAACTTCTCACTGGATCCACTTGCTATACAGTGGTTCCAATCCTATTTAAATAACAGGCAACAGGCTGTATTATGGGAGAACAACCTGTCTTCCCACCTCCCAAGTGCCCTTGGTGTCCCTCAAGGCTCCATATTGGGTCCTCTCCTCTTTTCTATTTTTACAAATGACCTGCACTCTGAATGACCTCAAGTGGCTTGTATCCAATACGCAGATGATTCCACATAAATATGTTCAGCCTCTTCACCATCGCAACTTCAGTCCCTAATCCAAGACGTGTTTAGCACAGTTTAGAATTGGCTCCTTCAATGATGTCTCATCCTGAACCCAAACAAAATAAAAATGCTACTATTCACTCCCACCCGCAGAGCCTCCCTACTGAACTTCACTGTTACATCTAGCAATGGTACTATCATATCTCCCAATTCTACCACAAAACTACTTGGAGTACTAATCGATAACAACCTTATCTTTGAGCCCCATATTAACAACACTATAAAAACAGTAAACAAGAAACTAGATTCCCTCTACAGGCTCAAACCCTTTCTGACTCCACTAGCCAGGACCACTATTGCCCGTACCCACTTAATCTCATCCCTACTATATGCATCCCCTATCTATACTAAACTATGTAAAAGTAATTTGAACAAGCTGGCTATCTCCTACAACAATACTGCTAGATTTGCTACTGGGTCTACCTATAGAACCCATCATTGCAACAATCTTAATCAACTAGGATGGTTAGAGTTATCAAATCTTATTCTATTGAACCAACTAACTATTGTCCATAAGATCCTATATCAACCTACAAATACTCCAATACTCACTAATCTTATCACCTCCTACAATAACCTGAAGACCCTATGGTCATCAAATAAATTACTGGTACAGATAGGTAAAACCAACAATCTGGCTGGAGACTCTCTGTTCTCTAACACAGTGGGGATAACTTGGTACACCCTCCCTAATGACCTAACCTCCTTACCCTCAATTACCCTATTTAAAACCAAACTCAAACCATACCTTAAATCACACTGGCTATGCCCCTGTGCAAACTCAGACTAACTACCTCCCTTGTCTTCAGTCACTAATCTTCTCACTTGCACTAACTAATGCATATTTTTACTAACAATAATGTGTGTGCAACTTTTTAGTTTAAAGTGCCCTAGTTTTACTTATTTTTTAATATATTTTTGTATGTATATCCATACTTGTTATGTAACTAGGAATGTTTTTTCTTACTCATAAGCTAAAATGTAACTTGCCAAAACTTGGGAATGTGCCTGTGTTCTGTAAATACTTTTCTGATGTGCGGAGCTTTTCTCTCCGGGCCTCCACTGAAAATGGACATCTATCTAGTTGGACCAGCCTGGTCAACAAATGTAAAATAAATAAATAAATAAATATTGACGTAGAGGAAGGGTAGGGCTCCCCTCAATCCCTCAGTATTATTCTCAAATTAATGAAACAGAGAGGGGGTTCATCATCCTTAGACCCATCACCAGATGAGTCTGTACCCTTGGAGATCTTTGATTCTGGACCAACATCATCCTGGTTGGTACCTCCTGTTGACCCACTTATTGATCTTATGACTCAGTGGGCATGGAAGGACCCTGATGTGGTAGAACTCATTCCTAAGAAAGACAATCTAATATCTGCACATGGACAGGAAGCACTAGAGTAAGTGTCCACCAGTAGATGTTATGGTGGTGGCAGCAGCCACAATGAAAGAACTATCAGAAGAAAGCTCCTCTGTTCATCCTCTTAATAAAGAGTCTAGGATGATGGACAGATTTGGGAAGTGGGCCTATGTGTTAGAAACTTTCTCCTTTAGATCACTGAGCTTACCTAGCCCATTTAACAAGATGCCAAAGAGACCTGACTAAAGAGATCACCAAGTCACTACTGGGAGTGCTGCTTGTGGATGTTCAGAAAGTGGTGGATTTACATCTTTACATCCTTCAATCCTCCTCTAATGTGGTCATGCTTCTGCTCTCTAATGCAGCTGATGGTACCACCAGGGCAGTAGGCACCGGCATTACCATGCACTGCCACACCTGGATGCAACTCTGTGACTTTACGGACAACTTTAAGTTGTCCTTTATTAATGCCCCTTATGAAGGTTCGACCTTATTTGGACTGAATTCTAAGGATACACTCACCAGGAGCCAACAAGATAGCAGGACTCTATCTGCAGTGGGAGTACACTTCTCCACCTTACAATGAACATTCTCTAGGAACCAAATATCAGGGAAGAAAATGTCATTCTGCAAATCACAGAGTACTTTCTATAACTCCCAAAGTGACAGAACTCCCCATAGCAGAGGGAGAGGCAATTTTAATGGACAATGTCCAAGAGGCATAGGCAGACTGCATAATATGGGCTTCCATGGTCCATTTTCCAAGGAAAGCCTTTCAGCACTCCTGAATGGTTGCCTGACTGCTGGACTCTGGAGGCAGTCAGGGAGGGGATATCTTTCTTTGCACATTCAAGCCTGGCACACGGTAATGGCAGATTCATGGGTGCTAAGAATAATATCCAGAGGCTATTTAATTCTCTTTTCCCCTCCCACCTCAGAAAAAGAAGAAAGTCTTCAGTGTTCTACCCAATCAGTGGGACTTAGCAGCCCCAGAATTTCAAAGCTGCTAGAACAAGGAGTAATTAAAATGGTCCCCCATGACCAGTTAGAATCCAGAGTCTATTCCAGGTTCTTTTTAGTACCAAATAAGACTGGGGACCTTTGACCCAAATCGGATCTCCATCACCTAAACCAGTTTGTACAACAGACAAAGTTCCAGATGGTCACAATTCAGTCCATTCTACCTATTTTGAGGAAGGATTATTGGATGTGTTCTCTAGATCTCCGTGACACTTACTATCACACCAAAATAGTGAAGCAATCCATGAAATTTATCTGCTTCTGTCTGGAAGCCAATCATTTCCAATTCAGAGAAGTGCTATGTGGTCTCTCCACAGCCCTCAAGGTGTTCATCAAGAACGTGGCAGTAGCACACCTATGCCTACTTGGGATCCAAGTCTTCTTGTACTTCAATGATTGACTCCTCACTGCCTCCATTGAGCATCTCCTACTCATGCACTGGGGCCAAGTACTCCAGCTGCTTCTGAATTTAGGAATGTCAGTAAACCTACCAAAATATCAGCTGTCTCCAACACAGAGTATAGCATGCTACCTAGACACAAAACTTCAAATAGTCAGCCTTTCCCAGTCTACGGTTCTGTCACTTCATCTTTCAGCTCTTCAAGTACTACATCACTCAAAACCGACAGAGAGGTTATTCCTATGACTCGTAGGTCTTGTGGCATCTACAATTCTAATGATTCCCTTAGCAAGATATTACATGAGAGTACTGTAATTGACCTTAGCAGCACAGTGGTCTCAAACTATTCATCCTCTGCATTCAAAAATTTGAATTACACAGGTCTGCGAAAAGCACATCGGTTGGTGGATAACATCCCTATCTGTGACCAAGGGCTGTCCTTTCCAGATAGATACACCAATTGCAATAGTGACCATGGATATATCCCATCTTGGGTGGGAGGGGGGCATTTTAAAGGGAAAATTGTCCAAGGCACATGCTCATCAATAGAGGTCAACCTTCACATCAGCATCTTGGAGCTGAGAGCAGCCCTCCTAGCACTGCAGGTATTTCAGGACCTCCTCCCTAAGGGTATTATCTCCATATAGTTGGACAGCATGACTGTGGTATGGTACATCATCAAACAAGGAGGAACCCAATTGTATCCTCTATGTCGGGAGGCTGTGAAGATCTCACAATGAGCAATGTCTTCACAATGCTTTCTGATAAAAATGTACATTCTGGGGTCCTCCAATGTACTCATGGGCAAATCGAGCAGGACAATGTTGATGCCTCACAGGTAGTCCCTCAGTCCTTCAGTGATACAGGCAATTTTATTTTGCTGAAGCCAACCTTGCTGTGACCTCTTTGCTTCCTGTCTAAACAACAAATGCAGCAGGTATTTTGCCCTGTTCCCTCCAGAGGGACAGATATCAAGGGATGCATTAGTCCAGAATTGGTCCCCAGAGTCTCCTGTATGCCTTTTTCCCTTTACCCCTAATGAACAAATTCATACAGAAAGCAAGACAGTGCAAGGCCATGGTGATCCTCATTGCCCCCTTTTGGCCCAACAAACATAGTTCCAGTACCTATGGCCTCTACTAGTACATCCTTCCTGGATGTTGGATCATTATCCAGATCTATTTACTCACCTGTCCAGATTGCCTCCTCCAGACCAGAAGTTCATGAAGTTAATCACATGGTTCCTCCAATTTTAGCCGTAGCCACAGATGCAAGGCTTTTTCCTGCAGTAGTCAGCATTCTCTTCTTTACAGAAACCATCACCTAGGAAAATTTATCACAGTAAATGAAGGAAGCTTTTGATTTAGGCCTAGTCCAAAGGTCTGGATCCTTTTTCAGCTCTGGTTCCTTCCATACTTTAATTTTTATCTGATCTCTTTGATAAAGGTTTCAGTTTTGCCACTGTCACAGTACAACTGAATGCAATTTCCAGTTTTCATATTAGACGTAAAGCCATACTGATAGCTTCTCTAAAAAATTGCAAAAGCCTTCCTAAAAGGTGCTTTTCTACTAAGACCTCCTGTTAGAGAGTTAGCACCTACATGGGAAATCACTATTATGCTACAAGCTCTAACTCAGGCTCCTTTTGGGCTCACTACCATTGCAGATATAAAATTTCTTACATGGAAAGCAATTTTCTTAGTGGCAGTAATGTCTGCCATTGAATCTCAGAGCTACAAGCCCTTTCCTCAAAACCCCCTTATGTAGTGTTCCTCTAAGATAGTGTTTCCTTTGGAACTAACACATTCTTTATTCCAAATGTGGCATTCAGAACACATTTAAATCAATAAATTCATTTACCTGTCTTTTTTTCCAAGGTACTCAAACAAAGCAGAATACTCATGTTAGATGTTCACAGGCAACTCAGATTCTGTATCCACAGGACAAAAGATTTTAGAAAGAATGATCAATTGTTCATATCACTTTCCAAACCAAAGTGAGGGAAAGGCAGTTACCTTATCCAGATGGCTCTCAGACTGCATTTCTTTTATATATAATAAGAAGAATTTACCCTTACCAGATAAACCAAAAACACATTCAGCCAGAGCAGTCTCTACTTCTACAGCCTTTAATGAAGGATTATCCATTGACAACATTTGTGCCGTGGCTACTTGGGTGACAGTATATACTTTTGTGTTTCACTACACGCTGGATACTCAGTCCAGATCATGCACCTCCTTTAGGTTCTGTCCCATATTTTGAACAGACAAAAAGAGAAAACATTGGATATGAAAGTTATGTACTAACCATAATGTTAGATCCATGTTGTCTGTTTTTTGTCCACTTCAAACTCACTCCCACCTACCCCCTTCCAAATTATTATCTATGTCTTTGAGATGATTGAATGGATGTTATTCTGTATTTGTGTACAGTCATATGGGACTGTACCCCCTATTCCTCAACAAGCTGGGATTATCTAATTTAAGACATTCTCTCTTGGGATAGGTCCCCTTAGGCCCCTACTAATTATATATACCAACTCCGAGATCGCAATACAGTGAGGAAAGGGCAGGTTTCCTTATCCCTGCGTTGTCAGTAAGTGCACACTAGTTCCCTTCCCTTGATGTTGGCCAACTATGATTATTCATTGAACTTATTTGCAATCATTTGGCCTTTTGAGGGAAGGAAGTTTCATTGGTCTATGGGCGATGAACATTCCGTTCAATCGCTAAACATAGATCCGGTTAAGGTTTTATTCCTCTCTGCCATGGCAATGGCAGTAAGCTGCTGTTTTGAGATGAGTGGCTGGTGCTGAATTTTTAAGTCTGGGTGCTAAGAGTGGGCAGCAGCTAAAGCTTAGGACTTTATAAACTAATGCAGATAACAGGAATGTTGCTCTGCAGGTAATAGCTTGAGAGTTGATATTTGTGGTGTAGTGTGGGGTAGTGTAGTGTATTAATGCTGTCTTCTATCAGTGAAAGTTATATTATGACATAGTCTATTTAGCACTGTTTGTAATGAGATGGTGTCATTTGCTGATGCCAGGAATGTAGGTATGAGGCTCTCAAGGTGACTTATTTAACATCCATGTATGAAACATGTAAATACTTTAATGATGAGAAACCTAATCATAATCCCCATGAAAGTCAGAATAACAGAATGAATCTGTTCATCAAATGGTATTTATTGCATATGCTCATATGAATGAGCCAGAATGGGTGAACTTCTTATACTACACTGGGCAAGTTAAGACAGCTTGATCTAAAATCATGCTGATGATTATTTGCCCTTAGTAGAAGGCTATCATGTACCAAAATGTTTTTACACACCTACCCACTTACAGAATAGGCCAGGATGGATATCTACAGACTACTGTACAGTAATTAGTGAACAAAGACATGTGTCTGGAGCATTTCTCTCTGGGCCTCCACTGAAAATAGGCTCTGCCCTTGTCAGACTTTCCCAGACAACAAATGTTAAATAAATAAATAAACCAAGGTCTGTACTGTGTGAGATGTTTCAAACTGTTCAGAATGACAACGATTTGTTTTCCATCGATCAGGCCTCTTCCTGTGTATCACAGTTTATCAGCAGGCTTCCTTACTGCTTTGTTACACTGCTTACCCTTATCTGCAATGATTCTTTCAGGTCTAACTCCACTTTTGTTGTCAATACTAATTTTCTTCCATTTTAGTTGTGGATGGGATATGTGGGAATTGCCTTCCCTGATACATTAATTTGTCTTTTTTTCTTGCATTGAATTTTAACTGTTTCAGTCTTGTCAAGAGGCTATGTGTCCTTTATATGCATTATTGTGCATGAACGTTGTTACATGCATTTGCATCGCTAAAATTCAAGAATCCTTTTATTCTTGGCTTTCTACAGTGTCACACAAGTAGGTCAAATGCACCCTGAATATTATTTAATTTCCTAGTTATCGGGTCAGCTCTCACAGCCATTTGTTGTCGAAAACATAGCACAGCCTTATCATCTTATTTAATTAAATTGTTCTAACAAATAAATCAGGCCTAGTCCTGTAATATTTAATTCCAAAATTCTGTGGAATCTTTTGTTATGTCACTACTATTACCTCTACTAGCTTTCTGACTTTACACAGTATGTATTGCATCACTTAAAAAGTGAACAGGATAAAACACCAGGTGCATTGAAACAAAGCCAAAGGGTAATCTAACAAAGTGCAGTAGTAAATTAAGCAGTCTGATGATGTACAAGCTGATTCCAGTGAAAACAAGTAAAAGGAAAATCTTCATTTTGTACTTAATGGCTTTGGAATATATTACCCAGTTTAGTTAATCTATAGTGAAAAGACTGATGAATGCACTTTTTGTGCTGAATCTTCTGTACATACTGCTTGCAGTACAGATTCAGCATTACATAATAACATCCATCATCTTCATAAAATTAAAGAGATTAACAGGCCAAAGCACTATCTTCTGCCGCAAGGTTTTTTTTAAAGACATTTGAAATTCTGCTTTTTGCAGTTACATAAAAGATCTGCATGAATTTTGGGGGTGTGGGCAGACCATTAAAGCTCTTGCTGCTTAAAAACTTGACAACATTGATTTAGAAATGTTTCTAAATCAAGAGTGTTCTCAAGGTTGTGGTGGACTGTGATGGAAAAGAGTACTTCAGATTATTTTTATATAACATGCTCTTCTTTGAAACTTCCATATGAGTAATGGGGGGGGATAATAATGACTTTTGGAAATGCATACAGCCTTCTAGCATGCAGGTCCATTCCACATGTAGCTCTCCTTCTCTCCAGCACTAGACACCTTTTAATTTTTGAAAAAACTCCTGAAATTACAGATTTCTCAAAAAATATAGAAAAAAAATATTACAATCCTTATGTTTGAAAATAATTTGTTTAAAAAACATCAATAACAATAAAATAACATGGTCAATATTACTTTTTATTGAAATTCTAGCACACCTCATTGCATAAAATAAATAAATCATTCCAAAAAAACATGTACCAGCCCTTTGATTCAAAGTCAGTGCAGTCAAATGCCAGATTAGAAGAAAGCCATCCTGTACCTTTTTGTGTAGTTTAGTACTTATGCATTAGCTTTCATGGTCCCTACCTTGCTAGCATAGTAAGGTATAAAGAAAAGGAAGAGGATATTGAAATATGTAAGAGAAAATTAATATTATGATTGTAAGACTAATTCACATGAGAAACTGCAGTGCTGTGGTGTGGTGTGGTAACGACAGTTCTCCAAACTTTGGTTGACTATTCCAGAAGAATCTTTTATACTTCCTGCTGTGGTCCCTCTGAGAAATACATTCCTAAGGAACTGTTTGAATGAACCAGGAAAAATGAGTTATGGATGTTCATACCTTAAACATCTTACAAGACGTATAGTCACTTGCTGGATCACCTAAGCTTGTGTCATGATCATAACAGTTCAAGATGTCAGGTACACTTGTTTTGGTTCCTTAATTCACATATGAGTGCGACTGCAGTGTTTGTTTATTGCTTTTTAGTGGGTACTCTAAGTTCCTTGCTTCTTGAGGAAAGAACAGGACAGGATGCCACTTCAGTGATCAAAATTTCTTTGAGATGCATTGAGCTTAGAGGGAGACTAGTGCTCTGGTGGGGAGTGTTTGGAAAGTGAAGTTCCCCACATGGCACTGGCACTACAGAATGGTCTGCAACCCTGCAAAAAAACAATGTTTATGTGTTTCACATTTACTTGTCTTATGATGAGCTCAAGTACATGTCTAGCAAGAAAGTGTGCTTATTTAACTATATGTAGTACAATAGTTTGCATACTCAAGTACATGTGATGTGAGAATGTATGAACTCAAATACATCAGGTATGAAATGTTGTTGTTGTTGTCAAGGTCTTCACATATGAACTGCTGTTATGAAGCTACTGGGATATGAGCTTGGTTCCATTAAGGAAATGTAGTAGCTCCATTACACAAATCATACAAACTGGAAAGAAAAAAATATCTAGTGGTCTCATTTGGCGTTATCTGACTGAAATAAATGTGAGCATGTATGCAAGAGGAATTTAATTATAATTTTCTCTTCTAAATAAACTGTTTAGAGCAATTTTATAATTTGAATAATTATGGGTTGGCCAGATAACTCAAGCCACCTCTCCCTAAAAATGTGGTCTACTTGATCTGACTGAATTCAAGCTCAGTCAGAACACCACACAGAAGCAATTAGGAAGGTAAGCAAAGATCAGTATAAACTTTCAAAACTGATAAATCAGAATCCTGAGTTGGTAGAACTTCAGATGTAGTATGCTGTTCAAATATATATTTTTTATCATTAAAACCTTTCCCTCAGGATAAGCAGATGCAACCCACGTCTTAGTTGGTAAAAGGGTCATCTCAACTACCAAACTAATGTATAAACCTTTATAAAAAAAATACTTTGGGACCCACATTCAAGGATTATAATATATTCTTGAGAATGTTAGTGTACTATTTAAGGGTGTCTGTACATGTTAGTTTTACCCTGGGATTTAATTATAAGGACTATAATATATTCCTGAGAATGTTGATATACTATTTAATGGTGTACTGGCGTCCCACTGCAACCTTTCATTCTGTGGGCCCATCATTAGAACATGCATTATTGAGGTTTGTTTCTTCCATATTCCCCACCAAGTACACAGCCTTTTATAAAAAAAAATCTGTACTTTGGTATGATTATAGTATATATGTAAATATCTTTATTTTATATCTATTTGACTGTTTAGCTTTGCAAGCTACATTGATGTGCTACATTTGATTATCTGGTACCTACATATACGATTCCTTCTCTGCCAACAAGAATATAAAACATAATTACTTGTAGCCGCAATAGAGTACTACTATTGCTTTCTTGCATAACACCTTTACCTGATTACTAATGTGGGTAGTAGCTAGATAAACAGAAGCAGAAATGATCACTTTCATTTTCTCTGCAAATTGCTCTATACTCTTGATGCAAATCCTGAATTAGATTACCTTCCATACAGGATGAACCTGCTTTGCCTTCTAGTTCAAGCATCATTACAAGTGACTCTCATTTCTACCTAACTTGGAAATAAAAAAGCAAATTTGAAACGTCATATCTAAGAAATATTTTTGCATTACAAACAAATTATAGCTTCATCAAGTCCTTGTTTGTGGCTCCCACTTGATCACTTGAGTCTCAATTGCCTTATCATTTTTGGAATGCAAATGGCACTTATCAGTTTGGAGCCTGGACAATTTGGATTTTTCTATGGAAGAGAAGTGTGCAAAGAGATATGAGGATTACAGAGGGATAATGCATAATATCATGGATATGGAGATGTAAATATGAATCTACGAGACAGGAATGTCAGAGTTTATCTGTATTGTTAAGAAGTAATTGGAGTTACCTTCCACAACCTGTTGTGTTGTTTTAAATCATTATACTTCAGTTTATGGACAGCTGTGCAGGTAATTATGTCTAATGTAACTGGGAAGCTTGGCACAACAGGCTTTAGGGCAGTCTGGATCTACTTAACTGTTTTCCATGATATACAGCTGCACATGCAGCTGGCAAGGACAGAGGCTATATTTTAATTTGCAGCCACACACGAGTGGCAGAGAGTGAGCAGCAGTATGCAAAGATGTAAAGGCAATTTATACTTTTGAAGGTCTGGTATGTCTGACTATATATGGCTTGTAGGTTGCTGGACACTGTATTTTTAGCATTCTTTGCCACACTTTCTGGCGATCATCAGCCCTCTCACAGCTAAGCGGCCCATTCATTCCACATCATTTGGGTAATGGTTAAATAAGAGGGGGCATCCTTCAGACAGCCATTAGGGGTAGTTTGACGGTTTTTCCTTAACCCTAATCTTTTCTCCATTAACACTCAGACTGTGGAGAGGATAGGAGATGTACAGTGGTCTGACTGCACTGGATATCCCTCACTTCAGTTAAGGACAGTGCCACCATGTAGCTCCACCATTTTCTCTTGATCAATGGAAGTGGCTTCCCCAGTCTCCCACCAGAGAAATTGCATATCTTCATGAGTTCACCCATCTCCTGCAACACTCCTCTACCCCTGGGAGAGGCAAGCAGGACATGCCTCTTAATTATTCTCATTTCCTGCCTGACTTTTCAGTTCCAGGCATAATATCTGAGCCTTGGTCATCTGGGTCACAGTAAGGGCTCTATCCCTCTGTGCCATAGATTCAGGCTTCAACACTGTCATTGTTGATAGATCTACTATAGAACCACAAATATTAAGATGCCAAAACCCTGGAAAGCAGTTCCCAAAATATAGAAAGGTAAAAAATTAATCTGAAAGTATTTTTGCAGGGTGTGCCTTACTGCACCCCTCTCAGTTTGAAAGGTAAGCCCCCATATCTCCAAATATATATATATATATATATATATATATATATACATACACACAGATGTATACTTATAGCCATATCTATACCTATAGATATCAGTACTATACATGGGAAAATACTCAGTAAAATGATAAATATTAGGTAGGACTGGTGCATTTTCATCATCATCCTTTAATATGACCTAGTAAGTATATTTCTTCTTATCAGTAGTGCAAACATACTTTCCACCCTGCTAACATGTATTACTTAATAACAAAATTATATTTACTACCTTCTTCAGCTTGTAACATTTGATAACATTCCACCTGATATCGCTTTGATTTTGATTTTTAACAGAAAATGTCAAATTTTATATTAAAGAAAACACATCATTTACTGCAACAGTTTGGGTTACAGCTTTAATCAGATAAACCTCTTTTAGGAGGAACGCGAAATATATCGCTGCTAGGACACTATCAAACATAAAACCTCTAGCACCCAACATGCAGACAATAACTGTGCCTATCTTGTTATTTCCTGCTAACTTCTTTCCTGGGCATCTAGTTTATCAATCCAGACTCTGTTTTATCTAATCTCCCATATCCAATAACTGATTACTACCTTGGCCAGTTAACCTAATAGTGACTATAATTCTTGTTTCCATTGAATTAAAAAAATAATCAAATGGAGCTGCAGAACAATTTAATGTATGCTGCAAAACCTGTAATTTATGTATGTTATATATTCCATCATCACATATAATCTTGAAGCTCTTTCATAGTCATTAGGGGGACTAATACTCTTCCAATAACTTTTATTTCAATACGCATAGTTTCCCTTCTCAGCAAAGAAATCCCACTAACAGTTATGTAATAGTCGATTCATACTGATCAGACATTGAAATCAAAGTAATGACATCCTCAAATCAGCAATCAGAATCTATGTAGGGCTCCATTAGTTATTAGTATCTGTATACCTTCATGGCAGTCACCTACATGAATATAGTCATTTCACGCTGTTTTAATAAGCTACTTCATCCTTCCCAGAAATAGGGGGTATATCTTCTTTATAATGAACCATCAAATAACTAATAATTTAATTTCATGTCTATAAACTAGTTACTAGATAATAGTTCTCATATGTGAGGAAGATAACTGACACCTCTAAAGTTGCATTATACAAACCTATAAATATCCCAATGCGCTCAACTGTATAAAAATATGTATACATTTATACATAGGGTTGACTACTTAGGGCGGCTATGGTAGTGCAACGGCTAGTGTTGCTGCCTCACAGCAAGAGGTTCTCTAGTTCGATCCTCGGCTGGGGTGCCTTCTGTGCGGAGTCTGCATGTCCTCCCTGTGGTCGCGTGGGTTTCCTCAGGGTGCTCCGGTTTCCTCCCAAAGACATGCTGTAGGTGGACACTCTAAATTGGCCCTAGATGTGAGTGTGTGCATGTGTGTGCCTTCTGTGGAAGGTTGGGCGCCGGGCTGGCAACTCAACACTGTAAAACTCCACTGTCAATCATCAGAGGACAGGTGATCCGCTGTGGCGACCCCTAACCAGGAAAAAGACGAAAGAAGAAAATACATAGGGTCTACTACAACTTCCCCAAGTCCCATGCTTTTGAAGACCACTGTCTTAAAGCCAGGACTCAGATGTCTTATAGCTCATATGGGCTACCACTTGCACTAGAACTTGACTGTATGGTTGAGGGGCAGTATTACTGCGTTGGGAGTAGGGCTACAACACCTCACATAAACATAGTAGTCGAGTTGGAGCAAAGTAAGTGCAGCAGCCTTGGTGGAGGAGTAGGAGTGGAAAGGACTTCCTGTTAGGGTTTAAGGGAGTGACCAGAAGGGAAGTTTAGGTATATGGAGTTGAAGGTTTATGGTTAGGGATAAAGAGAAGAGTTTATGATTAGGGAGAGGGAGGGGAATTTAGGGTTAGAGTGTAGAAGAGAAATCTAGGGTTAGGGAGTGAGCAGGAAGGTTTAGACTTAATGAGCAAGAGGGAAGTTTTATTTTTAGTGAGTATGAAAGGAGTTTAGAGTTAAGGATCAGGAGAGGCATTTTAGGTATAGGGAGTGGGAAGTGAGTTTAGGGTTAAGGAATAGAAGTGATGTTTTAGGTTTAGAGAATGATCGGGATCAGGGACTATAGGTTTAGGGAGGAGAGAGTGGAGGTTTAGGTTTTGGAGAGTGACCAGGGACTCTAAGTTTATGGATCAAGAGGGAAGTGCTTTGATTAGAGACCAGGTGAAAGTTTTAGGATCAGATTTAGTACTTTGGTAGGTCTGTGTAGTTCAATAGGGTTTAATTATCAGAAGGCTTGGTAATTAAGTAGGATCAGGCAAGTGGGAGTTAGGACACCTTCCATTTAGAAGAAGTGTTAGCAAGAAAATATGTTGCAAGCTACTAGCACTCAAACAGTTGTAGTGGACCTATATATGTGTGTGAAACACATTGAAAAGGCTTGAACCCTGCCACTAACTTCAGACACACTTTCTCTGAATTGTGGAAGTATAATGGAAAGGGGTTTTCCTAAGGTAAGATGGAATGTTGGAGCCAGTGCGACGGACAGGGTTATGGTTAACACAGATTAGTAAAGTTGGGCAGGAGGACATTGTCTTCTCCTACACAATCTTATTAATATGTGATAATCCTAACCCCACCGCTATCTCTAACACCAACCCTACACCATACTTTAGGAAAAAGCACTTTCTGTAACACTACCATTATATAAGACACTCAGACATATGTGAATGAACCACCACACATGCATAGCACCAAATGTATTCCCTTCCCTAGCCCTTACTCTAACACTAATCCTGCCTCACAAACACTTGCACACACACACACACACACACACACACACACACACACACACACACACACACACACACACACACAAAACACACTGACATTTCTCCCCCTAAATTTCAACATTAAAAACCAAAACCCACACTTACCTTACTCACACATATTAACTGCCACCAACCACATCTGCCATGCATCAAAACACAATCAAATCATTTGCACATTTAATGAAATGCACATTCAGTAAAACATGACTACATTAACAAGATTAAATGAAATGAGCATTTGGTGAATCAATAGCTATATATATATATATATATATATATATATATATATATATATATATATATATATATATATATAGATTTTATATATATATATATATATATATATATATATATATATATATATATAGATATGTACACACACACACGCATATATATATATATATATATATATATATATATATATATATGGCAACATTATACTTAATTGTATGTTTATCTTCTAGACAAAGTATAATGTTGCCTTTGTTGATGTTAGGAGATGCTATACATTGAATTGTTGAGTTTAATGTTGTGTTTGAGGTATGCATGTGTACAGGTAGGTGGAGTTTTTCCAATTACAGTAACAGCAAGGGTTAGGTTAGGACACAACTTTAATTTTGTGTGTATATGTCTCTCTGTCTGTCTGCATGCACATGCACATACAAAGGTGCTTCTGA
Source organism: Protopterus annectens (assembly GCF_019279795.1). Taxonomy (NCBI): domain Eukaryota; kingdom Metazoa; phylum Chordata; order Ceratodontiformes; family Protopteridae; genus Protopterus; species Protopterus annectens. The sequence continues at coordinate 1,987,235,560 of NC_056737.1, read as the reverse complement.
TTTAGGGTTATGTGTGGGGGTTTTTATGTTTTGTGTGCGTTTATGTGTTTTTACTTATCTTATTTAGTCATAATGTCAGGGATAATGTCAGGGAAATGGTTTTGGTAAAGTAATGTGTTGGTCTGAGGTTAGGGGAAGCAGCAGAGTGATAATTAGGAATCTGATGTTGTTAATCTTCATTCATTTATTACTGATGGGTATCGGTTCTGAGTTGGCCTTTATAACAAGCTCGTACCAGCCAAAAAATTCTCGAGCTTAGCTTACCCATAGTGACTCTCCGTCACCTCAGATCTCATTTGCCGAGTAGAGTATCAAGATGCGTCAGGCCAGCTCATAAGCTAAGTAACTTAAAATGTATACTTAATTTGAAATAATTTTTCTCTACTTTTGTGAATTTTCTATTTTATTGTAGTCATTTAGAGTTTGCTGCCCTTGCTTCCTGTTTGAGTGCTTCTTTCTTATTCATTCTTTCCTGTTATTTACCAAGATTTTGATATTCTTTGTACCATTGCTGGTACAGGCCTTTCTTACCTCTGTGGTAATTTTTAACATTGCTGGTATTCCCACCCCCCCCCCCTCTCTTTCTCTCTTTACCCATTGGGTACTTCTTATTTACCATTGTTAGTAACTAAAAAAAAAAAGTCAGTCCTTCTTTTTCTGGATTGTGTGTGTGCGTGCACGTGTGTGTGTGTGTGTGTATGTATGTATGTATGTATGTGTGTGTCAGTGATTGCTTCATATATTGCTATTTGACAAGCTTTTTCCTTATTATTGACAATGGCTGATAAAAAGGGGACAGCAGGCTTTAAGCAATGTGATAAGTGTAGCAGGAAAATGCTGAATTCTGACAGACATTTGTCCTGTGTTTATTGTCTGGGGGTACTGCATCTAAATGTTTAACCCCCATGCAACTTATGTAAGGGCTTTAGTGCCCACACCTTGATGGAAAGGAAAAATAAGCTAATACTTAAAGGCTGTATCTGAAGCGGAGGGCTCAACCCCTCCTAAAAACGAACATAAAAAGGGGAGTCAATTTGTACCTTCCTCTCCACATACTAGTGACTCTAAATCTGTTAAATCTCCCACGGAACCAAAGGAAAAACTTTCTAAATTGACTCCTGCAATCTTGGCACCAGAGCCAAAAACCTCTTCTATGGTACTGTCCTTGGCACCAGGGCCTCAAACATCTACTACAGTACCATCCTCAGCACCATACTGTACTGCTAGTGATTACAGAACCACCCAAAACTTCAACTCCTGCGGTACCAACTTCTGCTACAGTACCGATGCCCCTTTGGTACCAAAAATAGTCTCCCCAATTCAGGTCACTACCTCCTACACAACTTGCTGATCCTTTGACCACGGTTCCAAAGGGCAAAATATTACCTCAGACTCGATACTCCCCATTGGCAGACCCCTTGTTTGGACAACAGTGCAGTCCTTTTCTAGAATGCCCTGATTCTCTGTCGGGGATGGCAACCTGCTCTTCCAGGAGTCTTTTGGAATTCGAAATAGTGAGACTAGTGGATCAGCTCCTGGAGGCCAGAGGAATTCCAACTCGTTCTAAATCCTCCCTCCCACCTGGAGCCAAGGAATTTCCTCCACAGACTCAAACATATATTCCTCCTTTGACCTTCTTGGAGGTATCGGAGCCCTCAACGCAGACCCCTATCCCGGTACCAGCTTCTTTGGTTCCATTGGTAGACCTTACCATAGCTCCGGAGTCTACCCCATGGTTCTAGAATCACTTGGAGCCAAGCCATCCTCAGGATCATGACTGGTCTGTCGGCACTGTGATCCCTAGTATGGCAACTTATTTTTCTATGGTGCCATCTGCTACGGTTCCAGTTGTCTTTGGTGGCACTGAATCCTCTCATTGCTCCTTCCCTGGGGGTAGACTCTTCGGAGCAGGATGTGACCCTGGTCCTGAGGTTATCTTTCTTGGTTCTGGGCTCCCATCCCCCTTCGGGCAGGCCTGCTTTACAGGTGATGGACAGGGCACTTGCCTCTGGAGGCTCACAGCTGGTTCCTTTGGTGCCAGAGTGCCATATATATAAATATGTCCTCTGAACCACAGCTGACATAGTCCACTACTCTGGGACATCGAGCATGAAAACCTCAAGATACCCCTCCATAAGGTACTCACTCTTTGGAGTCCTCTTCAGATATCCCCACTGAGGAGGTACCCCATAAGAGATCATGCAAGAGGAAGCACGTGGATTCTCTGGAAGAATCCCTTACCGAAGATACAGACTACGATGAAGGGGGGTCGCCACCTGAGGATATCTTCTTTGGAGACATACTGGAAATTTTAAAGCAGCGGGGGAGACTGGAAGCCCACCAACCCTTTCTCTGAGGAGTCTGTATTCTTGCAGGCTTTCTGTGCTTGACCCTCTACTTCCTGCGTGACCCCACCTGCAGATGACCTAGTTCAGCTCATCGTGCAGGGCACTTGTAGGAATCCTGACATTATTGAACCTATCCCCTAGAGATCAAGCAAAATTCTCTCTCTGCCAGAGGGCAACCCACACTGGTCCAAAGGCTTACCAGTAGATGGTATGGTGGTGGTAGTAGCCACTAGGAAACAGCTCACCAAGGAGAGCCCTACTGCCCATCCTCCAAACAGGGAGTCTCTGGCAATGGACATGTTAGGGAAGCAGTGATTATTCTTCATTGATTTTGCCATTTGGTCCTTGAATTACTTGGCACATTTTCTTCGTCTCCTGAGAGACCTAATCTCGGAACTCTCGGGAACCCTAGCAGGAGCAGCTTCTGATGAGGTACATGACAAAGTTGCCTCACAGCTTGCCACCCTGGAGTCAATATCTAATTCATCCATGGAGCTGATTTCTCATACTACTGAAGGGGTGGCTAGAGCAGTGGGTGCAAGCGTTGTCATGAGATGTTACCCCTGATGTGCCTGTGTGATTTTGCAGATCCTTTTAAGTCTTCCATTCTCAATGCTCCTATGGAAGCCTCTTTTCTTTTTGGCCCAAAGGTAAAAGACACATTAGCCAGATGTGAAAAGGATGGAAAAACCCTACCTGCCATGGGCATGCATTTTTCTATCCCTCAATGATTCTACTCTAGGAATCAGAGGAGTGAAAAGATGTGGCATAAGAAATCCCAGGGTCCTTTCTGCTACACATGTGGTGAGTTATCCCCCCAGGGCACAGGGAGAAACTCATCTGGAAGACGCCCCTCCAGAGGCAGAGTGGGTCTGCATAATCAGGGATCCAAAGATTCTTTCTCTGGACAGCCCTATCACTGCTCCTGAGGAGTGGTCCAATTACTTAGCTCTAGAAGCAGTCATGGAATGGTTTTCTCTGGCATTCCATAACCACAGATTCTTGGGTGCAGACGATAATTACTAGAGGTTATCATGTTTCTTTCAATCTTTACCCAAGGCCACTAAGGCATATTCCCGATGTTCCACCCACTCAACGGAAAGCAGTAGCTCAAGAAATACAAAAGCTGCTTCTAAAAAGAGTCATCCAAACAGCCCCACCAGAGCAGACAGAATCTGGATTCTACTCTAGGTTCTTTTAGTGCCAAAAAAGACAGGGGACTGGAGGCCAATCTTGGACCTCAGCATCCTAAACAAATTTGTCAGACAGACAAAATTCCGGATGGTCATACCTCAGTCTATCCTCCCGTTTCTAGAGAAAGATGATTGGATGTGCTCGATAAATCTTCAGGATACATATTACCACATAAAAATGGAAAAATGCTCCAGAGGATTCCTCTGCTTCTGGCTGGGAGCCAACCATTATCAATTCCAAATGCTGCTGGTCTCTTTACAGCCCCCAGAGTTTTCACCAAATGTATGACAGTGGTGACAGCTACCTTGAGACTGCAAGGATTCTGGGTGCTTCTGTATTTAGATGATTGGCTCTTTATCACTCCTACCAAGCGTCTACTGGTTACAGCCTAACATTATACCCTAAATCTAGAGAAATCCTTAGGGATCTCAATAAATGAAAAAAAAAAATGCAAGTTGACTCCTACTCAAAATCTGTAATTCATAGGGGCAACTTTCGACACTCAGTCTCAACTCCGGGTGATACTCTCTCAGGACAAGGTTTCAGCTTGGGCAGTCCTTCAGCTACTAGGATCAATGGCAGCATCGATTACTATAGTTCCTCTAGCAAGACTACACATGAGGCTTCTACAGTGGCTTTTAGTAACACAGTGGTCTCCTTTGTCTCATCCTATGTCCTTTCAGATACACATAACAAATTGATGCAAACAATACTTATTTTGGTGTATGAATCCAGGAAAAGTCCTATGGAGTCATCCTTTCTCTCCCTCTCACCCCAAGGCCATAGTGACCATGGACGCTTCCCTGATGGGGTGGGGGACACTTCCAGGAAAAGACAGTCCAAAGCACTTGGTCCCCCATGGAGGCCAACCTGCATATCAGTGTTCTAGAATTAAGGGCAGTGCTTCTAGCTTTGCAAGTATTCCAATCTGTCCTCCCATCAGGGACAATTGCTATCCAGTCTGACTACATGTCTGTAGTCTGGTATATCAACAAATAAGGGGCAACCAAGTCCTACCCGCTGTGTCAGGAAGCCATGAGAATTTGACAATAGGCAATATTTTCCAACTGTTTTCTGATAGCAGTGCACATTCCTGGGGATTCCAATGAAAATTCCAGACAAACTGAGCAGATCTATTTTCCTGCCTCATGAGTGGTTCTTTCAAACCTGTCATAGCGGCAAAGATCTTCAGTCGCTGTGGCCAGCCTTGCTGCTATCTATCTGCATCCCCCGCAAACCACAAATACAGCAGCTACTTTGCCCAAATTCCTCCACAGGGGGAGTCCCCAAGGAATGCTCTAGTACACAAATGGCCTACGGGACTTCTTTATGCTTTCCTTCCCCTTCCTCTAATCCCACAATTTCTAAAGAAAGCTCTTCAGTTGAGAAACAAAGTAATTCTTATTGCACCCTATTGACCCTGACAAGTTTGTTTTCCTGTCCTTTGGCCTCACCTAGTACACCAACCATGGATTCTGGATCCAACTCCGAAATTGCTGTCACACCCGCAAGGGTTGATACATTCAAAAATTTAGAGTCTCAAGCTGACAGCAGTAATTGCCAGGCAAAATAATCTATCCTCCCCTCTATATGACATTTTTCTAGCTTCCCATAAACCATCCACCATCCACCAGGAAACTTTATCTCAGCAAGTGGAAAAGATTCATAATTTGGTCTCGAGATAAGGGAATAGACCCCTTTTCAGCTTCGCTTACTTCTGTACTGGACTATTTATTGAATCTCCTCCATTCAGGAGCATCAGCTTCAACTATTCCAGTACACCTGGTGGCTATCTCTAACTTCCATAATGGCTTCCAGGACTCGGCCTTGATTTCTCACCATCTCTGTAAAACCTGTTTGAAAGGTGTCACGCACATAAGATCACCCTTCAAAGAGCCATTTGAACCTTGGAATTTGATACTGGTTCTACAATCCTTGATGCATCCTCCTTTTGAACCTGCTGCCACCTGCAATATAAAATTTTTATCCTGAAAAACTTTATTCTTGGTAGCTATTACCTCAGCAAGGTGAATATCTGAACTATAGGCCTTGTGCATAAAATGCCCTTACATGGTTTTCCATAATGACAGAGTATCACTCCAGACTTATCCCACCTTCTTAACCAAAGTTATTTCGGAGTTGACTAAACAATTGATCTGCCAGTCTTCTTTCCAAATTTTTCTAGCAAAGGAGAATATTCCCTGCAATTACTTGATGTGTATAGACAATTGTGATTCTACTTGGACAAGACTAAATCACTACAAAAATCTGACCAATTATTTGTATCCTTCTCAGGACCAAAATTGGGAAAATCTGTTTCCAAAGTGACTCTATCTAAATGGTTGAGAGGTTGCATTTGCTTTACCTATCAACAAAACAAAGTTCTTCTACCAACTAAGATCAAAGCGCATTCAACCAGATCAGTTGCGACATCTGTTGCCTTCCATGCAAGAGCTTCCATGGATGACATTTGTGCAGTAGCAGCATGGGCTACCCCTCTTACCTTTATCACTCATTACAAATTGGATTTGATCTCCAGGGAGAGAGCATCATTTGGTTCAATGGTGCTCAGGAATATCCTTCCATAAGGCCTCCCAGGAAATAAAGTAGCTAGGGACTCTGTCCCATCAGTAATGAATGAATGAATGAAGATTAACATCAGATAAAGAAGTTATGTTCTTACTATAACGTTCCATCTGTGTTGTTGATTTTCATTCATTCATTACATCCCACCCGTCATCCCCCTCTGAAAGACTCCTGGGGGTTCAGATTTGTTCCTACCTTATGATAGGGAATTTGTTCAGATAAAGCCTCCGCTTTCTCCCTTTTTTCTTACGGGCAAACTCGATCTGAGGTGACAGAGAGAGGGGCACTATGGGTAAGTTTAGCCCAAGAGTTTTTTGGCTGATGTGAGCTTGTTATAACAGCCAACTCGGTTCCGAGGACAAAATCGATACCCATCAGTAATGAATGAATGAAGATCAACAACACAGATGGAATGTTATGATAAGAACATAACGTCTTTTCAGCACACATGAGGAAAATGAGACAAGGGGGGTGATATGCATCTATTCATGTATGCTAACCCCATCCCTGCCATTGCCCCAACCCCATCATACTTTTTCAACTTCTGGGTCATAAATACTAATAGAAAAAATGTGCAAAACCTTGACAGCAAAAATGAAATTTAGGGTCAAAGCTATTAAAGACATTCTAAATCTGCTCCTCTTATTTTGAAAGTGGATTGTTTCTCCATTGCTAGACTGTTAGACTATTATATGGCTTAGCACTTTGGCATAATAATGTGAGTGAACTACATTCCAAAATAAATGATGCATGTTTAAACTTCTATTATCCCATATCTTGAAATGGTTTCCAATCCCTGACAATCTTTTAAAATAAAATTTTGAAGTTCCCAGATAATGTGGCAGATAAAATCAGTAGTAAAAAAAAAAGTATATGTATACTATGTCTGTAACTGCCCTTTTGAGAATGTATTTCCCAATTTGGGCAGTTGTTTTGACTTTCATAAGTTAATAGGGTGTGTTAGCATATGAACTGCACCTTCCACAATTGTACATGTAATTAAATACAGCCAATAAGCCACAAGAATGACTAATTTTATACATGTGCATGAGTTCCTGGGAGGGTGCAGGAAGTGTCTTTATGTTAAGCTTGTCACCCTGACCAGAGGCCAGTCACCCATATTACAGAGGCCCTAGACAATGTTTTCATTACTCCTTGAAAGTGACCACTCACTGACAGGAGCAGTGGAATAACGTATGCTAAGAGATAGGCATGCCAGTTAAGGTAAAGCTGTGTCTCTCAGACTAATAGAGGAATTTCACTTAAGTGGTATAATTGTTTCAGTTTTTTGAGAGTTGTGATGTAAAATGACAGCTAGTGGCTGTCTGGTTCTATAACATGGGAGGCTCTGCGATCTGAGAAGTTCATAGATTCCATGTGGTAACCACTTTAGTGGAAACCAGCCCAGTGATCCTCTCTTTGTGATACAACCACAGTTACATTTTCAGTACTTGTCTAGAAAGTCTATGTTCTGTCCACTATGTTATCATTATCATTGCCATGGTGAAGCATTATTTTAAAGCAGTGAAAAAAAATAAGAGTCTCAAGTAACATGAAAAATGTATAACTGACCATTAGAAATATTTGAGGTAAGGCAAACAGAAGTGCAAGATTCTGTGGTTATTCATTTATTTGTTTATTTAGATTTTAGTGCTATTAATATGTTTTTTGTATATTATATAAAGATATTGGAAAAGTTAATTTCTCATACACTGATGTGTAATAATGTGCATGGAGAACTGTTAGCTGCTAACACCATATAATATGCTTTGTCTTTTAACAGTCATTGTAGTAAAAACCATTTCTTTACCTGCTACTGTTTCTTTGTCACAGTGAATATGTATGGATTACAGTACTGCAGAATTTTACTACAAATGCCACCACCTCCTCCCCCACCTTTTCCGCCATTACTTCATGCAAGAATACTTAAGGTAAACAACTGTGATATTTTGTATAATGCCTTCTTAATAAACACATCTGTCCTTAGTAACTACTAGATGCATGGTAAGAAAAAAAAAAGAGTACTCAACAAAGGTCTCAAGTATACTGCACCACAGACATAGTTGTGATGACACTGGTTAAGAACACTATAAGCCAGAAGCATAGCTATGGTCGGGTGAAGAGCTCAACCATTCCTACCACAGAGTTAGGGGATGTGATTGGATTTTCAGTGCACTGCAGGCATTCAGAAATGAATGGTGGTATTTCATTTGAGTCTGAAATGAAGCAACATGTTGGCATTCCATGTGTGTCATAGACTGCAGCAGTTGCTTGCTACAGATTTAGCAAGCAGTTTGCTGTATGAACTAAATATTTAAATATGAAGGTCAACCTTATTTTTCATTTTTCACCCACTAAATTTAAAGATCTATTTAACATTAAAACATGATATACCAGGACCAATAGCATTATCAGCAGACAGTAAAATAAAATTATGTACTAGTACTATTTTATGTTTTGAAATGACTTCTTGTAATCAGAATGTGTTGACTTCTTTCCCTAACATTCTGCTTAAAATAAAACTGATTTACAGTTTCTATCCCCTCTATCCCCATACAGCCTCAGAGGCACCCATAATGAGCACTTTACTGTACCTTCAATTCAGTTATTGCATTTATATGTTTTAAATTACATTGTAAATCCAAGGAGACCTTTGAGGAAGGAATTAGAAAGCCAAAGTCACGGTACACTTGGATTTCCAAATCCTAATATTCACAGTCCACATAGCTCTCCAGGGTACAGACTGTCTTAAAAACAAAATTTAAAGGCTACAGGCCTCTCTCAGGCCTATCTTCCAGCTCTGTTAGCAGGAAGTTCCACAAGGCATACTCAACAGATTATCTCCCATTACATGATTCCACATTCTTCCTTTAGATGATCTTCCAGTGAGGAACTTCATGTTTTTCTGTGTTTAAGCAATGCCCTTATACACAACACTGACTGGTAATTAAAATATTATTTAGCTAGCTACTAAGAGAATATTCCAATGTGCTATATAGCAGTAAAGGCACCCTACACATTTTTAAACAGTTTACATATTTTCCAGCCAGGTTGCAGACATACACACACACATACTGAGCACTCTACACATGCATATGCCAATATGCACTCTGATGTAGCTAGATAAATAAGGAGATAGACAGACATAGATAGATAGATAGATAGATTCTTAGATAGATATAGCTATATAAAGGAGGCAAAGATATTTGCACATGATGTAATACTCATCCTTCTTTGATTGACTGTTTCTGTTTTATACTGCAACATACAAACTGTTTGCGAACCAACTTGAACACATGCACTAAGCAGCTGCATGTCATACCATGTCCCCACGTTATTTCTCCTCTGTCCCTCTATAGATTCCATCATAGAAAAACTCAGATTTTGATAGTAGATGAGAACTCCTTGGCCTGCTTAGCTGATCCACCTGCCTAATGGATACGCTACACCTCTTTCTTAACTAGCATACCTCAGACAAACTGCTTTGTTTGTCTCATATTTACCTGATTCACATCACAGTGTTTTCTTTTTTCTCAACTTTGCTTTTCTTTAGTTTGACTATTACAAGCAACCAGTGCACTTTCTGCAAGGAATAATTCCTTGTATCTTTCCAAAGCAAGTTTTATTTTTTAAACAAGAAAGTCCACTGGGCACAAGTGCTCCATTTCAGGTATGACCAGAAAGCAATGCCTATTTAAGTGACTTGCCTAGAGTCAGATAATAGACTAATGGAGGCTGAGAGGGGCAAAGAGTGGACCTCAGGAAGCAGCTTTGTTTAATGGGGCATAGCTTTAATCCTTTTTGCTGTCATGTACAGTGCTTATTCATAGTGAATCCTGTTTATATTTATCACTGGTTTTAAAAGGTGTTATAGATGATGGCTCTAGGGATTTTCTTGAGGTAACTAAATGTTTCTTTAATCCACCCTACCTTATTTAATAATTTGCAACAGTGGTTATTTAGTTTTGCCTTCATGCTTTGAATACCAAGAATACTAAAATATTTATGTCTCAGTAGTGTCTTTATAATCTCTTCTTTGAATCTATTGTATACCTAATTCAATAATGCTTACTTACAGATGTGCCTTTTTATCTACCACTAAACTTAAAATCCAGATAAGGACAATGTGTAATGACATATAGGAGGAGGAGTGTTTCTACTTGTCAGTGAATTTAGCTGACTAAAATGATCGATTATAGTTTCTTTACTACAATCGTTCATCTGAATGTTGTTTAGTCGTTTAACATTATGCAATTTTCTGATTGCTTATGAAGCAAGAATTATGTTAACAGCATAAAGATAATTAGCACAGAGGGGTAAAGCTCTGTGCTGTTAATGAGTTACTTCCTGTGCCAAAAGTACATAGTTTGAGTCCTTCCACCTTCATCTCCCTACTGCACGATTGAGCAAATTAACCAGATAGTGCTCCTGGGTCACCACTGAAAAGGGACAATTTGCCCACTGGGCTTATATGGTCAACGTATAGGTTAAATAAGTAATGCTGACTGTGCTATCATTTGCTACTTTACATTTGATTTACAGTTAATGCAAAAGAAGAAGATCAAAGATTTTTTCCAGCTATGGTGCTGTTCTCAGGCCTCTAGTAAAATGGTGATTATAAGACTATTGCATCTGTAGTTGACAGCATTAGTCATTGTTTCTGCAATGTCCACATTATCTTTTTAATATGCTGTTATGAATAGTGGGTCATTATGCCATTTTAGATTCTAATTTGAATATGAGTTTTTTCAGACACATTCTGCCCTTAGGACTTGACTCATTTCTATGCATTAGAGAGTACATTATTAAAAATTGATTATGTATCTTTGTTATTAAATGGCATTCACTGAGGTAAGATATTAGTCTTTTCACTAGTATTGTTGGACTTAATATTATTAAGGGTTGATATTTCTAAAATATAACTGTTACTTTCCTATGCTAAATTTTATAAGAGCAAAGAAAAATGTTGCAGTCAGCAGGACCATAATTTGTTTACTTCCTGTTAGCATTTCATTTTGTTAGTTCAATCAATATTCATGTTTTGTCTAAAACTTTTGTGCCATTGTAATTTCCTTCCACTTATTGTTTCAAGTACATAAGCTTGACTCTGTTAATATTTAATGTTTAAGATAATTATTGCACTACCTTGAATTACATCTGTTTTATAATTATTTTATACGTGCCTTTTCCCTCCACACCTGCTAACTATCAGCCCACTCTGCTAGTGGTTCTGAGTCCTTTCATTCCCTCACCATGGAGGAATCTACAGCACAAGGGTGAGAGCTGACCATCATACAGACAGCCAAAGAGGGTGCTTGTGACCTTGCTCTTGGTTGAATCACTGCAGGTCTTCTTGTGCTTTCTCCATGCATTCATTTACTTCTACACTTGTGCTACTGAGGGCTGCTATCACTGGTTTAGTAGCTCCTAGCCCACATTCCTGGTCCTCACCATTTCAGTGCCTTGTGGGCTTCTGTTTGCTTGGTATACCACATTGCCAGCCCTGACCATTTCAGAGCCTTGTCAGCCTCTGCTTCCTTGGTAGCCCACATTCCTGGTCCTGGCCATTCAGTGTCTTGTGAGTCTCTGCTTGCTTAATAGCCCATTTTACTTGTCCTGGCCATTTTAGCACCCTGTGAACCTCATATTGTTTGATGGTGATAAGCTGACTCTAGCTATCACTCCCTCCTCCCAGGATGAGTGAGCCGACACCAGTCAGTTACTCTCATTCTTTCCCACATGTCTCCTCCACCATCCACGCCACTGTTTGAACTCTAGTTAAGTAGGTCATAGGGCTTTATCCCTCTATACCAATTAAGAGAGCTGATGTTATGATTTCTCAGCTGTCATTGGTACAGCTTTATCCGTTGATTTTATTTGTAGGCTGTCTGCATCAGAATAAAATTTTGACCAAATAACATATTTTCTAGACCTAGTTTAATAACTGCTACCTGAGTATGTTACTATTTCTATAATTAAAATATCTGCATTTTCCCATTTTCAGAAAAATTATAAATATGAAAAACACAGAAATATCACAAGAATGTCACTTGAAAATTATGCATTGACAGTATTGTAATAAATGTACATTTCAATAATTATGATGTTGGTGTTACTTCACATCAAAACAACCCAGTACTTTATTTGCATTGCTTTTTTTTATTCATTCATCTATATTCATTCACTCACCTGTTTATTCACCTATCTGTTTACTTCCTGGCATCTGTAAACACAATGAGGTGAGGACTGTTTTGCTATTTTTCAACTTATTGCAAATGTCTTTGTCTGACGATTGTAGTTATTTTAGATAGAACTTTTAACTAGAGATGCATCACTTTTAGAGTTTGAGTGTTAAGTACAGGTTACAGCTGTTTGACATTCTTATCATATATTGTAGGATTATCCTGGATTCCAGGAACTGACTGGACCAAAAGGTGAAAAGGTAAGTTATGTGACATAAGGAGCATTAATGCAGCAAACAACCAGCAACCACAAGTAAGCAAAAACCAACATTGCTACACTAGATCAAAAATCTAAACTTTGCCAGAACATAAATAAAGTACCAATGTGAGAAAAAGTCTCAACAGCCACCCAATAACTTCATTATACCTCTCAACTGTCTAGATTTTCACTGAAAGACCAGATTTTTGCCTCATATTTTTGGTATATCCATCATAAAATGTATTGTTTTCTGGCAAACCACTGGGATGATCTGAGGACTGAAGTCACTAAATAATGGCATACATTTGAGTTTCACACTTCAAATCCTTCAGAGAATGTACATTAACACAAACCCTGTTACTCTAGTAACTTTCTAAATTTATAAGAGCAATATTTAAAATCTGAGCCTATGTTTTGTCAGGCTTTGTCCAGATTTCTTGCACTAAGAGGTTGAGAGGTATGCACTCCATACAGATTGGCTATACCTGCTAGACCTTCTTCTTAAATGTATTAACTCCAACGTTGCTTTATCATGGCGAAAACTATGTTAGCATTTTTAAGAAGAAACCTGATTGCAAAGCAAAATCTGTTTTCTAGCCATGTGATAGTTATTTGTCCTTTCCATATTCAGTTCTTGCTATGATACCAAATATACATAGTTGTAATTTGTAAATGAATTTAGAAAAATATAATACGTTTTCAAAAATTTTCAAAAAAGCTTTCTTTGTGATTTTTTATAGGGTGAAAAAGGAAGAAGAGGAATCAGGGTATGTATTTTGTCAGTTCATTTTTTAAAACTGTTACAGGGATTATTCAAAGCAGTACCACCATTTTGTTAATACATAGGCAGTTATGTTCCTAATATGTAAGCACACAAAGTTACCTTTGTTCAATAAACCAACCAGTTTTTCTTCAGTCAAACCTATAGAAGCAATTTCAGTTAAAACAACTTCTTAAAAATCCTGAGGTTTAAAGTCAGCTAGATGATGACAATTTGTATTATCCACTCGCTTTCCGACAGCTTTCTGTCAACTGACAGAACCAGTGCTATCACCAACAGACCAATTCTCGTTTCCCTCCATTACTGCACAGCTTCTCCTAGCTGGCCATACCAGGAACAGAAACAGGAAGTGCAGCAGCAAAAACATTCTCCCTCACAATGAAAAGAGTAGGGATCTTTTATTTTATAAAAATACTTATTTACATTTCAAGTATACAATGTACAATATATACAATATATACGCTATTTACAATTTTACAAAGAATAACATCAATTCCTCTCCATTAAGAATTAACACTCATTTTATATTGTGTGACTCCCGCTCTACTTTCCATAACCAAAATCAGATTTTTAACATTGTAGCTAAATACCATTTTTCATTAAACATAATTTCCTTTACTCTTTTGGTTCCAAATCAACCATATTATACAAAACATTTTTCTATAAACTCTTTTTATATAGTTTCTACTTCTGTTCTTATAATATCCATATTTAGTCATATCCATATTTAATTAATTTACCTCTGTGAACCCCTCTAAATAGTTCAAATCAACAATCTTCTTCCATAATGTTTTAATTCTTTTGCATCTTAAAAAAGCATGTTCACTAGTCTTAAATTCTCTACAATAAAGACATGTTCTATCCTTTTTACTTTAATAAGGCATGTTCGCTTTTACTGGGAGTTTCTGTATAGCCAGTCTCCATAAGAAGTCCAGACTCTCCAACATATCCTTGCATCTTCCCATTCTTGCATGCATTGCTACAATTGTATCTTTATGCATCTCTTCCCATTGATATACACAAAATATGTATTCATAATATTATTATACCATTATTTCCTCTCATTTTCAGTCTCACTGATTTTTATTTTCCAAAAGAAAATTTTGTCTTGATAATTATTATTTCATTAATAGGACATTGTCTCTTTCTTGTAAAGTTCAAGAGATACATCCATTCCATTAAGTCTTAATATATGTGTTAATAATGAGGTATCATTGTCCTTCCAACATTTTAATCCTTTATATAAATATAATGATGCTGCATATACTATTGGATTTATTACTTGTAAACCTCCTTCTTCCCTTTTGACATACAAAACACACCTTTTAACTGGGTTCAATCTAGATACCCAAATGGAGTTAAAGATTATATTATAAACTTCTTTCTTGTATATTAAAGGGATACTGAATACACTTGTTAACCATGCAATTCTTGCTAGTAGAACTGAATTAATTAAATATATTTTGTCTTAAATGAAAATCTAAATTATTTCCAAAACTTACAAGTACTTTTCATTATTTCTAACTTTTCTTTCCATATCATTTCTATATTTTTCTATTTTCCAAAACATATTCCAAGCACATTTATGCTTGTCATATTAAATTTAATACCACCTAACATTCATCCAAAGCCTAATCCTTGTTTGTTTTCTTTATTTATGTATAATCCTATCACTTGTAAATATTCCTGTACATAGTTTATCACTCTACTTAGTCCTTTGCTATTTTTGTAAGAATATATATATATATATATATATATATATATATATATATATATATATATATATATATATATATATCATCTGCACATGATAACATAATTGGAATACTTTTCCCTTCATTAGATACATATCTCATGTTCTCCTTTTCTCTGTTAACATTGTAGAGGTCACATTCATTGCCAACACAAATATTGTGCTACTCGGTGGCCATTCTTGTCTTATACCCTTCTTAAGCACTATTTCTTCACTTAACCAACCATTTACTAACACCTTATCTATAGTCATCTTATAAGCTGTAATGCAGAGCTTTCTTATCTTACTTATATTATATGCTTTAAATATTTCCCACAAAACATTGTATTGAATTAAATCAAAGGCTTTATTTAGATTGCCCACCATAATTTATATGTGAACATTTCTATATAGAACATCATCTACTATCTCCCTAATTATAGGAGCAATTCTTTTACTCTTTTTCCTTTTAAACCATGTATATTTCCATTTATAACCTTACTTATTTTCCTTTCTTTTTTAAAAATGTACATAAAAATCATATAGTCCATATTATTTAGGACTATAGGTCTTCAATTCTGTATCTCATATATATCACCTTTACTCCACTACACAAGTCTTTGTATTGAAATCCTTTGTTTAACCAGTCATTTAATACCATTAAAAAGCATTTTTTTGTATTATTGTCATATTTTTATATATCCCATGCTCTATTCCATCCAGGCCTTTGCAGATTCTAAATTAACAGCTTTTAATATATTATCTAGTTCCTCAACCACAATTTTCTTTTCAAAATCCTTATTATCTTCTTCTGGAAAAAGTATTTACTTTCCATATTTTGATAATTTTTATAGTCTGTCCTTTAAATAATTAATGTGATGTTGTCCTGCATTGCCTTCATCCTTCACTGGTTGGGTTGGGAGCTGATCCTTGGTTTCTAACTCGGCCATATACAAAAGCTTGAGTTCTTCTAATGGCCCATGGCGATGCTTTACCAGAGATGGCCTGCACCTGTCACACCTGGGATTCCGGATACTGGCTAAGGTTCTTGCTGCCCCTATAGTGCCTGTTTTAGGCAAGGTTCAAATGACAAATTCACCACCATAACAGGAACAAGCAAGCAAAAACTGAGGGTGATGCTACTCAATGCTAGACGTCTAAATCTCAAAATGCACTCACTCGAGGCACTCCTTAAAATGGAGAACATTGATAACTGTGCAGTGACTGAGACCTGGTTCAAGGCTCCAGACAGACATCCCTGCACTAACAGGCTATAACTCATACCACACTTTTCGCCCATGTAACCTGGATCAGAACACCAAAGGTGGAGGTGTGTCCATATTCATTAAGAATATCCACACCTCCAGGCTAGTTGTTCAGCATAATGCAGCAGAGGTTATCGAAGTGCAACTAACTCTGGGTAAAACTGCAATCCAAATTGTAGCTTGCTACAGATCACCCACCATGCCCCAGGATTCCCACTCATCTTTTCTTGATGTACTGGAAAATATTAGGGTTCAACCAAACACCCTAATAATGGGCGATTTCAACTACCCCACCATTAACTGGGAAAAATACTCATGTACCAACTCCTTCACTCAATGCTTTCTGGAATTCATAAAATTCAATTCCCTGGATCGACTTATCCACACCCCCACCAGGGGCAACAATATCCTAGATCTAGTCATTACCAACATGAGTGGCCGGTGTTCCACACCTGAAGTCAATCCAGCCCCCCCCCCCCCCATTAAGGAAACCATGGCAAAAAATTTCTCCAAAACCAACTTCATGCTTCTTAAGACAGAAGTGGTGAACTTCATGACACCCATGCAGATGGACAATACAGTTACGACTACTGAATCCTACACAATTGCACTTTATAAGCACTTACATGAGTACATGGATCGTGCTATCCCAAACAGAACCAAGACGCTATCCTCCAAAAAAAAGGAAGCCAATCGGGTGGTCCCCTGCCATAAACAAACTGTACAAAAGAAGGAAGAAACCATTGCAAAAGAGAGTAAAATCCCATGAGTGGAGGAGCTCCCTGGTCAGCCTCAGTAAGAAGCTGCGATCCATGATAAAATCCTCCAAAGCTAGTTACGAAAACAAAATTGCCACTGATTCTAAAGACAACCACAAAGCATTCTATAGCTATGTCAAGAATCTCAATGGCAACACTCAGATCTGCTCTGAGTTACAGCACAATGGCACTAAATATACAGACCCAACTGATATTGCCAACATCCTGGCATATAGGTTCAGTGTTAACTTTACCCCCCTCTCACCCCCTAAAGAGCCCATCTCTATACCGGAAGAATGCAAAGTTCCTGTAATCACGGCTACACAGGTAAAAAACACACTCTCCAAAGCCAAGAACACAGCATCCATGGGACCAGACAACATCCCAAGCTGCGTTTTACACGAAGTACAGAACGAACTGGCACCCCACCTAAGTACCGTGTTCAGTCATAGCCTCACCTCAGGCTTTGTGCCTGCTGAACGGCACACAGCAACGGTTATCCCACTCCACAAAGAGGAAGCCACCACGGACCCCAGGAACTACCGGCCCATTAGCCTGATGAGCCTGGTCTGCAAGGCCATGGAATTTATCATCATGGAACTTATAAACAAAGACATTGATAATCTCCAAACTCTGGATCCCACACAGTTCGGGTTTGTAAAAGGCAGATCATGTCTTCTAAACCCCGATAACCTTCTTTGAAGCCATCACCAAAGCCATAGACAAGGGTAAGGTGGTTCACACAGCCTATCTAGATCTTGCCAAGGCTTTTGACACCATCCCCCACTCTGGAATTACAGATAAACTCACTAAACTAGGTATAAATCCCTATATCACAAGATGGGTTGCCAACTGGCTCACTGACAGAACCCACACTGTGAAAGTAGCAGACTCGAAATCCGACTTCAGACCAATGACAAGTGGAGTACCACAGGGTTCAGTCCTGGGGCCTCTCCTGTTTGGTATCTACTTCTCTGAAGTACAGGCTAACATAGAAGGTCTTTGGCTAATGAAGTTTGCAGATGACTGCAAACTAGGAGCCATAATAGAAACTCTTAATGAAGTGGACATCCTACAAAAGGGCCTCACTGAGACAGATGCCTGGTGTCAAAGCCATGGCCTCAAGCTCAATGCCAAAAAGTGCACTGTCATCCCCTTTGGTAAAAACTCTGTATCCATGAACTACAACATAGGCGGTACTATACTTAACACCAAAAGTGTGAAAGGAGACCTTGGCACACAGGTGGAAAGTAGTCTCTCCTTTGATAATCACATCACCACAGTAGTCAGGAAATCTTTCTACATGGCACACATCACAAAAGGTTTCTCATCCAAAAAAAAGAGGTCATTGTTCCCCTCTACTCATCACTCATTAGACCCATTATAAAGTACAATGCCCCTTTTGGTATGTACGTCACAAGACATCTACAACAACTGGAAAGGCCACAGAAATACCTCACAAGAGTATTACTGGCCTCAAACAGATGCCCTACGCAGACTGTCTCAAAAAACTCCAGCTTTATTCCGTCGCATATCGCCTACTCAGAGGTGATCTCTGCCTAACATACAAAGCTATGTCAAACCCAGAGCTGTTGGACATGCTCCACTTAAAGAAATCCCAATCCCTCCGAGCTACACGCTCTAGGGACCTAAGCCTTGTCACCACAATAAACAGAACATGCCAGAGGGATAGATTACTGTCCCAGAGCATTCCCATACTCTGGAATAAACTACTTATCTATATCAAACAAAGCTCCTCATTAGCACTCTTCAAGAAAAATCTTGACTGGATGGGAAATAGGAAATTCACCCCGGGGATCACCTCTGTAGCTCTGCCCGACAGTGGCACAGGAAAATAATTTTCTTGGGTGGCGAAAGCCAGGGTACCTTTTTGGCTGGGCTTGTATAGGCCCCAAGGCCGATAGCCTAGTACCTACCTATGAAACTATGAACCATCATGCCCTAGGAAAGCTCCCCAGATCTCGTTTGCCACTAAACAAGATTGGGTGCTTCCATTTTGTCTCTGGCTAAGTTGGAAAATTTTACTTACTTATTATTGATGTACTTTCCCTAGGATTCATTAAGCCTTACATGGAGTGTAGGAATAGTGCAGCAGCTACTGCACAGAACATGGCCGCCGAGCGATTCAGCAAAGGGCTCCCAGGACGTACACGAGCGCTCCTACACTATTCCTGCACGGACACCACTGCCTTATGCTAATTACCTCATTTGCTGGTGAAAACCATGAAAATGAGGTGAATTATCAATTCAGCAAGCAGGTAGGTGTTCGTGCAGGAATAGTGTAACCTGCAGAAATGTATTCAGTTACTAGCTGAACACATTTCTGCAAATGAGAAAACGGAGGCATGACAGCTCGAAAGAAAGCATGTATTACATTTAGTAGGCATGCCAATGACCAAATATATGGCCATTGGCATGAAAAATAGTTTTAATTTTTTAAAATAACACTTTTTTTTTTTGGGTGATCTCGACCGTTTAAGCATAAGGCAGTGGCGCGCAAATGGGATTGTGCCAAAAATAAAAAAAAAAGGGGTGGAAATCAGTTTTTACAAAAATCTGCATTTTGCCATTATAGTCAATGACATGCAGAATGAAAACAATACCAGGGAATATTGGTTGCTAAGGGGAAAGGCTCAGTATAAGTGTAGTAACTATGGAGTAAGGCAGTGGTGCATGCAAATGAGAGGAGTTATACTGAATCACAAATTTCTTCTAAGTGTCAGACTGCACCATCCTCACAACAGCCTCAGGTACAAGGTAAGCCAGTCTCCTTAACAAAATAAATGAATGGAGTGGAATGCTCTGATAGCATATCTATGGTATTGATCAAGCATGCAAAGGAATGTGGTGGCTAACTGGGATAGCAGCAGACAACTGACAGCTCTGTGGGACAGCAGGAAGTGTATCCCTTGTTCTGGCTTACCCACACCATGCAGTACCACCGTAGATGACAAATACCACTTCAGTATAGTGGTGAGCCAAATAACTGGGGGTCAAAGGCCACATGCATGGATGTCAAAGTAGGGGTCCCATACCCACCCCCAGCCTCACCCAACAGATCATCTGTGGAAAACCATACAGAAATGTCTTGCAAAGGCCTACACATGGCGACATCCATGAAATCCCCACCTACAGACTTTTACACAGTGATATCACAGCAGGTCTGGTAGCGGCAGTATGGCTTTGAAAGGTAAGAAGTCTGAAACTACAAATGTTTATGCCGGTTTATTATGGTCGATACTGTTATGCCTGTAGTCTCAAAGGCAGGGCACACCACTATGCTAAATGGGACCAAAATGTTAAGCAAATATCAGCACAGTCTCTGTAAATGTGTATTGTGTAGAGATGTTTCCCCCCATAGTCCCACAGCAATGCAGTAACATGTCCCTAGCCTTAAGCAGCATCCAGCTGTCAACTAGAGTGATGCCTCAACATAAACAGAAAGCAAGTGTCAGTAACACCCACAGTCAACTTACTGATACCATCCCAAGGTTGTCTACTGCCAGCAGCCTGGGAATATATGAGCATCAGAATGCACTGCCTTGCTACAGATGGCCTGCATCTGTTACAACTGGCCTACAGGCCTCTGGCAAATGCCTACGTGTCACCCAAAGTGCCCTGTTAGGGAGTGTCATGGGGTCCATAACACCAACATAACTCAGTCTACAAAATGCAAAGACAGGCCATGCTGCTAACTGCTAGGAGAAAACCTACCAGTGTCAGAGAGCCAGAAATCTGGACAAAGCCATGAATAATGGTGAGAAAAAGGTCCAAAGAGAAGGACACCTTTGAAATACTGCTCTAATAATGTTATAAAGTTGATGGAATGATTGTAGTAGCGTGGAATGTCTGATGGGTACGAAGTCTGAAACTGCAATGTCAACTGTCAGTAATATTTGACTTCAACCCTGAGTGACTTGCAAAACACTTGTCCTTGAAAACCACACTTGTTTGGGTAACCAAGATATATGAGTCATGGATGTGGACATTCTGTTATGTCCTGTACAGTCAACAGGCAAGGCTATGAGTCTAAACATGTGAATGCACTCATTGCGGGCAGTCCTAACCCTGGAATATGGTGACATGTCTGCACCCACAGAAACCTGGCCCACAGCCATGGGGAGTAACACACCCCTCCCTGATCACTCATCCTATGCAACATCCTGACCCCAAAATGTGGCCATCCAAGGAAAATGAGGTGGGCCATACATATATGTGAGACAGACACACACCTCCAGGCTGGTCAAACAGTCTGACACACACAAGACCCTCCAAGTGCAGTCAGGCATTGAGAAGACCCCAATGCAAAGTACTGGTAGCTGTAGGCAAACATATCTGACCCAGGACACACACAGGCCACATATATTGTCCCCTACAAATCTATCTGGAGTATGCCTGTCACCTTGATCCTGTCTGACTTATATTACCCAACTATGGATTGGAAATCAGACCAGGCCATTACTGAAGTGCACAGAGATTCTGCCATTGTAATAAATCACCAAGGTGCAGTCAATTGCTTGTAGGCACACCTCTCAACAGGCTGGATTGTGCAAGAATATGTAGCATTTGGCTCATAATCCCGATGTGAGCATCATCCATCCTGTATTCCTCTGGTTAATCACTGTGATGATCTGAGGAGGTATGTCATGAGGTACTGAAACAATACACGACAGTGTCAAATGGGATATATGTCAGATGTCTGCTAAAACAAGCCCTGTAACCCTAGCAACCCATACATTACAGAGAGAAATAGTCACAATCACCATATGGCACATTGCCCCCCCCCCCATTTTGATAGGCTATCTCTAGATATCCTGCTCCAAAAGATTGAGAGGTATGGCTGTAGCACAAAACAAACGGGACTGGAGTACAACAATCCCTGGAATGGAGTCCCACATGAACTATAGAAGGTCAAACTGGGCATGCTCATATATGTAGAGAAATGTCAGTAGGATCTAGGAATGAACAGGCCTTCCCCACCCAGTGCACTTCCCATTGCCCTACCTTAGTAGTCCTGAAGATGTCTATCACCATAGAAGTCACTTTCATCAGGCCTCTGCCCTATAAGCTCTGTGGCATGTGCGATAACTGTATAACACTATAGTACAAATAACTAGTTAGGTAGGAGTTCTAATCTCAGTCCTGGAAAATGTAAAAGTGTGTGTGTGCATTTACAAGTAAAAACATTTGGGCCCATGCAAACCCAGTACACTTCCCTTTTCCCTACTTTAGCAGTTCTGCAGATATCAGACACCTTAGAAGTGCCTTTCATCAGGCTTTAGCCCCATAAGTGCTGTGGTGCATGTGATAACTGTGTAACACTGTAGTACAAATAACTAGTTAGGTAGGAGCTCTAATCTCAGTCCTGGCAAATGTAAAAGTGTGTGTGTGTGTGTGTGTGTGTGTGTGTGTGTGTGTGTGTGTGTGTGTGTGTGTGTACAAATAAAAGCTTTTGGGTCCATTCAAACCCAGTACACTTCCTCTTTCCCTACTTTAGCAGTCTTGCAGCCAACAGTCACCTTAGAAGTGCCTTTTGTCAGACCTCAGCCACATAAGCTCTGTGGCACATGCAATACGTTCCTAATACTATAGTGCAAATAACTAGTTAGGTAGGAATTTTAATCCCAGTTCTGGCAAATGTGTGTGTGTAAATGTGTATATGTGTAGTTTAAAGTATTTTGTGGCCTCCCTCACCCAGTACACCTCCCATTGCCATACTTTACAAGGGCTGGTGATGTTCCTCATCTTAGAAGTATCTTTGGACAGCCTATACCCTATATATTCCATGGCACATGTGATAAATGTGTAACACTGTAGTCGAAATGAATAGATAGGTAGGGCTTATAATCACAGTCTGGGCAAGTGTGTATGTGTGTGTTGGAACATTATCCTGTCTGTGGGGGGTTGTTGTGTTTGTGTGAGAACCATACCATTGGGAGGGTGGGTTTTGCTACATTTTGCTGTTCCCCACCCAGGACATGTCCCAGTGTCCACATTACAAGGCCCACAGTTGCCATCCACTGTAGAGAGACCTGTAGACACTCTGCAGCCCTATAAGCATTGTGCTATGTGCAATAACTATGTGACAGTATGGAATAGATAACAAGATAGGCTGCCTATCTAACCCTTGGATATCACTCCCCACTCAGGAATCATATACTAATGCAACCAAATAGGCAGCCACACCTACATCAGTAGGTGGCCTGCAAACTGGCTCACAGATAGAACTCATAGTGTGAAAGCAGTGGACTCCATGTCCAACTGTTGAACAGTCACCAGTGGAGTCCCACATGTTGTGGACCTGTGTTTTCTCATGTTTGGAATCCACACCTCTGAAGACCAGTCCAATACAAAGGTGCCCTAGCTAACAATGTTTGCAGATGACTACAAGGTGGGTGCTATTATTGCTCCCCCCCCCCACGTGAGGTTGACATCCTTCACAAAGGCCTCTCTGAGACCTCAGACTGTTGTCTGAACCCTGGACATAAGCTCAATGCCAGATGATGTGTCACCATCCCCTTTGTGTACGACATGTTTCCCATAAAGAAATACATTGATGGTAGTCCACTAAACACTGATGTTGGTATAATGGAATTGGGAACACAGGTTGTCAGTGAGCTGTATGATGACCACCACAGTGCCACTGTCTTCCAAATGTCCTTCTATGTGACACTTCTCCTGACTCAGGGTGTTGAATCTGTGAAGTAAAAGGACAGTGTTTCCCTGTACACACCCCTCAGTAGGCCAATCAATGTGTACTATGGCCCATTTGTCATGTACTCCACTGGACACTAGCAACAACAGGAGAGGCTGCAAATGTACCTCACAAAGAGGATCTTAGGTACTACACACTTGCCTCATATGGACAGACTCCAACAACTGCAATGAATCTCTCTCTCATATTGGCTACATATGTGCGTCTCTGATTGACATACACAGCCATGTCTGACCCAGCCCTGTCAGAAATGCTATATCCGATTACACCAATCTGTCTACACAACATGCCCAGATACCTCAACCCATCCTCACAATCAACAGGACATGCTGGATGGACAGGTTCACAACCCAGCGACAGGGCACATCATGGAATAGACACCACATACATGTCAAGCCGAACACATCACTGGCCCTCTTCAAGAGAAATCAGGAAGAGTGAATGGGGAATAGAATACCCATCGTGGGGATCACGCCAGTGACTATACTCAGTAGACACACTGGGGAGTATTATCAGGTGGCATAATGCCAGTGTATTCCCATGGGCTAACCTTGTAAAGCCTCCATGGTCATTTGTCATGTGCATACCTATGACTCTTTGAACCCATGGATCTCAGTACTGTTGTGTGTGTGTGTGTGTGTGTGTGTGTATGTGTGTGTGTGTGTGTGTGTGTGTGTGTGTGTGTGTGTGTGTGTGTGTGCGTGTGTGTGCGTGCATTGGTGTGTCTGAAAGTGTTTGTGAGTGTGGAAACATGTGGGTGAAAGTAGTTGGTGGCCCGTCTCATGCAGTACAGCTACCATTGCCATACCTTACAAGTGCTGTAGATGTTATTCACTAGATATTTACCTTGGGACACTCCACAACCTATAAGCTCTGTAGTGTGTGTGTTAACTGCATAACACTATAATACCAATAACCAGATAGCTAGGGCCTCTAATACAAGTCCTGGCAAATGTGTGTGTGTGTGTGTGTATGTGTATTATTATGTGTAAGTGTGTATATGTGTAGGTTACAGTATTTTGTGGCCTCTCTCAACCAGTACATCCCCCATTGTCATAATTTGCAAGGCTTGGTGATGTCCCCCACCTTAGAAGTACCTTTGGACAAGTGGCACCCCATAATCTCCGTGGTGCATGCAATAAATGCGTAACAATGTAGTAACAATATATAGATAGGTAGGGGTTCTACTCCCAGTCCTGGCAAATGTGTGTGAGAAAACAGTATTGTGTGTGTGTGTGTGTGTGTGTGTGTGTGTGTGTGTGTGTGTGTGTGTGGGGGCATGGATTCATATTTTATGCCATGGTACACACAGTACACATTCCTAAGTCTACTGTATGAGGTCCACTGTTCACATCAACCGTAGTGGTATCTGTAGACACTCTTCAGCCCTATAAGCCCTGTGCCACAGTATGGAATAGTATGGTACAAATAGAAGATAGGTTGGTCTGCTAATGTCAGTGCTGGCAAATGTGTGTGCGTGTGTGTGCGCGCATGTGCGCATTGGTGTGTATAGCAGTGCTTGTGAGTGTGTAAACTTGTATGCAACACTATTATGAGTACTCACATACCCAGTGCAGCCACCATTGCCATTCCCCACAAGGCCACATGATGTTATTCACCTGGTAGTCCTGTGCCACCTGCAATAACCACATAATAGTGTGGTACCAACATTGGCAACTGTGATCCTGTGTGTGTGTGTGTGTGTGTGTGTGTGTGTGTGTGTGAACAGTATTCACTGTGTGTTTGGTCAACACAATATCCTCTGGGATTGAGGGTGTTAGGAATCTGAGGTGTGTTCCACCCACCACACTTACCATTGTCCACTATACTAGAGCTGATGTCAACCACCATAGACTGAGATACAACTCCTCAGCCCTATAATCTGTGAGGCACATACAAGAACTGTTACACAGACCTGGGAAATGTGTGCAGATGCAGCTGTACCCTGACTATGATGGAATTGATGTGTTACTACACTGCCATACCCCTTGTTGATAATGTCTGCAGG
The DNA here is from genome assembly GCF_019279795.1 of Protopterus annectens. Taxonomy (NCBI): domain Eukaryota; kingdom Metazoa; phylum Chordata; order Ceratodontiformes; family Protopteridae; genus Protopterus; species Protopterus annectens. The sequence goes on along the minus strand of NC_056737.1, from coordinate 1,987,209,711 downwards.
ACCGCATCCTGCTGACAAACAGACACCTGGAACACAAACAGAACAGAGCATGTGAGAACACATCTGCTTAGTGTTACTAACACCAATAATGTATAATGGCTGAAAAGGTACACACAAACTCTAATGTGTACCCATTACAAATGCTAGATGAAAGCACCTTACACAGCATAAAATAGCTACACTGTACTAAAGTCACCCTGTGCATCAGACCCATATAAGCATGTCCCTGCAACGATATGGATGGCATGGATGTGGGACAGGTATCAAAGGTTGTGTGGGTTTGCCAGAAGCCTAGGCTGGGCCACAAGGTTGACATCATGTGTGCGTGTTTGGGTGTGTTAATTAAATGGGCAGGGCAGAGGTGGTGTGTGTGTGTGTGTGTGTGTGTGTGTGTGTGTGTGTGTGTGTGTGTGTGTGTGAGTTTGCGTGTGAGTGTGAGTGTGTGTGTGTGGAGGTGACTTTTCTTATGGTGATGTGTGTGTGTTTCTATGCAGACAGTCATGCCATGTGGGCACCCTACACAGGGGTATTTTGGACAGCTGTGGGCCATACATGGCAGGGTGTACAGTTCACCATCTCTTGCCACGGTCTTGGGAACTGGACCTGCCGAGGGTATCACCGGCACCACCAAGGCTGAGTCCAGATGGAGTACTACTCCCCACTGGTGACTGCTGCCAGCTGGATCTGCATCCCTGTTGGGACTGGCCAGGATCACATGCCCATGGCCTGCTGCATCGTGGCATGGACAACACACCACCTTCAGTAGTGCTGGTGGTACTGCCAGCATTGGAATGTAATGGTGCCCTGCCATGTAGACCCTCAGCTGATCATGGTGCTGCCCTACAGCCACATGGCTGCTGGCCAGTGTCTGCCAATGCTCAGACACAGATATTCCATGGTCAAGGAGTGCCAAGGTCTCCCCCCACCATCTATCCATGACTCCAGTACACTCACAGATGGCTGCAGTGAGTTCATATTGCCATAGATACCAGGAATGTGCTCATCCTGAACCCTGAGTATATGTCTGGTATTACATTCATTATGTGCCTGTGCCTCCATGACAGACTGAAACATGCATCTGGTGACTGCTGCTGTGGCACTTGCAACAGGGGCATGACAAGCTGCAATCCTCCTCTGAGCACCCCACCCATCTGCCTGTGTGGGACCTCTCCAGCACTCTGGTTATGGCTAGTGCCTGCACCCCCACTTGTCATAGTCACCACAGTAGGCTGTTCCATGCCACCACCTACCAATTGTCCATTATCTGTGGCCACTGGTGAAGGGGTATGTGTGGCCATTGTGAATGTGTGTGGGGATGGGTCTGACAATAGTGGGATGCCAACCTATGGCACAGTATCAGCCCCTGACAACCTCCCCTGTGCCTCAATATGAGTATCAACATGGTCAGATTCTGCAGAGACACTGACATCAGTATCAGAGCGGGAGGGACTGCAGCCACCATGTCCACCTGTGAGGGAAAAACAACATATGTAAATCAGTACTGGCACTATAAGGTTTGCTGATACACACATGCACACACAGACACACACAGACAGGTGAGGTGCCTCAAAGGCATTACACAGACCTCACATTAGCTGACTGGAGACAGTCACGACACACAGTCAGGCAATAACATACACACTCTGGATGGACCCTCAGCATCATGCAGTGCAACCCTTTCCATTTACCGTTATTACTCATATACACCTCTGGGATACGTTAGTGATGTTAGTAGGTGATGGCCCTTCACCTAGCACACACTGCACCCATGTGAATTACTGCTGTTCACCTGTATAGCACTGTGGCAACCCCTAAGGAACATACTCCCCAACTGTACAGGGTTTTGCTGAATGTCTATATGTGTGGCTCATATGTTTGGTCTGATCCTCACAACTCCTGTGTTTGTCTGATACATTACAGTGTTGGCCTGTGGCTTAGTGCCACTAAGTAATGTTCTAATTGGCAGTGCAGACTGCATAACCTGCAATACATGTATTTTAAAACAAAGCTGGTTAGTCAAACAACTTCCCAAGCTTACAGTGGATATAGTAAGTGTGCACACACCTGTTAACATGCCAGGTTTTCCTGATATATCACATGAGACCTCAGAAATCAGGTCATAACATTGCCATCATTTCATATGATATATGATGTGTGCAAGCCAAATGAAGAGCATGCACATCAGTTACAGGTAATATCTGGTAACTGACATAGGTACAATAGGCTGGTTGCATGAGTGTGAACACCCTTAAAGTAATGCTCTGTTAAAGCAACCTGTGATTTAATCATAGCATGCAGTCCTCTTGGGAAGGTGTCTATCAGCATGGCACATCTTGACTTGCCAATGTTTGCACACACTCCCTTGCTAAACACCTACAACTATGTCAGATTGCACTGCCCCCCTCAGGTCACCCTGCATATATCCTATTGGACGTAGGTGTGGACTCTGACTCGGCCAGTGCAGAACATTGCATGTGTTCTGGTGAAGCCATCCTTTTGTTGATATGGATGTATGGTCTGGGCTGTTGTGGTGATGGAATTCCTCACCATCCACAGCTATGTGGCAGACACCAGAACATTTTGGAGCCACAAAGGACCAGTGTTTGGAACTGTTGATAATCCCCTCTAACTTGGCTACAGCCCTAGTTCCAGCTTGTGAACAGCAACCCCAAAGCAGGACACTGCCATCCCCATGCTTCACTGTGGGGGTGGTGTTGTTGTGGTGATGTGCAGTGGTGATATTGTGCCAAACACACCTGTCAGAATTGTGGCCAGTGAGTACAACCATGGTCTCATATTACTATAACACATTTTCCCACTTGCTTTTTGTTAGCCTGATGCATTGTTGTCAGACTTTCACCAGGCCTGGATATTGTTTTGTGTGAGGAACTTCTGCCATCTTCCAACCCTTCCCTATAGGCAGGACGTATGGAGACCATGGAAGGTTGCTGTGACATGTAGTACATATCCAGTACTTGCTGGAGATTCCTGCTACTCCTTCACTGATGTTGTAGGGCTCATGGCAGCCTCAACGGCTAGTTTTGGTCTTGTATTCTCATAGACTTTGGTAGTATGTCCAGTCCTTCGCAATGTCACTGTAGCTCCATATTTTCAACACCTTTTAATGACTGTCTGCACTGTGTTCCATAGTATGTGCAATGGAAATGTTTGGGTACCCTTCTCCAAGCTGATACATCTCAAACATGTGGTCCCTTAGCAGCTTCATCAGCTCTATGTGAACCATGGCTGTTGCTGTAGCAGGCAACTTGGGTATATGTTTGGATAATCTTGGTAGGACAGCTGACCATTAGTTGCTGTTAATCAAAGAGTCTCTGTAATTGATGGCTGTTGTGTACCCAATAAGATGTACTGCTGTAGTTATATCAAAAGCTGCCTCAACACAGTGCTAGCTTCATCATGTGCACACATATGCATTTAGGTTGTTGTACTATTATGTGTCATTATTGTTCCCCTAACAGATTTGTTTGCTTTAATATTGAATTGTACAGGTCATAGGTCACATGAAAGGTTGTCAGTATTCTGAACTTGTCTATTGTGCACTCATTTTTCTATATCACACATACCTGGCATGCTAACAGGTGTGTACACCATTTATATGCACTGTATACCACTAATTTCTACAATATGATCCTAGTTTTGAGCCCCCCCCCCATTTTGTCAGTCTTTGTCTAGGTGTCCTGCAATGACAGGTTGTGAGGTATGCTACAGATATGTGACATCTCCTGCAAATAGGTCCCTGTCATGACCACCAGGATGTAATGCAGTAAACAATACCACAGGTGAACATGCAGATATTGCCAAATGGTTGAGAGTAACAGTTGTGTGCATGGTCACATGCATTAACTTTAGCATACCTGAGGTACTGGTGAACCACAACAGGGAAGTCTCATACTTACTGGGTTCAGGCTGCTGTCCCAAGTGCAGATGAGAGGGACCTATGTAGTTGTAAGGGAGAGGTATTGTCAGGAGATTCACATTAGGCAATGGTACAAGATGAATGCTACGTTTCTGCACAGGTGCAGTACACACTATGATATTGCACAATTTGCTGTCCTTCACCATAGATGTGAACTTGTGTGCATAACTACACCCCACCCACTAATCCATTTTGCACTGACATATGCATCTAGAGACTCTGTAGAAGACAGTTTAAATGCTATCTCATTACATTGATGTGCACTTTGTCCTTACCTGGATGCTCCTCGCTTGTTGTCTGGGTGCGACCCACCTACACAACTGCTGTTTCCTGTGTTTGAGTTTGTGTGGGGACTACCCCATGGATTGCAAGGAGCTCCTCTGTTGCTGTAAGTGGGGCCTGTGTGGCTGGCCCCCCCACCGGTAGCAGTACAGTCCATCACTACACTACAGCAGCAGCCCTTTGCCGGGCACGACTTATCAGATTAGTTTCTCTATGCCTGACCTGATCATATGTGCATCCATGGTGGCCCAACACATTCACTCTGTGGACAAGCTCATCCGACAGAGCAGTCCACTCCTGCAGATGTTGCCAGCTATGGCCGGAAAGGATGGCATAGTTACAGCTTCTGTGATGACTGTTGTCTCCGCATCATTGAAAGGCATTTACCACTGCATGGCACCTGGAGGACATACACAGGGAAACACATCACAGGACCGCAGACATTGCCCAGAGTTCTTTATAGAGCCAGCACATGCATATGGACTCTCATTAGCCACCAGTCAAACACATCATACCCCTGCACCTGGCAGCACTGTATGAACATGCATTGTACTCCTGGTTCTGATGTGTCATGTTCCCCCCAATGAGGGCCAGTACATTGCATAAACCACCATTCAACATCCACGTTTGTGTAGAGGGATGACAGTGGATGTGTTCTTTGCAGATGGGATGTCAATGGTGCTCAGGGTTTACTTGCATACAGTGTGTAATGGAGCTGGAAGTATATGCCTGGGTTCATGTAGGATGCAGACAAGAATGTTATCAGGCCCCAAGGGGACTTGTTTTGTCAACTTTGATTAGGCAGTCTGCACGTGATCTTTGATGGTGAGGGGAGGGATACGTGTGCTATGCATATCCACCTATACCGATGATGATCCAGGGTGGTGATGTTTGCCCTAAACCTGTCTGCAGCAGGTTGGCTATAGCTATGGTGTGTATGTATGTGCTGTGATTGACCACCATAACAGGGTGGGTTGAGTTGGTGCCTCTGAGACTGCAGACATATGTGAAGATGGCCTTGTGATTGCCCTTAGTGGATGTGTCCAATTTGTACTAATAGTTAGCCTTACAGTAATCCACCTGTGACCTATTAAGCTAATTCAGACAAAGGCTGACATGCCACCCAGTTGGTGCTTGCTTCTACTTTGCCCTGTACAACCAATATAGCATCACATTATGTGCTTTGTGCAATGCTGCTGTTCAGCAAAGGGGGTTTCTCTACTTTCGTGGAGAAAGTTTTACAAGTATGGTTTTGCTGAGGCCATACAGCTATGTGGGTGGTCATATATCTGTTTATAGTAGGCATGGACACTGGGTCAGAACACAGTTGGTCATCTCTACAATTTTAACGTGATACTCATGCTTGTTATACTACCCATGTCTGTGTCTGGGCAATGACACCACCAGTAGCTGTAGAGGTGTAACTCTGTTGGATGCACAGAAACTAAGGTAACACATGTGCACAACATGTATAGCTTATTCACCTGACATTTTGCATCCCATTTCAGCTGTTATAATACAGCCAGGTACACCTACTCATACATACCTATGCACAGGTAATACCTGCTATACATTTCTGTTCTATGTCAGTATGACACACTGTAATGACAGTGTTGTTGAGCAGTTGGTCATGGCAACCTGTTAGGGCAGGACATCTGTAGGACAAAACACATACATGGTGGGCTATGGGATGCAATTAGTGACACTTTCTTCATATTGCTGTAACACACATGTCATTTGATAGTGCAGTAGCCTTTGCATTCACAGACATACACTGGAGGATGTCTGATGCTGATATGGCAGGCAGAAAGGTGAAAAGCTAGATATGTGGTAGTGAGGGTAGGAACTGTTAATGTTATGAGTATGACTGGTATGGGGACAGAGCTTGCTCATATGTTGGACAGAGGAAAGGTGGATATATAGTGTGTGTGCCAGTGACCAGATGGAAGGGGTGTACAGCTGTGTGTATCAGAGCTGGGTATAAATACTTCTATCATGGTGTGTATGGGAGGGGAAATGGGGTCAACCTGAAGGAACATTATGCCAAGAGTGTTTGTGGAGGTGATACTTGTGTTGGATAGAGTGATGTTCAGGAGGCTGGGAATTGATGGTGTAATGTTGACAGGTGTTAGTGCATATGCTCTGCTAAATGCATGTGTGATGGATGAGATAGGGGTATTTTGGTGTGGTTGGATGAAGTGGTGATGCCTGTACCCAAGGGTGAGTGAGTGGTGATTGCAGCAGATTCCAATGGGCATGTTAGTGAAGGGGACAGAGGGAATGCAGAAGTGTTATGTAGGTATGGTGTTAAGCAAAATAATGCATAAGGTTTGATGGTGGTGGAGTTTGCAACAGACTACATTGTGAATTGGGCCAGTATATATAGAGGATGTGTGTGAGTGGCAAACATGCTGATGATTTTGTTCACACAGTCCATATACTCTACTGTTCCTGTGGATTACCAGTATGTCACTTTGAATGTGGTGAGATTGGTTCTGGGTATGCAGTTTCATGCTGGTGTCTGTTGGTCAATGCTATTACATCCCTGTAGTGCCTGCTATATTTGCAATTACATGTGTATTCTCCCATAGCAAAACTGGGTTTCTGTTGTGTCAGTCTGACTGTAGTTTAGACAGTAATTGATGACATGCCTAGCAGCTAAGTGTAGTTTCCCCTACTGTGATGTTATGTCCTGATATTTATCAGATGTACAGTTGCCTGGCCCCCATATGTGTTGTGTATGTCTGACACATCAGTGGGATGATGTGAAGATGTATTTCAGTGAGTAGTAGGGAGTAATTTGGTTTTGGATTTGTAGTCCAGTCAATAAATGGCACAACAGACATGAGGGTGTTACTGCATCAACTGTGTCACCTTATCTACTCCAGTATTTGGGATATGTTCCCACTTTCATAGCTTTACCCCCCCCCCGGTCAGGGTTGGTCCAGATTTGTTGCACTAAGGGGTTCTGAGCATACCTCTCAACTGGCCAGATTGTTTTACACTGCCCTGGATTATTGCTCATATGTATGTTCTGTTCCACAGAATTATTATTTTCATTTCTGTGGTAGATCACTGTGATGATGTGCAGATTTCTGATTGTAAATGATGACATACATTTCAGTTTCAGAACTCACATCCTTCTGGACATGTAGGCTGACATGAACCCTGTTACTGTAGGAGCATTCTTCATTTATGATTGCAGTACGTACATTATGTCCCTGTTCCTGGACCAGTGTCCCCCCATTTTGACAGCCTTTGTCCAGAATTATTGCACTAAGAGGTGTGGAGGTATGGTGCTGGGTATGACTCCACTACATGTTATGGGCACATATATATATATATATATATATATATATATATATATATATATATATATATTCCTTTTTTGATATCCATACATATGTTTATATAAGAATATATGTATATATTCTTTACATATTTGTTTTATATGTATAGCTCCATATATCTGATGTATATACTTTTTAATATTTATCTATGACCATACACATCTATATGTGTATATTTATAAATACTAAACATGACTGATTCCACAGTGTTTGTTCCCTACTATTCTGTACATGTACTGAATGATATATTTGAAAAAACAGTATTCATTATTACATTTCAGATGGTTTAGTAGCAAATTGCTCTGAATATCGTGTACAGGGTTCTGGGTTCAAACTTTGGTAGAGCTGATTATTTTGTTGCTTGGCAGAACAGTGGCTGATGGAGACAAGGTGATTAGGGCAGTTTTAAGCAGTTGTGAATGGGTTTGTGTGGGTTTGGGTGATGGTAAGCGATGTGAACACATGGTTAAATGGGAAACTGCTTAATCTGTGTAGGCATCGCTTAGTATCGCGCAAACTCGCTTACTGCTGCTTACTGCTGCTTATTGCAGCTTACTCCTGCTTACTCCATGCTAATTTCTTTAAAAGAAAAGAAAAAAGGGGTGATAGGAAAGTGGTGAAAAAGGGGAAACACAGAGGGAAAAATAATGTGACAGATAGCTAGGGATGTGCAGGATGGGTGTAGGGAAGGTCCATAGCTGTCATATATGAGCCATCCTTTCCTGGGGTGACTCAGAGGCCTGACCTATGAACTTTGTCACTGCAGACAGACCCAGATGCTATTGAGACATACAGGTTCATAGGTAGGTCCTAGGCTATCGGCCCAAGAGCCTACGTAAGCCTAGCCAGCAAGGTACTATAGCTTACGCCACCCAAGAAAGTTATTTTCCTGTGCCACTGTCCAGCAGAGACACAGAAGTGATCCATGGGGTGTATTTCCTATTTCCCATCCACTCATCAAGATTTTTTTTTGAAGAGTGCTAATGAAGAACTTTGCTTGAGATAGATGGGTAGCTTGTTCCAGAGTATAAGAAGTTTCTGGGACATGAATCTATCCCTCCAGTGTGTCCTGTTTATTGTGGTGACAAGGTTTAGGTCCCTAGAGTGTGTAGCTCGGAGGGATTGGGATTTCTTTAGGTGTAGCATGTCCAGCAGCTCTGGGTTTGACAAAGCTTTATATGTTAGGCAGAGATCACCTTGGAGTAGGTGATATGCTAAACTTCCTATTTCCTATTCTTACATACCCCCTACTGCAGTCCATTACATGCTTACTTGTTTGACATACCTTTTTTTATTTCCAAGTTTTATTTCCAAGTGTAGGTGGATACATCCTGTTTTTTTTTTCATCAGTTTCTCACTCTCTCTCTCTCTCTCTCTCTCTCCCACAGATCTAGGGTGTACATCTGTTTTGCATGGACAGCAGCTTACCTTTTGTAGGTACTGCTCATGAGCAACTGATGGCTTGTGCACCAATTGTTATCCCCCACTTTCTAACTGCATGCAGAACAGCTATGTTGTTATTCCTATAGCCAATGGCATGGCAACACACTCCTATCATTGAGTACTTCATGTGGGCATAACCCCTTTTCCTTGCCTGTGAGGGGGACTTCATGGAGGTGTTTGAACAACAGCATCACAGAGGGTATTTGGAAATACCTCTTACAACCAACACTGTGGAAACAGGACAACAAAATGGGGGAGACTGTTCCAGACATAGTGATTGAATGTGCGTATTGCTGTTATACATGTAGAGTAATGCTAGTCTAACAGGGTTTGTGTGAACATGGAATTTCTGCGTGATGTAGGTTAAAGTATTTTGTGGCCATCCACAATACACCTCAAAGTGCTATACTTTACAAGGGCTGCTGATGTCCCTCACCTTACAAGTATGTTGGGACACCCTTTAACCTATGAACTCCATAGCATGTGTGATAAATGCATAACACTGTAATATGAATAACTAGGTAGGTAGGGGTTTGAATCTCAATCCTGGCAAGTGTGTGTGCGTGTGTGTGTGTGTGTGTGTGTGTGTGTGTGTGTGTGTGTGTGTGTGTGTGTGTGTGTGTGTGTGTGTGTGTGTGTGTGTGTGTGTGTGTGTGTGTGTGTGTTTTGTTGTTAACCATATCCATTGGGGGGCAGGTTTGGCAAAATTTTCACACCAAGTACACATCCAAATGTCCACTGTACAGGGCCCACTGTTGTCAACCACTGTAGTGGTAGCTGTGGACCCTGCAGCCCTATAAACTGTGTGCCATGTGAAATAACTATGTATCAATACAGACACAAAAACAAGATAGGTGGGTCCTCTAATCCTGTGATACCATTACCCACTCAGGAATCACAGACAAACACACCCATCTAGGCAACAACCCCTATGTCACTAGGTGAGTTGCAAACTGGCTCATGCATGGGACCAACAGTGTGAAGGTAGCAGACTCCATGTCAGGCTGCCAACCAGTCATGAGTGGATTATCTCAGGGTCTGGTCATGGGTCCCCTCATGTTTGTCATGTATGCCTCTGACATCCAGAACAACACAAAGAGACCCTGGCTGACAATGTTTGCAGACAATTGCAAGGTGTGTGCTATGTGTACATCCCCATATCATGTTGACATCCTGCATAAAGGCTTCACTGAGACATACGACTGCTGTCAGAACACTGGCCTGAGGCTGAATGAAAAGAAATGTGTTGCAATCCCATGTGGAATCAATGTGATTTTCATGAATTAACACATTGCTGGTAGTCCAATGGATACAGAAGTCCTTATAAGAGGCCTGGGAACACAGGATGACAGTGACCTCTCTTATGGCCACCAAATTGCTATTGTGGACAGAAATAACTTCTATGTGGCACATCTCATAACTAAGGGTGTTTCATCCAGTACAAAAGAGGTCAATGTCTCCCCCTATTCTCTCCTCATTAAGCCAACTAGCAGGTACAATGGCCCATTTGTCATGTAGCTCACTAGATACCTGCAACAACTATGGAAGCTGCAAGTATACCTTACAAATAGGACCCTAGCCCTTAAACAACTGTCCTATATGGACAGAGTGCAACACTTCCAAGTATTCTTGGCCACATCTTGGCTACTTACAGGCAATCCCTGCTTCACTGACAATGCCATACCTGGCTAGCTGTGTTAGGAATGCCATACCTAGTGAAACTCTGATTTGTATGCAACACATGCTATGGATACCTCAACCTCATTACCACGATCAACAGAACATGCTGGGGGACAGGAACATGACACAGCAAGTGGATATGTTATGCAATATATGTCGCAAACATGTTAGAGCATGTCAATGGCCCTCTTCAAGAGAAATCTGGATGAGTGAATGGGGAATTTAACTTTCACCCTGGCCATCACTCAAGTGGCAATAGTCAATAGACGCACTGGGAAAAAAATGTCAGGTCGCATGATACCAGGGTACTCCCATGGGATAGGCTTGTCATGCCTCCATGCCCATTAGCCTGGTAAACACGTATGAACACATGATCCTATGAATCTCAGTCCTGGCAAGTGTGTTGTGTGTGTGTGTGTGTGTGTGTGTGTGTGTGTGTGTGTGTGTGTGTGTGTGTGTGTGTGTACGTGCAGGTGCACGCAGGACCAGTATCCTGAGTGTATGTGTTTGAGTGAGGAATATATCCATTGGGTGGCCATGTATTACAATTGTAGGCCATTGTACTCCCAGCACACATCCTACATTCCACCCTATTAAGGCCACTTTTTACATCAACTGTAGAGGTATCTGTACACACTCTGCAGACCTGTAAGCTCTGTGCTCTGTGCAACAGCTACATTAAAGTATGGAATGAGCAGCTAGAGAGGCAGGGCTCTTAATTACAGTACTGGTACACTTGTGTGTGTGCATTGGTGTGTATAGCAGTGTTTGAGAGTGTGTACACTCATGCATGACATTAGCATAAAAACTGTCATACCCACTATACCATCCATTGACATACTTTACAAGGGCATGTAATGTTACTCACTATACATGTACTTTGGAAACTCAACACACTATGAGCTCTGTGCCACCTGTGATAACTGCATAATACTGTACTACCACTAACTAGATGAGTAGGGATTTCAAACTCAACACTGGCAATTGTGTGTGTGTGTATTTGTGTGTGTGTGTGTGTGTGTGTGTGTGTGTGTGTGTGTGTGTGTGTGTATGTGAACAGTATTCTCTGTGTGTTGGGTCAACACAATTCCCTCTGAATGTGTTGGGATTTAAAAATCTGAGGTGTGTTCCACCCACTACTCTTACCATTGTCCACTGTACAAGAGCTGCTGATGTCAACCACCATACACTTACCTGTGTACACCTCTCAGCCCTATAAGCTACACAGCACATGCAAAAACTGTTATACAGACCTGTTAATTGTGTACAGCTGTAACCTGGATATGACACACTCAATGTGTTACCACACTGCCACACCCCTTGTAGATAATGTCTGCGGGGCCACATCCTGCTGACACAAAGACACCTAGAAGACAAACAGAATACATTATGGAGACCACATTCAGTCAGAGTTAATAACAACAATAATGCATTATGGCTGGACAGCGACACATTCTGATGTGTAACCATTAAACATGCTGGCTGACAACACTTTACATGGCATTGCATTGCTAAACTGTACTAAATTCACCTTCTGCATAATAACCATATTAGCATGTCCCCTGCATTGCTGGTATGGATGACAAGGATGTGGCACAGGTATCATCATATGCACAGGGTGTGGTGTGGGTTTGCCAGAGGCCTAGGCTGGGCAATTTGGTTGACATTGTGTGTGTGTGTTTGGGGGTTGTTCATTAAATGGGCCATGCAGAGGTGGTGTGTATGAGACTGGAGGTGACCTGGCTGTGATGGTGGTGTGTGTGTATGGATGCACACAGTCATGCCATGTGGCTGCCCTACACAAAGATAAGTTGGACAGCTGTGGACCGTACATGGCAGGGTGAACAGTTCACCATCTCTGGCCATGGACATGGGAACTGGGCCTGTCAGGGGACCCACTGGCATGACCAGCTTAAGGCCAGATGCAGTACTACTCCCCGATGGTGACTGCTGTCTGCTGGATCCGCTTCCCTGTTGGGACGGCCAGGACCAAGTGCCCGTGGCCTGCTGCATTGTGGCGTGGACAGTGATTCCCCCTGCAGTCATGTTGCTGGTACTGCCATTATGGGAGTGACAAGCTGCATGACCATGTGGACTCTCAGATGTTCATGTTACTGTCCTACGTCCATGTGGCCGATGGAAAACTCCCACCACATGCTCTGTAACAGACATTCCACAGTCAAGGATTGAAATTCCATGCTCGAGGATTTCCACCATCTCACCTAACCGTCTGTCTATGACCTCAGCATAATAATGGTGGGCATCAGCAAGATCATGGAAGTTGTCACGCATAGCAGGAAGAGTGGCATTCACAACCCTGAGAAGCTGTCTGGTATTATGCTCATTATGTACCTGTGCCTCCATGATGGTCTGAAATATGCGTCTGGTGACACTTGCTGTGGCACTTGTGACAGGGGCATGGCAGGCAGCAGTCTCCCTTTGAGGACCCCTGCCTGTCTGCCTGTGTGGGACCTTGCCTATTATCTAGCTATGGCTGGTGTCTACAGAAACACTTGTCATAGTCACCACACACTTGCCTGTCCCATGCCACCACCCGCCAACTGTCCATTATCTATGACCATGATAATGGGGTATGTTTGTGCATTGTGACTGTGTGCAGGGATGGGGTGGACAACAGTGGTATGCCAACCAATGGCACAGATTCAGCCTCTGACAACCCTGCCTGTGCCTCACTATGGCTATCATTGTCAGAGTCTGCGGAGACACTGACATCAGTTCCCAAGCGGGAGGGACCCCGACCCCCATTGCCACCTGTGAGGGGAAGACAATAAATATAAATTAATACCTGTACATTATGGTTGGCTGCCACACACACAGACACACACACACAGACACTTACAGGTAAGGTGGCACAAAGCTATTACACAGACCTCACATTACCCAAAACGTGACATGCATGACACACAGCCCTCATCATCATGCATTGCAGCCATTCTCAATCCTTCTTACTAACAATATACATCTCTGGGATGCATGAGTACTGTTAGTAGATGATGTCCATTCCCCTAGTACACACTGTACCCATGTACACATTATTGCTGTTCACCTGAATAGCACAGTGGCAACTACTGTATACCATACCTCACAACTGTACAAATCATTGAAGAATGTGTAGATGTGTGGCACATATGTTTGCTGTGTTCCTCACAAACATTACTTGTTTGTCTGACAAATAACTGGGATCATATGAGGATTGATGTCACTAATTAATGACATACATTTGATTTGCAGACCTCTTTACCAGCAGTGAATGTATGTTCAAGCAAATCCTGTTACACCAGCAACCTTCTAAGCTTAACGTGGGTAAGATAAGTGTACACACCCCTGTTAACATGGCAGGCTCTCGTATCATATAAAATGAAGCCACAATACTGCATTAAAAAACATTATCCACCTTAAACGTGACATATAACCTGTGCAATCCAATCGAGAAACAAACAAATGTGCTAGTTATGAAATATACTGAGTGAGATGTGTACAATATGGTGGTTGCATAAGTGTGGACACCCTTAAACCAATGCTTTTTTGAAACACCTGTAAAGTGAACTACAGCAGTCACTCTTCCTGGGAAGGAAAGTATCAGCATGGCACATCTTGACTTAGCATTATATGGGCAGTCTTCCCTGCAAAGGTCCCCCAACTCTGTCAGCTGGCAAGGGCAGTTCATGTGCACAGACATTGGAGGTCACACTGGGGGTTTACTACTGGTGTTAAGTCTGGGCTTTGTCTAGCCCAATGCATACCCTTGATTGTATTCAGGTGGATCCATTCTTAGGTAGCTTTGGATGTATGCTTCAGGTCATTGCCATGTTGGAAGATGAAACCCCTCTCCATCCTCAGCCGTCTTGCAGATGCTTGATGGCTTTGGCCCACACGAGTGTTATTCTGTTTATAATTCCCTCCACCATGCCTACAGGCCTAGTTCCAGCTAATGAACAGCAACCCCAAAACAGGGCACTGCCCCAGTGAGCTTCAACATGTGGATGGTGGTCTTCAGGTGAAGTGAGGTATTGCTTGTGCACCACAAGTAGCTTTAGGGATAGTGGCTGTAAGTTTGAACCTTAGTCTCATTACACCATTACACATTTCAACACATGCCTTTGGGAGACTTGATGTTATGTTTTGCTACTTGTACACAGCCCTGCATGGTGTTTGGTGTGGGGAAATGCTTCTATCTACTGACCCTACCCCATAGGCCAGAATTATGCAGAATCCAGGAGATTGTTGCCACATGTACTGCACAACCAGTACTTACCAGAGCGTCCTGCAAGTCTCTCAGTGTTACTGCATGTCTCCCAGCAGCCTCCCTAACCAGTTTTCAGCATGTCTTTTCATCTGTTTTGGAAGGACATCTCGCTCTTTTCAACAGCACTGTTTTCCCAAATTTAATCTACCTTTTGATGACTGTCTCTACTGTGTTCCATGTTATATGCAATGCTGTGGTAATTTTGTTGTACCCTACTCCTGAGTGATACCTTTCAAATATGAGATCCCTATGATGCTTTGTAAGATGTGAGCAAGCCATGGCTGTTTTTGGTACAGGCAACTGAGCAAATGTCATGAATCCACCGCTCCGACAGTGGACCATTATTCGTTGTTACATTGAGACCCTGTACTTGATGGCAGGTGTGTACCCAAGCAGAATGAATGCTGTCAATACATCACAAGCTACTCCTACAATATGTTATTTGGAGGGTGTGCACATATACGCATCCAGCATATTGTAAGGTTTGTATACCCCATATTTGGTGGCCTAACATATTGTTCAGTTTTACAAGTTAATGTTCATGTCACATTACAGGTTGGAAAAGGTGTGGAATGTAATATTGTGGTTGCTCATTGTATATATCAGAAACACTTGGCATCTTGACAGGGGTGTGTACACTGTGGTATCCACTGTATAGGATTAATGTTTCATACATGTCCCTACCATAGCCCATTTGTCCCCCCGTTTGTTGGTTTCTGTCCAGATGTCTTGCACTGACAGGTTGTGACGTATGCTGCAGGAATGTTGCATTACCCTTCAGATAGGCCCCCGTGGTGATCAATCTGATGCACTACAGTTAACACCACCACAAGTGAACATGGACGTCAAGCAATATGGCTAGGTGTGCATTGGCAAAGCACAACAAAACAATTACATACTCACCAGATATAGGCTGCTGTCCTACTTGTAGACCAGAGGGAGATAAATAAGTGTGGGAGAGAGGTACTGTCAGCAGACTCACATATGGCCTTGGTACATGGGGGAAGCAGCATTTCTGCACATTAACAGTACAACCCCCAATACTACGAAATATGCTGCCCAGCACCATAGATGTGCACATATGTGGATTACAAAACCCTGTCCACAACTACTATCTTATCTGACTTATGCATGAGGATACTCTACAGATACAACTATGTATGCTACAGTACTCTAGTAATGTGCACTAGGGTCTTACCTGCATGCTCCTTGTTCATTGTGTGGGGGGCACCCACATCCACAATGCTATATTTAGCATGCTGTTGTCTGCTTGCTGTGCATGCCCCAAGGTTGGTGAGGAACTCCTCGGTGGGTGTCAGTGGGGCCTGCACTTATAGGCCCCACCTGTGGCTGAGCTTTCTCTGGCTATGGCAGCAGCCCTTTGCTGGGCATTACGTATGAGGTCAGTTGCACAATGCTGGACCTGCTCATAAGGTTCTTGTGTGCAGGCCAACATCATTTACCCTGTGGACTAGGTCATTCCACAGGGCTGTCCACTCCCGCAAATGTTTCTGCCCGCCAAATATTACAGCCTAGTTCTGGACAATGGTTTCCATGATTCCAGCTGTTTTAGCCTCTGAGTAGGGTGGGTTTCTTGAGTGCTGCATCCCACCTGGAAGACATAGACAGTGAAACACATCATAGCACCTCATACAATTGTCAACAGTATGGACAGAAATTGCACATCAAATGTGGATATTTGTTGCCATTACTCACAACTACAAAATAACCCTGTAATCTATCAGCACAATATTAGCTGAAATTGCACTCCTGGCCCTGATATGTTATAATCTCCCCAGTAATGGGCAGTTAAATGCATAAACCTCTATTCCCAATTCACTTCTGTGTAGACTGATGACAGCGGTCATCTTCCATGTGGCTGGAGTGTGGATGTTGCCGAGGCTGTGTTTGACTACAGTGTGTGATGGAACTGTGAGCACATGTCTGAGTTCATGTAGCATGCAGACAGGGATGTTATCAGGGACCATGGAGACTTGCTGTTGTTGCTTTTCAGTAGGTAGTATATACCTGCTCACCACTGATGAGGGGAGGGGTGTGGTTGATGTGCAAATCTCCCTATATGGATAAGGGGGAACAGGGAGGTGATGTTCACGGGTCTATATTAAATGAACAAAGTTTTATAACTTCGAATACCATATGATCGACAGCAGATGGTCAAAGTTATAAAACTTGGAATAGTGAAAAGAAATAAAATAAAACAATAAATCCTAAACTAAGGGTTGTAGGCAGGGGGAAAGCAAGTTATAAAACTTCGAATAGTTAAAAAAAAGAAAAAAGAAAAAAGTAACCTAATGGGTTAAAGCAAGGGGGCAAGCCCCCCACCCCACTCTTTAAATACACCAACTGCGAGACCGCACTATAATGCGGTAAAGGGAAGACTTCCCTTTACTGCACTGTAGTGCAATCCTGGAGTTGCTATATTTAAAGAATGGGGGGTGCGGGGGATGCAGAGGGGCTTAACCCATTAGGTTATTTTAACTATTCAAAGTTTTATAACTTCGACCATATGGTGTCGATCATATGGTATTTGAAGTTATAAAACTTTGTTCATTTAATATAGACCCAATGTTCACACCTAACCTGTCTGATGCAGGTTGCCTATAGCCATGGCATGTGTGTATGAGGTGTGATTTACCACCAGTACAGGGTGAATTGTGTTGCTGCCTCTGAGACTGACAACATATGTGGAGACACCCTTGTGAGTGGCCTTGGCAGTGTGGATATGTCTGATTTGTAGTTATAGTTAGCCTTACAGGAAGTCACCTGTGACCTTACATGCTTGTTCAGATAGAGGTGGACATGCTCCTAAGTTGTTGCCTGCACCTATGTGGCCCTGTACAGCCAATATAGGAACCTATTATGTGGTTTGTGTATTGCTATCGTCCACCAAAGGGGATTACTCTACCTTGGTGGAGGTGGGTTTTACAGGTCAGGTATTGCCGAGTCCATACAGTTACAGTGGATATATAAGTGTACACACCCCTGTTGCAATGCCTGATCTTTGTGCTATCATAACATGACACTACAATAACTAATTTCAAAACAATTCCCACCTTTAATGTGACCTATAGCCTGTACAATTCCATTGAAAACATAACAATCTGTTATGGGAAAACATGCAAATTAAAATCAGTAAAATAAGCTGTTTCCATGAGTGTGCACACCTTTAAACAGATACTTTGTGGAAGCACCTGTTGAGATAATTACATCATTCAGTCATCTTAGGGTGGAGTCTATCATCATGGCACATCTTTACCTGGTAATAGTTGCCCAATCTTCCTTGCAACAGCACTACAAATATGTCAATTTGTGTGGGCATCTCTTGTGCACAGCCCTAAGCAGGGAAACTCACAGACTTTCTATTGGATGTAGGTCTGGCCACTGGCTGGCACATTCTCAAACTGTAATATTCATCTGGTGAAGCCATTCCTTTGTCAGTTTGGATGTATGCTTGGTGTCATTGTCATCTAGACAGGTAAAATCCCTCTTCATCTTTCTAGCAGATGACTGAAGGTTTGGGGATAAAAATTATTGGTATTTGGAACTGTTCATAATTCCCTCCAACTTGACTAGAGGCCCAGTTCCAGCTTATGAAAAGCAACCCCTCAGCATGATACTACCACCACCATGCTTCAGTGGGTGTGTGTGTGTTCTTTTGGTGATGCAAAGTGTTTTGTTGGGCCAAACATACTTTTTGGAATTGTGGGCCAATGGTTCAACCTTGGTGTCATCAGACCATGACACATTGTCCATCATGCTTTTGGGAGACTTGATGTACTGTTTGGCAATGTTTGTCCAGCCCTGAATGTTTTTCTGTGTAAGAAAAGGCTTCCATCTAGCAACCCTACCCCATAGGGCAGACATATGGGGAATACAGAAGATTGTTGTCACATGTGGTACACATCAGTACTTGGCAGGCATTCCTGCAGCTCGTTCAGTGTTGCTGTAGGTCCCCTGGCAGCCTCCATGGCCAGTTGTTGTCTTGTCATTTCATCCATTTTGGATGGACATCCAGGTGTTTGCAGTGTCACTGTTGTCCCATATCTTCTCCACTGTCTGATGACTGTCTGCACTGTATTCCAGGTATATCCAATGTTGTGGAGACTTTCTACTCTTCTCCTGACTGATACCTTTCCACAAGATCCCTTTGATGCTTTATAAGCTCTCTGCAAAACATGTATTTTGCTGTAGCAGGCAACTGGGTAAATGTCAAATAAATCCGACTAGGACAAACATTATTTGGGGTTAATCAGAGTCACATTAATTGATGGCATGTGTGTACCCAAAAAGAGAATGCTGTGATTACTGCAAAAGAAGCATCAACCAAGTAGTGGTTTGTGTGTGTGCACATGTATGCAACCAACTTATAGTATTTTTTTATGTTTTATATTTTCTCCCCTATCAGGTTTGTGTTTCAGTAGAACTGTACAGGTTATGGGTCACATTCAAGTTAGGAAACATTTTGAAATTATTTTCTGTGGTCTCATTTTTGTATAGTACACAAACCTGGTATTTCATCAAGGGTGTGTACACTCTTGATATCCAGTGTATGTAGGTGTTCATATAGCTGTTTGTGTTAGGCATGGACAGGGGTCATAGCACAGTTGCACACTTCTCCAATTACAACCTGATAATCATGCCTATTCTACTACCCATATCATTGTCATGGTAATGCAACAACCAGTACATGTAAACATTTATGTCCGTTGTATGCACTGAAACAGATATTACACACAAGTACAACATGCGCAATTTATTTACATACATAGATAAGTAAGTTGATTGCACAGCAGGCTTTGCTATCACAGTGCTAACCTGGAGGATGTCCCACATTTTTAACTAGGCTATTATGTTATAATGTCATTGTTAACAGACTTGACAATGGTTCGCCTAACATAACACAACTCTATGCGCAAGTGCCTACAGATATCAGGCACACATGTGCTTATAACACTGTACAGTTGAATGGTATGAACTCACTATATCACATGCATTTCAACACACACTCCTGCAACAGTACTTTATTATGCACATGCTATGTATATGTCTCTTAGATTTACAAGACAAACATGTATCATAGTTATATTCACAGGTAGCATATGGATATGTACAACATTCCAGCAGCTGGCCTAGCAGTGGCACAGTCAGTGGTGCTTGATAGACACTGCAGTAGTTGTCAAATGTCAGCTGTCCTTTCCTGGGGTGAGTCAGGGGCCTGAGCTGTGATCTATGTCACTGCAGACAGAGCCACATGCTATGGCCATCAGTGCTGTTCAGCAGTACTTCAGTACAGCAAGTCTTGTTGAAACATTCTTTCAAACTCCTATTTTCCATTATTAAAGACCACCTACTGCATTCAGTTACATAGTTACTTGTTTCACATACTTTTTTTTGGAAAGTAGATTTGGTGATATACTCTTTCTCTGACTTGCAGTCAGTCAGTTTTGTTTGGTTGTACTCCTGTCTATGACAGAGCTGGTATGAAGAGGTGGCAGCTTGACTTTTGTAGGTAATGTTCATGACCATGTGATGGCCTGTGCACCACTTTGTGTTCCCCAGTTGCATGCAGAGCAGCTGTGTAGTTATTCCAATAGTCAAATGTCAGGGCAACACACTCCTATAATTGAGTACTTCATGTGGGCATTGGCCCTTTACCTTCCCTGTGAGGAAGACATTCTGGAGGTTGTGTGAGCGAATACCTCTTACAACAAGACTTGTGGAGACAGGCCAACTAAATGGTGGAGAAGGTTCAAGACTTAGGGGCAGTATGTGAGTATTGCTGTTATATGGTCTGTGCTAGTTTCACAGGGTTTGTCTGAACATACTACTTCTGCATGGGTTTCAGTCTGACAAAGTTTTGTGTCTGCATAGCTCTCAACTGTAGGGCTATCCACATAATGGCCAGATGTTTGCCTGTTATGTTTTGTCAGTTCTCCAAACAGGTGTTATCCTTGGCAAATCCGTAGCATACTCTGGTGATTGCAATCAGTAAATGCAAACATCCATTTGTGTTTCTGCCTTCATATCCCTCAGAAAAGATATAGTACAAACACTAACAATAGCAACTTTCTCAGTGTATAACAGCAATATTGCAATTATGGCCTATGTCCCCTAATTATGCCAGGCTTTGTCCAGATGTCATGCAGTAAGAGGTTGAAAGGTATCATTATTTAGCACTGTCATTCCTGCTGTGGGCAAAGGCTGGACAACATGTGGAATTCTGTACATTCAAGAAGTCGGTGTATAGGGAATACTCCTAAATGCCCTTGTAACATATTTTATGTGGGGGAGAGTAAGAAGTGTTTTAAAACTAGGCTGTTAGGACATGTAAGAGATATTACTGATAAGAAAGAAGACAGTTATTTTTGAAAAAGTCTGTTTCTCAGTTTGATCAAACTGTCATAAAAGAACAATTGTTATGTACAGAATCAATTTTTAAATGTGATACTTTATCCCCTAGGAGGTTAAATGAGGAGGGTAATTGGAGGCTGTGTATTTAAATATGTAATTATAGGTGTTAATTGCTTCTTGTATTTAAGGCAAGTATTTCTTGCAATGTTTTACTCCTTGAAGACTTTGGCCAAGACATCAGAGTATAATAAATTTGTGCGAATTACTGTCTGGTTGTTTTTCTCTTTACTATCTTCAGTTGTGTTAGTTTATTTGCTAAGAGGTTGTTGTATGTCTGGCCATTGTGTATGGCCTATCATGTTTTTGTAGCAGTGTATTGTTTACTTATTATTCGGACTATGGGGGGGGGGGCAGATGTCAGTGGCATGGGTCCTTTTGTATCCAACTGTGTATGCTGCCCCAGTTATGGGTGGTCTATCAGCAGCATATGTTTGTATGGGCATTTTGAGACATGTATGCATATATATATATATATATATATATATATATATATATATATATATATATATATTTACACCTCAGTATTTATTAGCAATATATCTACATATTGTTATATATATATATATATATATATATATATATATGGTTTTTTATATATATATATATATATATATATATATAAAATGTATATTATATATATATATATATATATATATATATATATATATATATATATATATAGATCTCCATACATATCTATCTATATCTCTCTATATGTATATGTTTCTTTTCATACATATATTTGTAGATACCAATCACTCCTGATTGCACATTGTCTCTTTCCTATAGCAAAGTGGCTGTAATGCATGGTATGTTTGAAAAAGCATCAGTCATTCAAGTAGCTCAGATGGTGTAGCGGTAAATTGCTGTTGCTATGGTGTACAGGGTCCTGGGTTCAAGACCTGTAAGGGCTAATTATTTTGTTGCTGGCCAGAACAATGGCTGTTGTATCCAGGCACATTTAAGCAGTTGTAAGCGGGTTTGCGTGACCGTAAGCAGTGCTAACATATGGTTAAATCAACAGGCACTTAACCCATGTAGGCTTTGCCTAATGATGCTTACCAGTGTACAAAGCCACTTAGCTGAGCTAACTGCATTCATGTTTGAGCAATGCTTAAACCTACTAAGCATAGCTCAGACCTGGTGACCATTGCTCACATTCCAGTCTTATAAAATAGCAGAGTAATGACATAATTTAGTAAGTGTATTTGATTTCCTTTACATAACATGCTTCTAAGTGCTGTCATTACAGTAGCAAGTGGTGTGACTATACTGTATGGGACACTTGTGTATACATGGGTAGTATCGCATGTTATATGCACTCACACTTGCATATTACACAAGCTACAGTACACTGGTTGACAAAACTAATTTAACACATATTGTAATATTGAATTAGTACTTTTAACACTGCTTTTCCATGTAAAATTTTGGTACTCGAACCATGCACCCCTACATGCAAAGCTGGGACTCTGAGCACTACACTATCTTGTTCTTGGGGTTTGATCTGTATGTTTTGATGTATCTCCTATTGGATATTAATATGAAATTATTATATTAACTGTAGAGTACTGTGTTTTTTGGCCATGTTATTGAGGACTGCTGTCATGTAGTAATGACATACATTTCAGTTTCAAACTTCTATCTTTCAGAACATTCATCCTAATGCATAATCTGTTTGCTATCTACTTTCTCTGCCTGTCCTCTGTGCAGATGGGGATGACACCGGTGCTCAGGCTGTGGTAGACTACACTGCAGAATGGGTCTGAAAAGCCATGCCTGTGTTCATGTAGGTTGCAGCCAGAAATGGTATCATGACTATGGAGATCTCCATGCGTTGCCTTTGAAAGGGCATTACAGACCTGTGTGAAGTACATTACAGAGGTGATGGGCTACAGGTTCACAGACAGTAGGTGGGAATACTTCACAGGAGAGGACATTTGGAAACAGCCCAACAACATGGGGGACATATCTCCAGAATTGTGAGCAGATTGTATGTCATCAGTGCTCTTATACACATGGTGAGTTGATAGATTGACAGGGTTTGTGTGGATATGCATTTACTGAGTGACTTCATGTCTGACAGAGATATGTCTCTGACATACCTCTCCACTGGCATGCTGTCCACAGACTGGCTACATGTTTGTCTTTTCCCCAGACAGCTGTCCTTGGAAAATCAGTCGGGGACTCTGGGGAATGTAGTCAGTAAATACTAACATTGACTGGTATTACTGACTTCATATTCCTCATAAAGGATATGTTACAACAAACCCTGTTACATCAGCAACTCTCTCAATTTATGAAAGCAATATGTCCAATCTACACCCGTGTTTGTACCTCTGTTCCTAAATGATGTCAGGCTTTGTCCAGATGTCATGCACTATGAGGCTCAGAAGTATTTAGTATCATTATTTCTTGCCTTCATTCCTGCTAGCATCTCAGTGATGTAGTAGACCCACAGACATGTTACAGGGAAGAGGCCATAGATATGGGTCCTGAGCCTGTACATCCTGAGGTAAACTGCACATTTGAGAGGTCTGTGTCTGTCTGGCCATTGTTAACAGACTGTTAGGATTATGTATACATGTCATGTGTACATGTTATTTGGGCTGTGTATGGAGGGGGGGTAGATGTAAATCTTATGGCTCCCTTTTTATCTGACTGTGCATGCTGCTCCAGTTTCTGCTGGTCTATTGGCCATGTGTTTGTATGGGCAGACTGAGACATGTCCTGTACCATAGTCGGGATTCAGACTACACAGTGAATTGGGCCAGTATATGTAGGGGTAGTGTGTGAGTGGCAAACAATGATGTATTTGTTCACACAATCCGTATAATCTACTGTTCACTTAACTTATTGTGAGTGTGACTGTGTTGAAATTAGTTGTGGGTATGCACTTTCACACTGGTGTCTGTTTTTCAGTGCTGTTAAATCCCTGTAGTGCCTGATACATTTGCAAATACATGTGTAATTCCCCATAGTGGATTTGCTATTTCAATTACTTGTGCTATTTCATTGAATATATGTTACAGCAGACAGGAAGGTGTTACTGCAGCAACTGTGTCAGCTTATCTAAGTCAGTATTTCAGATATGTCCCCATTTTCATGGCTTCCACCCACCATTTTGTCAGCCTTGGTCCAGATTCATTACAGTAAGGGGTTCTGAGCAAACCTTTCAACTGGCTGGATTGTTTCAGGATGTCCAGAATTAATGTTCATATTTCTGGTCTGTTTTACAGATTAGTCTCATTTCTCTGGTAAATCACTGTGATGATATGGAAATTTTTGTCAGTAAATGATGATATACATTTCATTTTCAGACCTCACAGCTGTCAGAATATGTATGCTGAAACAAACTGTGTTACTCTGGCAACTTTCTACATTTATAACGACAATATTTAAAAGAGGTCCCTAGTTTAGGCCCATTGTCCCCCCATTTTGACAGACTTTGGACAGATTTGTTGCACCAAAAGTTTGAGAGGTATGATTCTGAGATACAACTCCACTACATGTTCTGAGCACATATATGTATATATCTAAATCTGTATCTATCTATCTATATATATATATATATATATATATATATATATATATATACACACATTTCCATATATATATATATATATATATTAGGCTAATGGGCCTGGAGCCTTTACAAGCCTAGCCTACAGGATTACCCTGGCATTGTGCCACCCGACCTTAGCTCCCAGTTTCGAGTAGAGTCACTGGAGTGATCCCCTGGGTGAATTTGGCAAGTGTATTCCATATTATGGGCACTCTCTGGGTTATGAACCTGTCCCTCCAGCATGTTGAGGTCTGTGGAGCGTGTGGTGCAGAGGGATTGGGATTTCTCTAGATGTAGCATTTCTAACAAAGCTGGGTCAGACATGGCTTTGTAAGTCAAGCAGAGATTGCCTCTAAGTAGGCGATATGGGACAGAGAATAGTTGGACATTTTTGAGTCTGTCCATACAGGACAAGTGTTTAAGGCTTAGGATCCTCTTTGTAAGGTACTTTTGTGTCCTCTCCAGTTGTTGCAGGTGTCTAGTGAGGTACATGCCAAATGGGGCATTGTACTCGACGGCTGGCCTAATATGGGAAGAGTAGAGGGAGACGATGACCTCTTTCTTCCTGGATGCAAAAGCCTTAGTAATGAGATGTGCCACATAGAAGGACTTTCTGACCACAGTGGCAATGTGGAGAGGTCAATCTGTGTTACCAGATCTCTTATAATGCCTTCTGTGTTCAGGGGCCTACCATCAATGTGGTAAGTCAAGAAAACCGGGTTTCTCCTAAAGGGGATGATGACACATTTTTTGTCATTGAACGTAATGCCATGGTTCTGACAGAAGTCATTAGACTCAGTGAGGCCTTTCTGTAGGATGTCAACATCACTTGTGGAGTTAATAATAGCTCCCAACTTGCATTAGTCTGCAAACTTTGTCAGCCAGAGTCCCTTTGTGTTGCCCTGGAATTCAGAGAAGTAGACACCAAACAGGAGAGGACCCAGGACTGAACCCTGTGGGACTCCACTCATGCTGGTCAGCAGTCTGACTTGGAGTCAGCTACTTTCACACTGTGGGTTCTATCTGTGAGCCAGTTTGCAACCCACCTAGTGATATAGGGGTTAATGCCTAGCTTAGTGAGTTTTTCCATGGTTCCTGAGTGGGGAATGGTATCAAAGGCCTTGGCCAGATCCAGGTAGGCTGTATGAAACACCATGACTTCATCCACAGCTCTGGTGACTGACTCAAAGAAGTCAACCAGGTTGAGCAGGCATGACCTACCCTTTACAAAACCAAACTGTGTGGGATCCAGAGTCCGGAGATTTTTTATATCCTTGTTCATTAGGTCCATGATGATGTGTACCATAACTTTGCATAACAGGCTCATCAGGCTAATGGGAAGACAGTTCCCAGGGTCTGTAGTCACTCCTCCTTTGTGGGGAGGGATGACTGTAGCAGTGTGCTATTCATTAGGAACATGAGGCTATGACTGAACAGGGCACACAGGTGAGGTGCCAGTTCACTCTGTAGTTCATGTAGAACACAGCCAGGATATTGTCAGGTCCCACAGATGCTGCATTCTTGGACTTGGACAGTGCTGTTTCACCTGTGCAGCAGTAATACTGGGTGCCTGGGAATCTACTGGTATTGTGATTGGTTCTTCGGTGGGGGAGTTGGCACTGAATCTGTCGGCCAGTATATTGGCAATATCTGTTGGCTCGATATAGGAGGTACCATTGTGCAGTAGCTCAGAGCAAATCTGGGTATTGCCGGGGAGATTCTTTACATAACTATAGAAGGCTTTGTGGTTGTCTTTACTATCTGCTGCAATTCTGTTTTCATAGCTAGCTTTAGAGGATTTGATGAGGGATCCCAACTTTCTGCTGAGGCTGATAAGGGAGCTTTTCCAGTCTTGGGACTTCACCTTATTCTGCATCAGTTTCCTCCTCTTGTTGTAGAGTTTGTTAATGACAGAGGAACACCAGATTGGCTTCCTTGTTTTGGAGGAAAGCATGTTGGTTCTATTGGGTATGGGGGAATCCATGAATTTGTGTATGTGTTCATACATTGCAATAGTGTATGATTTGGTGGTCATGCAACTATTCTCCATTTGCATGGGTGGTGTGAAGTTAGCCAGCTCTGTTTGTAGGAGCCCAAAGTTACCTTTAGAAAGGTTTTTCATGGTGGTTACCTTTGTAAGGGGGTAGGAGGGATATGGGTTTCCAAGGTGATTAGTTTGTGGTCAGATCTAACCAGGGAGGAGTTGATTATTGGTGTACAGCAACAGTCACCCATGTTAGTAATGACCAGGTCGAGGATGTTGCAACCTGTAGTGGGGGTAAGAACGAGGTGGTCCAAGCCATTGGAATTAATGAATTACAGGAAATGTTGGGCAATGACTCTGTCACTGTCCTTGTTGGTGTGAATGACCTGAGACGTACCTACCTGGACTACATGAAAAGAGACATGGAGGAGCTCTCTGATCTTGTAGCCGAGGCAGGTATGACCCTAGTCCTGAGAAGCATCCTGCCATAACCCTGAATGATACCACAGTACAAGGACAAAATGATTGACTTCAACAATTGGCTAAGCTTCTGGTGTCATTCTAAGGGGTTCCAGTATCTGTCTGCCTGGGATGACATGATCGACAGACCACGATGCTTTGCCAGAGATGGCCTGCACCTGTCGTCTTTGGGATTCTGGATACTGCCTAAGGCTCTTGCTATCCCTATAGTGCCTTTTTTAGGCAAGGTTCAAATGACAAATTCACCACCTTAACAGGTACAAGCAAGCAAAATCTGAGGGTAATGCTACTCAGTGCTAGAAGTCTAACCTTCAAAATGCATTCACTCGAGGCACTCCTTAAAATGGAGAACATCGACATCTGTGCAGTGACAGAGACCTGGTTCAAGGCTCCAGAGAGCACCCCTGCATTACCTGGCTATAATTCATACCACACCTTTCGGCCACTTAACCTGGACCGAAACACTAAAGGTGGAGGCGTGTTCATATTCATTAAGGATATCCACACCTCCAGGCTAGTTGCTCAGCATAATGCATCCGAGATTATCCAAGTGCAACTAACTCTGGGCAAGACAGCAATCCAAATTGTAACTTGCTACAGATCCCCCACCATGCCCCAGGATTCCCACTCGTCATTTCTCGATACACTGGAAAATATTAGGGTACATCTCAACACCCTAATAATGGGTGATTTCAACTACCCCACCATTAACTGGGAAAACTACTCATGCACCAACTCTTCTGCTCAACATTTTCTGGCATTCATAAATTCCAATGCCTTGGATCAACTTATCCACACCCTGACCAGGGGCAGCAATATATGAGACCTGGCCATTACCAACATGGGTGACCGGTGTTCCACACCAGTGGTCAATTCCTCATTGGTCAGATCCGACCACAAGCTAATCACCCTAGACATCCAAATCCCACCCCCACCTCCCATTAGGGAAACCACCGTAAAAAATTTCTCCAAAGCCAACTTCATGCTTCTTAAGACAGAAGTGGCAAACTTCACACCCATGCAGATGGACAATAGAGGTATGACTGCTGAATCCTACACAAATGCACTTTATAAGCACTTACACGAGTGCATGGATCATGCTATCACTAACAGAACCAAGATGCTATACTCCAAAAAAGGAAGCCAATCTGGTGGTTCCCTGCCAGAAACAAACTCTACAACAGAAGAAAGAAACTGTTGGAAAAAAGAGAAAAATCCCATGATTTGAGGAACTCCCTGGTCAGCCTCAGTAAGAAGCTGAGATCCCTCATAAAATCCTCCAAAGCTAGTTATGAAAACAAAATTGCCACTGATTCTAAAGACAACCACAAAGCATTCTATAGCTATGTCAAGAATCGCAATGGCAACATTCAGATCTGCTCTGAGTTACAGCACAATGGCACTAAATATACAGAACCAACTGATATTGCCAACATCCTGACAGATAGGTTCAGTGCTAACTTTACCCCCCCCCCTCACCCCCTAAAGGGCCCATCTCCATACCGGAAGAATGCAAAGTTCCTGTAATCACTGCTGCACAGGTAAATACCACACTCTCCAAAGCCAAGAACACAACATCCATGGGACCTGACAACATCCCAGGCTGTGTTCTACATGAACTACAGAATGAACTGGCAGCCCATCTAAGCACCATGTTCAATCATAGCCTCACCTCAGGCTTTGTGACCACTGAATGGTGCACAGTGATGGTTATCCTACTCCACAAAGGGGGAGCCACCATGGACCCCCAAGAACTACCACCCCATTAGCCTAATGAACCTGGTCTGCAAGACCATGGAATGTATCATCATGGAACTTATAAACAAAGACAGTGGTAATCTCCAAACTCTGGATCCCACCCAGTTCACGTTTGTAAAAGGCAGATCATGTCTCCTAAACCTGATAGACTTCTTTGAAGCAGTCATCAAAGCCGTAGTAATTGATATTGAGCATAATAGGAAACCTTTTTATAGATACATAAGATGTGGAAGGAGTAAAGATACACAAATTGATAAACTGTGTGCAGATTCTAAAATTTATTCTCAGACACAATAGATTATAGATATATTTACAAAATCTTATGCAAAACAGTATGGCTCCACAAAAGAGGTGGTAAGTTGTCCTAGTGACATCCAGGTAACCCCAGATACTGGAATCAGATTAGATTATATTGAAAATGAACTGTGCAAACTGGATCCAAACAAAGCACAGAGAGGAGACGGAATAAGTAACAATGATTTGAGAACACTTAAGCAAAAACTTACACTGCTATTACATCTATTATTCACTAGGTCATATAAATATGGGGGGATTCCACAAGATTGGAGACATGCACTTATTAAACCTGTCTTTAAGGGAAAGGGGAGTAGGACAAATCCAGAATCATATAGACCCTTAAGTCTACTTTCATGTTTTGGAAAAATAATGGAGAAAGTAATACTGGATGAGTTATTGTCAAAACTGGATAGGTTGGGACTTGAAACCATATATCGTCATGCATATGGTGAAAATAGATCTATTACCACCTGTAACATGATGTTCTATAACAATATAATAACAGCTATGAATGAAAAATTGTGCTGTGATGTGATTTATATAGATTTAACTTCAGCATTTGACAGGGTCATGCACAAAACACTGATCAATACATTAGTACAGCTAGGTATTTATGTACTGTTAATAAGATGGATATCTGAATGGCTTACAAATAGGACATGGCAAGTATCACACACCAACTGGACAGGTGAAATCCTTGGTTACAGTCAAGGTGTCCCACAGGGCTCTGTACTAGGCCCTTACATGTTTAGATTGTATCTTTCAGACCTTACGTTCTCATCTGAGGTGTTCTACAGTCTATATGCTGACGATCTGAAATTGGGTAAACTGATTACAAGTGTTACAGATAAGGCATGTCTGCAAAATAATTTGACAAAATTGAACATATGGGCACAGGAGAATAATATGTTGATAAATGCATCAAAAACTAAGCATATGAGATTTGGGAGACAAACTGAAAGGTGAATATTTAATATAGCACACAGTGATTGAAACTGTAGACTCATTTAAGGGCCTGGGTATGTGGGTAGATTCAGCTATGAGTTTTTCTAATCATATCAACTAGTTGGCTAATGATAGTTATAGAACTATAGGTTGGATAGAAAGATTTTTAAAGTCTAGGAACTCAAACATAATGAATTAATTGTTAGTTACATTAGACCCAAACTTGAGTATGAAACAACAATATGGAAACCCTATAGGAAAACAAGCATGAATAAACTGGAAAGAATACAGCGGAAATATACTAAGGGCATCCGTGGATGTGAAAATCTAAGTTATTATAAAAGACTAAAATATCTGAACTTGTACAGTGTCTCTTACAGATATTTAAGAAGATATCTTATTCAGGTATATAGGGCATTTAGGGACAACTACCTCTGGGAATGTTTGGGGTTATCAAAAAGTACTAGAGAATTATCTGATAACCTATGTAGAAGATTCTATATGAATGAGAAGTGTACTAATTGGTTCTCTGACAGAGTAGCTGATGCTTGGAACAGACTACCAAATTACATTAAAATAAGTACTAGTTTAGGTATTTTTAAGAACAGCCTGGACATTTATTATGGGAACAAGTGTTTTGGCATATTGGCATGCTAGAAGGGCTTTAATGCCTGTGCTTGAAACATTTGTATGTATGTATGTATGTATGTATGTAGACAAGAGTAAGGTGGTTCACACAGCCTATATAGATCTTGCCAAGGCCTTTGACACCATCCTCCACTCTGGAATTATAGATAAACTCACTAAACTAGGTATAAATCCCAATGTCACAAGAGGGGTTGGCAACTGGCTCACTGACAGAACCCACACTGTGAAAGTAGCAGACTCCAAATCCGACTTCAGACCAGTGACAAGTGGAGTACCACAGGGATCAGTCCTGGGTTCTCTCCTGTTTGGTATCTACTTTTCTGAAGTACAGGCTAACACAGAAGGTCTTTGGCTAATGAAGTTCGCAGATGTCTGCAAACTAGGAGCCATAATCGAAACTCCTAATGATATGGACATCTTACAAAAGGGCCTCACTGAGACAGATTCCTGGTGTCAAAGCCATGGCCTCAAGCTCAATGCCAAAAAGTGCATTGTCATCCCCTTTGGTAAAAACTCTGTACCCATGAGCTACCACATAGGTGGTAGTCTACTTAACACCGAAAGTGTGATAAGAGACCTTGGGACACAGGTGGACAGTAGTCACTCCTTTGATAATCACATCACCACAGTAGTCAGAAAATCCTTCTACATGGCACACCTCATCACAAAAGGTTTCTCATCCAGGAAAAAAAGAGGTCATTGTTCCCCTCTACTCATCACTCATTAGACCCATTATAGAGTACAATGCCCCTTTTGGTATGTACCTCACAAGACAACTACAACAACTGGAAAGGCCACAGAAATACCTCACAAAGAGGATTACAGGCCTCAAACAGATGCCTTACGCAGACCGTCTCGAAAAACTCCAGCTTTACTCTGTCGCATATCGCCTACTCAGAGGTGATCTCTGCCTAACATACAAAGCTATGTCAAACCTAGAAC